>NC_090762.1:12902336-12909836 GCF_036898095.1 Palaemon carinicauda | reverse complement strand
ACACACACTATATATATATATATATATATATATATATATATATATATATATATATATATATATATATATATATATATATATGCATATATATTTGTATAATTGTTGGTATATCTTCAATTGCACGGAATTTGTAGGACTAATATTAAATGCATCATGCTGCTCAGCCTTCTATTAACTAATGATTCATAGATTAAATTGAAACTAATTTCTATTAAAAGTACCTTTATTACATAGAAAATAAACATGTCAGACACATTGCAATATATATCTATATATATATATATATATATATATATATATATATATATATATATATATATTTATATAAATATATATATATATATATATATATATATATATATATATATATATATATTTATATAAATATATATATATATATATATATATATATATATATATATATATTTATATAAAAATATATATATATATATATATATTTATATAAATGTGTATATATATATATATATATATATATATATATATATATATATATATATATATATAATGTATGTATTTATTATTATACATAACTGGAGTTTTTTCATACATGAACACCCTTTATTTATCTGATATACATTTTGGAGATATACTGCAACCCTTTGTATCTACAATACTATGATTTAACATGTTTATTCAGCCATCGCCATTTACATTTTATCCTCTATACATTTGCGTACTGTATCCTTTTTTGTCCTCCTACCTTCTTTGCCTCACTATTGTTATTCATAGAAAATTTTATTCTTTCACCTGTCTTCTCAACTCCTCTGTATTCTTCCCAGATAACTATGCACCTTGTGCATGCATCAGTAACTAAGTCTTCATAATTTATGGTTAAAGGATTTCTCTCTCTCTCTCTCTCTCTCTCTCTCTCTCTCTCTCTCTCTCTCTCTCTCTCTCTCTCTCTCTCTCTCTTTGGTACCTCCAGTGTCGTTTGGTAACGTATATTTGACAGCCTGTCCGAAACTTCGCCACATGCATTGTCTGGAATGTTGGTCTGATGAGATTCTTTGCTGATCTTGGAATACTCAAGATGTTTTCACTTCTAAGTCGACTGACCTTTGTACAAGAAGTATAGTTTCTAATCGTTTTCTTTCTAGTTTTATTTTCTAACCGAGTTAATTATAATAGATGTTTTTTAGCTGATATCCAATTAAAATTTGTATATCTGTTATGTATCCAGGTGTATTTGCCTGTCTCAGCAATTCCTTATTCACTTTTTTCTTATCCCTTTTCATGCTTGTTTGATATTTTTAGGTAACTGTGTGTACCAGAAGATGGTGTACATGACATCAATATAAGGTAAGTTCCAGTATTCGTATTTTATTTCATTCATATTTTTATTCATAATTTAGTTGGTATGAGCTTTCCATTCGTACCTTTAATCTTAAAACCCAAAGATTCATCATAAGCAGGTTTTGAAATTCTGTATCCTTCATTTCCATTATTCCTTTAACCATAACATGCTTGTGTTTCATCATTTAATTTGTTCCTTCGCTAAAACAAACTTCTGAGTTACTCCTAGTTCTGTTTTCTACGACCTGACAAATAGAAAGAGGGCTGTTTCACCATGATTGGTTACTATATCAAACCCAGTAGCTATTTCTGGGAAGCGTTATGCGTGGCTGCCGGTAAGCTTCACTTATCTTCTGATTGCTGTTAAGAGAAAGGTCTCCCACTAACTTAATTCACACTGGATTTCTTCTCTTACCTCTGATTTTAAAACCCGAAGATTCATCATAAGCGAAATCTTTGAAATTCTTTATCCTTATTTCCATTATTCCTTCAACAATAACAGGCTTTTGTGTCATCATTTAATTTATTCCTATGCGGATACAAACTTCTGAGTCATTTAAATAGGTTACTCCTAGTTCCGTTTTCTACAACCAGACAATAATGATAAAAAAAGGGCTCTGTTGCACCATGATTGGTTACCGTATCAACCCCTCTGTTGGAGAGTGTTATATGTGGCTGCCGGCCCTGTAGACTTCTCTCATCTTCTGGTTGCTGTTAAGAGAAGAGGTCTCTGTAATCACGACCGGCATAAATCCACACTGGATTGGTGCTTTGTTTCTTCTCCTTATCATTGTCACTATGTGTGCTTATTATCATCTGTGATACGCTTGTACTTAAAAATGGCTAATGCCATGGCAGACAATATTCTGTTAAATCTCCATGAGAGAGATTTCTTTCTCGACACAAGTCACAAGTTAAGAGAGATCGTCCTCCTTAACCATCTTTCTCCAGTAATGGTAAGAAGCGTAAGCTCCATTTTGTATTGAAAGGTATCTCCCTTCCTGCCCCTTCATGGCTTGAGCCTTCTGAGACCTCGGTTATGGAGAGCAATAGCCATAATGATAATTTATTGATGATCATAATTTTTATATGAATTATCACCTTATGTTGATCTTGTGCCTAGTGATCCCAAGTCGATGCTTGTGACAGATCCCTTGGCTAATCCCACTGCGCTCCCTGAGCCGTATCCAGTCTCAGTATCCTTGGGCCCTGATTATTCACAAATGCATTGAGGCCTATGTAGTTAATCTTATCATATCTGGAGTTGACTTTTCACTTTTGGAGATATCTCCCATCAAAGTGTCTAAACTCCTCTGTTCCCATACATGGAACCCTATTGTTGAGACTGTCAGTTCCCCCCTCCTACAGAGATAGCCCTGTTGGGGGATGTATTTTATCCTTCTCCCGCTCCTGAGCCGGGCTTGCCTCTTACACCCAGAGGTCCTCGGCAACGTTCTTCTTTTACGAATTCTCTGGACGTGTCCCAGAGCTCTCCATTACAATGTATTCAGGTTGGTTGAACAGCTTCGGTTGTGTCCACAACCTCCACTTGCTCTGAACCTGTTATGTCTACTTCTGCTAAGAAAACTGCTTGAAAGTCAATAGTAACTACACCACACTCACTAAAACCGCGCATGTTGTCTGTACCCGATTTAGCCTGGATGTGTTCTCAGGTAAACAAGTCTGCCCGCGCCGCTGTGCCCACACATGATGACAGGACTGAAAGCGCTGCTGTACTCACTCATGATGTCACTAAATGGGCCGCTGTACCCACGCATGATGACATCACTTAATGAGCCACCATTTTAACGCATAATGATATTCCTCTGCGTGATTGCTAATATTCTATGTCACATGATACTGTAATGCACATTCTGATTGTGCTGCCACGACCCCATCTTGTATACAAATGGAACCCCTCATGGTCGTGTTCCAGTGTCCACTTTGGTTCAATATCAGGTAGCTTCGGCTTGCAATCCCCAATAGTCTTGTTCTCCTAACCCAGCAACTTTTGGTTATATGAATTACAAACCTGTGGCTTTACTGTAACGTACTCACACAAGTACCTGGCCTAATTTACATAATGATTCAAAGTTTACATTTTTTTTTTTTTTCAGAAAAAAAAAATATTTTTCATGTGATCCTTCTTTTGGCTCAAAAGGGAGCGGGAATTGTTTCCTCATTTTTCTTGATTGACACCCTTATCTGAAACAAATGATGCCACAGTAGTCAGATGCCGAGGCCACAGTCCTCGTAGAAGGTGCCCTAGGTGGCCTCCTCAGGGAAATCCATCTCCTCTCACATACTGAGTTTGGGAAGAGAACTCCCTGCCATTCCTTCACAAACTGCTGGAAGTAGAAATTTGTTTACCAGGAGTGGGTATAACTCCTCCCGTTCTTTCTAACGAGGTTATCAAGGTAGAACCAACTGTTATCCCTGAAGTGGAAACATCTAATGATCAAGATAATATAACTATTAATGACTCTCCGGAAATATTCGCTGTGCACGCGGGCATCAGCTCTTCTCATGTAATACCAACCGAGATTCTGAGGTCTTGTTCGGAATTGTCACATTTCATCAAGGTCATGAGCCTAATCCGTTGCTTGGGTAGGGTGGCCTATGAGCCCTCTCACGTGCAAATCACAAATAGGCTATGCATTATATACATATTATTCCTCAATGTGGAATCCTGAAACATAGGTTTACCATGACTCTCTCTAATCAGACTGAAGACACGCTATACTTATTTAGCACTCAAGTCTCATCCTCGAAGAACTCACTTAAAACCATCAGGTCTTCAAAGCTGTGTCCCTCGGCACTTTCACACCAGAGGTGACTTTATGTCTACTTTGGCACCCATCCGAGCTTACTCCCTATCGATGCCAACGTTGCTAACCTGGTACCCAGTGTATATAGCGACAAGTCACCTAACATCTCCATTTTCTCCCGTTCAAAATGCAGAATGTGAAGGTAGCAAGTGTCTGCCATTCAGGCCTGTTCCTGACTGGATCACCGGTTGGGGGCAGTATTACGCTTCTTGACAGAAAACACTTGTATATTTTATGATATATATATATATATATTTTATGCTGTATATATATATATATATATATATATATATATATATATATATATATGTATACTATATATATATATATATATATATATATATACATGTATATATATATATATATATATATATATATATATATATATATATATATATATATGTGTGTGTGTGTGTGTGTGTGTGTGTGTGTGTGTGTGTATCCTTGTTTGTGTAAATACATGAGATTCATTGGGGTGGTGGAATTCTGAAACAATTGAAGAAGATAAATGTTTGAAGGCCTTTTGTACAGTTCAGCGGGTGTGAAGTTGCTGGTGACTGATTGATTGAATTAGCGCATTAGCCGATTGATGAAGCCCCATAATACATCAAAATGGCATTACATCGGCAAAGGTTATTCATCTGTGATCGGTGACTGATGGGAAGTTGTTTGATTGTAATAGAAACAAACTGGTATACAACCTTTAAAGAGATTGCCTACGAGGTCGAGTTGTTTATTAGTGTTTGAGTACAGGGTAAATATGCCTGCAGATTTGGTTTGATGTGGATGGTGGGTTGGGGGTGGGGAGGGGGAACTAGTCTGGCAGGAATACTTACAGGATGGTTTTACTGTTATTACTCAAGTGGTTTGGTTACGTTATATATGTTGTTGGTGATTAGTGAGTTTAGAAAGAATGAGATGTTATCAAAAAAATCAAATCTCGTTTCTTGCGTACAATTCAGTTGTTAATCTCTCTCTCTCTCTCTCTCTCTCTCTCTCTCTCTCTCTCTCTCTCTCTCTCTCTCTCTCTCTCTCCTAGATACGGAATGTCATATCGGCGTGATTAATTAAGAGGTGATTATAAATGATCAGCTGATCAGAATCATTAACCGTCTGAATGCATTGTAGCGTTGCATAAGTGAGCAAGAATTATTAGGATGATCCAGAGGAATAATGGCATTATGTCGGCTCATTCGTGCTGGGGTTCTAGATTTTAAAATGCTCATTGTAGGTTGAAAAATGCTTTGGCTTTTAAAGCAATTGCTCGAGTTAAAGGGAAAGAGGGAAACGGAGGGAGGAAGGGAAAAACCGTGAGTTTCCAGGCATCGGAATTTTGTAAGCTCTATTATTAGGAAAATTGAATATATCGTTTGATTTATCATATAAAGCTAATAATGATTTGTAGTTGATTTGTTTATAATACATAGGTATGAAGATTTAAACAAAGGCAACCATGTGTGTGTATAATGAGAAAGGAAATGATCAATTATTTACAAAAATAGATATTCTCTCTCTCTCTCTCTCTCTCTCTCTCTCTCTCTCTCTCTCTCTCTCTCTCTCTTTCCGTTGTTTCCTGAGTGATTCCCAACGCATGACTTCAATCATCATCTTTCTGCTTTCATTCCCACACATTCAATCTGCACTAGAAGGGCGGAAGATTATAACATTTATTTGCATAAAAAAACTTGAGTTAATTGATCAACAACTTAGGGTACAAATGAAATCGGCTCGATGGTTCCACCAAAAACTTTATTGGTTGAGTTATCGATGTAAATTGAAAGTAATTTCAATTAATCAAGGGGGAAATTTGATCCGGTTCCATTTAATTGGGGAATGGGATAATGATGATGATGACGATGCTGTCGGCTGTTGTAGCCAAGATGAGAAAAGTCATTTCCTGCCAAGTTTAGTATCTGTCTTTAGGGAAATCTGGAAACTTGTAGCAACATCTTGTCTGTGTGAATGAGCGATTGCCTTTGTTGTGTCTGCTATTTTTACATTTTTTAAATTTTAATATATTTTTTGCTTTTTATTCAGATAAATGTTATTTAGTTGCAAACGCAAGTGTGGATATTGTTGCACACAATCAATGGCATATTCTTGTATCAATTATTAGACCTTTTTTTTACTTCATTCTGAAAATTAATGAATTATAAGGTCAAAATATATTCTAGTATAATTTATAATTGAGAAGAGAATTTCCTTCAAAAGAAGAGAGCGAATTGAGCGAAAGATTTCATAAAATGAACTTGATCTTGGAAATCTCATTTCCATCAGCAGTGTTTGGTTTCAAAAGGGACGTTTCTCGTTTTAGAGTCACTTCATAATTGCATTCTCCCGCATTTCATCTTATTCCGATAAGTGATTTAGCTCTGAATATGAGAGAGGGAGACGCAACTGGGGCTTTCAGTCCTCAGCCCTTTTATTAACTTGCCTTTTGGGAGGATATTTCATTGACCAGTGATTAGCTCTTATGTATGTGTATATATATATATATATATATATATATATACACATATATATGTATACATACATATATATGTATAAATAAATATATATTATATATATACACTATATATATGTGTGTGTGAGTGTGTGTATGTATGTTTTAGTGATCTCATTAATTTGAATAGTTCTACTTGTTAGATTCTACTCCTTGATATTCATTACAAGAAATAAAAGAAGAAAATAATGAATTGATGTTTGTAATTCCAGAAAGTAGCACGACAAAACATAGAGCAAAAAAGATAGACAAATTACAATCGTATTTAGTTGCAAAAACGCCATCAGAAATACTCTGATCCAGAAGCGAAGGCCATTGGTAGGTGAGGATAGGACAATGGGGGTTTACATAGCACCAATCACTGATTGCGACGTAAGGTATTATGAACAAAGTAGCAAATCATGTGAAGAACGGCAAGACAACATGGACAAAGCATCAGTTATATGTACTAAGCATCAGTCCTAACTTAGCATTGCTGGAATGTAAACCATGAAATTAACTAAGAAGAAAAAGGATTTATTTATCGATATTCCAACGAAACGTCAAGGCTGATTGAAGAGAGCGAGGTCCTCATTAAACGTTCTAAAGGGCTACCTCAAATGCAAGATCATAAGTGAGGATGGGGAAATGAAGATTAACACTTTCAATGAATTTAGAAAAGCCGGGTAGGAAGATTAATGAGGATGTTTCTACCTTATGAAATGAGATGAAGTCAAGGATTAGTCTTAAGGTTAATATATATATATATATATATATATATATATATTTATATGTGTGTGTGTGTGTGTGTATTAGATTGTTGTGTTGAGTGAGCTCTCATCTATGTATGTATATACAATATGCGCATGTAATATC
>NC_090762.1:12882722-12899336 GCF_036898095.1 Palaemon carinicauda | reverse complement strand
TAGCCACTGTTAAGCACAAGCATAGCACAGATAATGATAAGCACACTTAGTGACAATGATAAGGAAAAAAAAACAAAACACGAATCCAGTGTGGATTTATGTAAGTCTTGATCATAGAGAGAAAAGAAACCTCTTTTCTCAACAGCAACCAGAAGATAAGTAAAGTCTACCGGCACTGGAAGCCATGCATAATACTGCCTAGCAGTTGGGTTGATATGGTAATCAATCAAGGTGCAACAAAGACATTTTTTAATTATCATTGTCTGGTTGTAGAAAACGGAACTAGGAGTATCCAATTTAAAAGTTTTTATCCGCATAGGAATAAATCAAATGATGACATGCAAGTCTGTTATTGTTAAAGGAATAATGGAAATAAAGGATAAAGAATTTCAAAGACTTTGCTTATGATGAATCTGGGTTTTAAGATTAGAGGTACGAGTGGAAATCCAGTGTGAATTATGTAAGTGGGAGACCTCTTTTCTTAAAGATGAGTGAAGCTTACCGGCAGCCACGGATAACACTGACAATTAGTGGGTCGGCCACACATAACACTACCCAGTAGTGGATACTGGTGTTAATATGGTAACCAATCATGGTGCAATAGCACCCTTTTTTTATTACTATTGTCTCGTCATAGAAAACGGAACTAGGAGTAACCATTTAAATGACTCAGAAGTTTGTATCAGAGTAAGAATAAATTAAATGATGAAACACAAGCATATTATAGTTAAAGGAATAATGGAAATGAAGGGTAAAGAATGTCAAAGACTGCTTATGATGAATCTTTTGGGTTTAAGATTAGAGGTAAGAATGGAAAGTTATTAGTTTTCTTGCTATTTATAAGAACTAAAATATGAATGAAATAAAATACAAATACTGGAACTTACCTTATATTGAGGTCATATACACCATCTTCTGGTGCACACAGTTGCCTGAAAATATCAAACAAACATGAAAAAGGATAAGAAATAAGTGAATAAAGAATTTCTAACAGACAAGCAAACACGACTAGATGTATAATTCATATCATAAAAAAAAATTCTAATAGGCTATCAACTAAAAAAAAACATCTATCATAATTGAGCCAGGAAATAAAACCAGAAAGAAAGAGATTAAAACCTATAGTTCTTGTACAAAAAGTCACCCGACTTAGAAGTGAAAACTTGGGTATTCCAAGATCAGGAAAGAATCTCATCAGACCAACATTCCAGACAATGCATGAGGAGAAGTTTCGGACATGCTGTCGAATATATGTTACCAAGAGAGAGAGAGAGAGAGAGAGAGAGAGAGAGAGAGAGAGAGAGAGAGAGAGAGGAGAGAGAGAGAGAGAGAGAGAGCGCAAAATCCTTTAACTATGGATTATGAACACTAGTTGCTGATGCATGCAAAAGGTGCATAGTTAACTGGGAAGAGTAGAGAGTTGTAAAGAGAGGTGAAAGAATAACTTTTTCTATGAATAACAATATTGAGGCAAAGAAGGTAGAAGGACAAACGGGAATACAATACGCAAATATTTATAGCAGAAAATGTAAATGGCGATGGCTGGATAAGAGACAGGTTAAATTATAGTATAGAAGTAACAAAGAGTAGCAGTAAATCCCAAAATGTATATCAGATAAATAGTGTTCATGCAAGCAAAGGCTAGAATATATGAAATAACTCCAGTTTATGCAAGTGAAATGTGAATAATGAATAAGAACTTTAGGAGAAGACAGTAGCAGTTTACACCAATGGTTTGCACATAAAAGGTAGAATGATAAGCATTTAACGAATCAGAATGTTCATACACTCTATATCAGTTTGATATAAAAAAATACACTTGAAAATTTATACCAGTTATTGAAGATTGCTTGGCTTCGTGATAACATATGCAATGACAGATGCAAAAGGAACGAAATAGGCACCTGGAAAGAGTCGATAAGGGCAGTGGAAGAACAACTGGGAAGGAAAGGCATTACTATTCAAGATGATACTGCAGTGATGGACGATTCACTGCTGGGGAGCCTTGTGGGTAGTTATATGGAGCATCAGATGATGGGGAAGGCTGTTTCATGGTCACTCATTAATGACAGAGGCAAGGGGCAGTGACAATAGCCTAGCACCACAATGCCCTAGACTTATGACTGACCATAAATCCATATGATCAATCCCCACGCCCCCTCTCCATCCAACATAAGGACCAGGAAGGGCCAGGCAAGGGCTGCTGATGACTTAGCAAGTTAAGCTATAGGCTCCCACGAACACCCCCATCCTAGTTCACAAGGATGATGAGGTAGCAGACTTCACAAGAAACAATCAAGTTTGCGTGATTCGATCTCCCGCCCAGCAGAACGCCAGGCGCAAACGTTTCCAATAGACTACGACAGCCAGATTTCACTTTATGGAAATGGAGATGATTGCTAACCTGCTCATACTTTTGGAGCTATCTCGTTTTCCTGGTAAATATACTGTACATCCATATATGCATAATATCAGATATATATATATATATATATATATATATATATATATATATATATATATATATATATATATATGTACATATATATATATATATATATATATATATATATATATATATATGTTATATACTGTATATATATATATATATATATATATATATATATATATATATATATATGTTATATATACATATACATATATACATACATATATATACACACACACACATATATATATATATATATATATATATATATATATATAGGTGCTATTATAGTATGCTATCTACCGTCGAATTTCTATTATAGTATGGTATCTACCACAAAGTATGTTATCTGCCGTCAATGTTAATCCTCCTGTTTGATGAGGATTATCAAAAAGATTACTTACCACCAGTATGTATCCTCATTGGACTTTAATGATAGTTTAATAATATTTATTGGATGGATAACATGGATGCATAATTATAAACAGTTTGTAGGTTAGGTTAGGTTGGGTTAGACTATGTTAGGACATGGGTGTATAATTATAAGCTGTTTGTAAGTTAGGTTAGGTTGGGTTGAGTTAGGTTAGGTTGGGTTAGACTATGTTAGGACATGGGTGCATAATTATAAGCAGTTTCTAAGTTAAGTTAGGTTGGGTTAGACTATGTTAGGACATGGGTGCATAATTATAAGCAGTTTGTAAGTTAGGTTAGGTTGGGTTATCAAGTCAGTGGTGATCCTCCTTATTAGAGGCGGATTAGCAAGTAGACCGTACCCTTGGGGACTGATGGTGGGTATCATACTATAGTCAGAGAAGGGTGGTAGATAGCAAAATCGACGGTAGATAGCATACTATAATAGCACCCATATATACATATATATATAATATATATATATATATATATATATATATATATATATATATATATATATATAGTGCAATGTGTCAGACATGTTTATTTTCTATGTAATAAAGGTACTTCTGATGGAAATTAGTTCCAATTTCATTTAAGAAGCATTAGTTAATAGAAGGCTGAGCAACATGGTGTATTTAATATTAGGCCTACAAGTTCCGTGCAATTGCAGATATACCAATTAACATACAAATATATACTGTATATGCATATATATAGTATACACATATATACTGTATATATATAATATATATATATATATATATATATATATATATATATATATATATATATACAATGCATAATAGAACAAATACAGTATATAAGTGCAAAACATTATACAAACTTGGAGTGATTATCATTATTTTTATTTTTAATAGCTGAGTTATAACCCTATTTCGAAAAGCAGGTTGCCTTAAGCTCAAGGGCTCCAGTAAGGAAAATAGCCCAATGAGGAAAAGAAATAAGGAAACAGATAGAATAGTGTGTCTGCGTGTACCTTCAAGCAAGAAAACTCTAACCCAAGGCATTCGAAGATCATGGTACAGCGGCTATGACACTACCCACCACTAGAGAACAACGGTTTCATTTTTGAGTGTCCTCCAAGAGCTTCTTACCCTGGTGAAATGTAGCCACGGAACTATTACATAGCAATAGTGAATCGTTGCGTGAAGAATAATGTTCTGGTTATTTTAGTGTCATCAGGCGTAAGAAGAAAGGATCGAATCTGTAAAGAATTAGCCAGAATATTCAGTGTATATGTGGGCAAAGAAAAAATCTGTCGTAACCAGAGAAATGTCTAATGTAGTGCTATCAGGCCAGTCAGATGTCCTAATGGCTCTCTCGCGGTAGTACCTCAACGGAGGGCTGGGGCCTTGGCCAACCTACTACCTGCTTTTATCAAACCTCTACTTTTGCTCCTTGAAAGGTATAATAATATATACGCTTAGAAAGTTAGATGCAAAGAAATTAATTCTGGAAACAATGAAATTTCCTTCCACTTGGAGAGCTCCAGTAAACAGATGCCACTGGCTGTTATATGATCGTTTTCTTTAGTGTTTGCTTTATCCCATACAGTGATGAGTGCCATATTTGCTGAAGGCATTAAAGTGAATTAATTTCCTCTGCAATGAGATGGTAGATTATATTTTTTCTAGACTACATATGTTGACTTGGAGAAAATAAGATTTCCGTTTATCTTTCCTGAATGTATTTATCATCTCCACAATGATTCGTATGTTGTTTCAACCCTCCAAAGCGCCCCCTCATGAACGCTAATATGGTCAAATCTTATTTCTTTAAGGTATTACTATCATATTAATGATTCATCATATATACATTTATATTTGTTACAGTATCTTAAATGCAAGGTGTAATGAGTATGTTCACTGCTACTCGTGTTAACTGTGTAAACCTAAGAGAATTTCTCTCTTGTAAATAATTTCGAGTATGAGACGGAAGAAAGAAAAACCCCCAAAAAAGAGAGATTTTTGGTACATATTTTGGGAGTGTCAGTAAATTATTCTGACAAATGAAATAAAAATCATAGAAGAAGAACGGGGAAGTAATATCCTCATGCATAATTCTTGTAGGGTTGAGAGAGAGAGAGAGAGGAGAGAGAGAGAGAGAGAGAGAGAGAGAGAGAGAGAGAGAGAGAGAGAGATTGATTGATTGATTGATTTAAAGTTTTCAGGCATCTTGACATCTAAGGTCATTGACGCCGAGAGAGAGAGAGAGAGAGAGAGAGAGAGAGAGAGAGAGAGAGAGAGAGAGAGAGAGAGAGAGGAGAGAGAGAGAGAGAGAGCCTTACCTTATTGCCTTATTTTTTGTTTGGGTTCCCCCAGGTCCCTCAGTGTGAGGCACCTCGTATATCCACCAGAGAGTTGCTAATACATCTTCCGGTGTATTTTGCATCTTCCAGTCTTGGATGGTCTGGGATGCATCTTAGGTATTTATCGAGCTGATTTTTAAACGCATCTACGCTCACTCCTGATATGTTTCTTAGATGAGCTGGCAGCACATTAAATAGTCGCTGCATTATCGATGCTGGTGCGTAGTGGATTAATGTCCTGTGCGCCTTTCTCAGTTTACCTGGAATGCTTTTTGGCACTATTAATCTACCTCGGCTTGCTCTTTCTGATACTTTAAGCTCCATGATGTTTTCAGCAATTCCTTCTATTTGCTTCCATGCTTGTATTATCATGTAGCGTTCTCTTCTCCTTTCTAGACTGTATAGTTTTAAAAATTGCAGTCTTTCCCAGTAATCAAGGTCCTTAACTTCTTCTATTCTAGCAGTATAGGACCTTTGTACACTCTCTATTTGCGCAATATCCTTTTGGTAGTGTGGGTACTATATCACATTGCAGTACTCGAGTGTACTACGCACATAAGTTTTGTAAAGCATAATCATGTGTTCAGCTTTTCTTGTTTTAAAGTGTCTGAATAACATTCCCATTTTTGCTTTACATTTAGCCAACAGTGTTGCTATTTGGTCGTTGCATAACATATTCCTATTTAAAATTACACCAAGGTCTTTAATTGCTTCCTTGTTTGTGATTGTCTCATTATTAGGTCCCTTGTATGCATACACCATTCCTTCTCTGTTTCCATAATTTATTGATTCGAATTTATCGGAGTTAAATACCATCCTATTTATCTCCGCCCATTCATATATTTTGTTTAGATCTCTTTGTAGTGAGTTCCTATCTTCATCACAAGTAATTTCTCTACTTATTCTTGTGTCATCGGCGAAACTTCTCACTACGGAGTTTTCAACATCACAGTCTATGTCTGAGATCATAATAACAAATAGCAGTGCAGCTAATACCGTACCTTGGGGCACACCAGATATTACCTGGGCTTCATCTGATTTCTCGTCATTTGCAACCACTATCTGTTTTCTGTTTTGCAGGAATTCTTTTACCCATTTTCCTATCTTTCCCACAATATTATGCTTTCTCATTTTTTTCTCCAATATGTTATGGTCTACCTTGTCAAAGGCTTTTGCAAAATCTAGATAGATCACATCTGTGTCTTTTTCATTTATCATATTATTGTATATGTTTTCATAGTGAGCTATCAGTTGGGTCTGTGTACTTTTTCCAGGTACGAAACCGTGTTGACCCATATTAAACAAATTATTTTTGACCAAATGGTTCATTATTTTCTTTTTTATTACCCTCTCATACACTTTCATAATATGTGATGTTAGACTAACAGGTCTATGATTGCTTGCCTCTAGTCTTGATCCACTTTTGAAGATAGGGGTTATATAAGCTAATTTATGTTTAACATATATCTCGCTCATATCTATACTCTGTCTTAGCAGTATTGCAAGTGGCTTCGCGATAGTGTTTGCAGTTTTTTTTTAACAAAATCGCTGGAACTCCATCTGGTCCGGCTGCCGATCCATTTTTAATTTCGTTTATAGCCGTGACAATATCTGCTTCATTAATATCTATATCCGTTAGATATTCAACATTTTCTTCTCTCATTTCTGTTTCATTATTCTCATTCGCAATTCTTGGCGTGAACTCACTCTTATATTTTTCTGCTAATATGTTGCATATTTCCTTTTTTTCATTCGTTAGCCGTCCTTCAATTCTTAGAGGGCCTATTTCTATTCTCCTTTTATTCATCTTTTTTGCATAGGAGTAAAGTACTTTGGGGTTTCTTTTTATATTTTGAAGTGTCCTTTCTTCTAAGTCCCTTTTTTCATTTTCTTTCGACTGTATAATCTTTTGTTCTGCATTTTCTATCTTACATTTTATTTCCCTCATTTTCCACACATTTTTTTCTTTTGCAAGATTTTTCTTCCACTTTTTCATTTTCTGAAATAAGATCCTTCTGTCTCTTGGTATGCACGTCTTTTGTTTATTGTTTTTTTTCGGTACATATTTTTCAACAATTTTCTCCAGTATTTTGTACAGTATATCCGTATTTACCTGTATATTATCACTTATAAATACATTTTTCCATTCTTTATTCAGTTCTTCATTTATTTCTGACCATTTTATATTCTTACTGTAAAAGTTATATTTTCCATATCCTTCCCAAAGTTTTGTGCTTTTATTAATTCTGTGATCACTTGCTTTGGAATGAACTATCAATTCTATGACATTGTGGTCTGAAATTCCCGTGTTATACACTATTATTTCTTTAACATAATTCACCTCATTCACAAATACTAGATCTAGGACATTTTCCTTTCTTGTTGGAATGTGGTTTATTTGTTGCATATTATGTTCTAATAGCATATCTTGAAGCTTTTCAAATTGCCTCTTATCTTCTGCGCTACTATTACTATCTTTTTTATATGTATACATACAACCACTTTCTTCTATCCGTTCTTTCCAATCCACGAAAGGAAAATTAAAATCTCCGGATAGGAGTATATTCCAGTCTTTATGGTTTCTACATATATCATCTATTTTTTCTATTATTATGTCAAACTCCTTAGTGTTTGGGGGTCTGTAAACTACAATATTCATTAGTTTTTCAAATTCAAATTCTACCGCAATCAATTCACATTCTGTGTTGCTGTATTTTTCACATACTTTTCCTTGATTTATGTCTCTTCCATATATTGCGGTTCCCCCTTGATTCCTATTTTTTCTGTCTGATCTATAAGTTTGGAAACCCTTTATCTGGTCATCACTGCCAGTCTCTTGGGAATACCATGTTTCACTTATATTTAATATATCTATTTTTTCAATTTGGGTTAGTTCTTCTAAGAACTCTATTTTCCTTTTAGAGTTACTCGTGACTAAACCCTGTGCATTCATTACTATTATGGTTTGTGTTTCATCCCCATTATTTAATATTGGTAATAATATGGATTCTCCCATGCTTCCTTCCTGTTCTGATATGATGTTCTTTTCTTCATTTCCCGGAATTCTGCCATTAAAAAATCCAACTTTTCTATTATATTTGCTCTTTCGCCTTCATATTTATTTGTGTGTGTATACCTGCAACTGTCCCCATATCTGCACCAACCCCTGGCATTATAGATGCATTCTTTGTAGTTGGGCTCTAAATGTGCAGGTTTGGGTTGAAAGGCCTCATATCTTGGGGCTCTTGGTTCAAAGCGCGGTTTATACACGGCCTGCTTTTTTGTTTCTTTTTTTGTTTCTTTTTTGCTTTCATTTTTCTTTTCAGTTTGCTGAGTTTTCTTACTTTCACTCATGGTTGCAGGATGCATATATCTACATTTTTTGTTGTAAATGCATCCTTTTCCTTCTTTTAGGTTTTTGCATATTTTTGGATGGAGATCTCTGCATTCGTCTCCATATCCGTCTAAATACGCACATTTACCATATATTTCATAATTATGGCATATCTTTGGATGCTTGTAGTAGCATCTTTCGCCAAATCTGCAATTCCCTCTTTTCAGCATATTGCAGACTATATCCTTCTTTTCTATTTTTTCTTGTTCTTGCTCTTCCCTAAAATTATGTAGGTCCGGGTAGAGTCTCTTGGGTCTATTATTTGTTTCCATCTGGTAATTTATTTCTTCATAAGTATGTTGTTGGATGGCATCATAGGTTATATCAATGATTTCTTCTGCATCCTTACACATATCCTGTTCATTGTTCTCTTCTTCTTCTTTTTCTTCTTCTTCTTCTTCTGTTTCTTCTTCTTCCTCTTCTTTATCTTCAACTATTTGCAGATTTAGTCTCGACTTAATTATATTTTCTATCCAGACTAAGCATGTTGAGCAGAATACCTTTGTGTCTTTATTTTTTATTTTTTGCTGTATTTCAGCACATGTGGGATGTGTTGGGACATGACAGGCATCACATTTTCTAATCAATTGTTGAGGATTATTAATGGAATACCATATCTTACATGTATTACACCATTTTGGCATTCTTTTTCCCATTGCATCAATCAGCATATTCACCATATTGGACTTCTTATTGTTCTTTGATGGAATGTGTTGATTGATGTAGACTTTCTTTATAAGTCTCTTTATCACTTGGATTTTCTTTGGAATTTCTTCAATTATTTTGCTGATGTTTTCCGCAGATTTGCTCCAGTTTATTGGATCATATTGTTTCAATATGTCTGCGAATATTTTTCCGTCCCATTGGTTGACGTTACTAGTGACCTCTGTTATCAGACGGTCGAGCTCCTGTTTCGCCAACTCATGGAATTTATTTTTGCTGAGTCCAGCGATGTCTCTCCAAGCCTTGCCCGTGTTGTACATAGCCATCTTGATTAGATTTTTAGTAATTCACAAGATAACTATTCTATGCCGACGTTTTATCCCACTTCTCCGACCTCAAACTAATCACTGACTATTCACGAAAACTTGTAGCTATATTGCACTCGATAGCCTTTTGTTATCCGCGTTAAATCATGATATTTATAGGATCGCAAAAGTGTAATCACTAACCGGCACACACAGAGAGAGAGAGAGAGAGAGAGAGAGAGAGAGAGAGAGAGAGAGAGAGAGTTTCTATCATAGCAAAGTAAGCAATGCTTCCGCCCCACTATATCAAAGAACGTGAGCGGAAATTACGTGTCGATGGCAATCCGATTTACTGCAATAGGGTCTTCATAGCTTTAAGTAACTCCTTCATAATACAGTTCCATACACCTTTCTTTATTCGGCAGAGCTGTCGCATTTGCTTCAAAAATGAACAAAGTCTCGTTTTCTTTGATGAAGAACTTTTTGGTTTTATTATTCCTCTCTCTCTCTCTCTCTCTCTCTCTCTCTCTCTCTCTCTCTCTCTCTCTCTCTCTCTCTCTCTCTCTCTCTCTCTCATCTCCTTATAGATTTACAGTAGAGTCCGATGATTCTACAAATTCCGATTTCATAAGTTAGACAAGAACAATAGAAGAAGGACGAATGCATCTATTTCAGGCTTTAATCACCACTAAAGGGTCTTAGTAAGACGCTACTTGGGATGAGAGAAACTTGTATCTCTCGAAGTGTTCAAGATTTTCCTTCTCTCTCTCACTTTCTCTTTTCGTCCAACACTATAGAGTGGAACTTCAATCTCGGAAGTCCGGTCACTTCAGTTCATTGTCCGAGAGAACCTGTGCTTTGCAGAGATCCAACTTTTCTAGACACAAGACAAAGGTCAATCCACAAAGGCTGGAGGAATTCGTAATCCTCGGGAAAAGGATAAATGAAATTATCATGTAATATGTGTATATATATATATATATATATATATATATATATATATATATATATATATATATATATATATATATATATAAATATATAATGAATATGCATATATGTGTGTATGTATATGAATATGTAATATATATATATACATACATACATATACCAAAGGCACTTCCCCCAATTTTGGGGGGTAGCCGACATCAACAAGACACAAAACAAAAAAGGGGACCTCTACTCTCTACGTTCCTCCAGCCTAACCAGGGACTCAGCCGAGTTCAGCTGGTACTGCTAGGGTGCCACAGCCCAACCTCCCACATTTCCACCACAGATGAAGCTTCATACTGTTGAGTCCCCTTCTTCTGCTACCTCCGCGGTCATCTAAGGCACCGGAGGAAGCAGCAGGGCCTACCGGAACTGCGTCACAATCGCTCGCCATTCATTCCTATTTCTAGCACGCTCTCTTGCCTCTCTCACATCTATCCTCCTATCACCCAGAGCTTTCTTCACACCATCCATCCACTCAAACCTTGGCCTTCCTCTTGTACTTCTCCCATCAACTCTTGCATTCATCACCTTCTTTAGCAGACAGCCATTTTCCATTCTCTCAACATGGCCAAACCACCTCAACACATTCATATCCACCCTAGCCGCTAACTCATTTCTTACACCCGTTCTCACCCTCACCACTTCGTTCCTAACCCTATCTACTCGAGATACACCAGCCATACTCCTCAGACACTTCATCTCAAACACATTCAATTTCTGTCTGTCCATCACTTTCATTCCCCACAACTCCGATCCATACATCCCAGTTGGTACAATCACTTTCTCATATAGAACTCTCTTTACATTCATGCCCAACCCTCTATTTTTTACTACTCCCTTAACTGCCCCCAACACTTTGCAACCTTCATATATATATATATATATATATATATATATATATATATATATATATATATATATATATATATATATACACACACACACACACACACACACACATATATATATATATATATATATATATATATATATATATATATATATATATACTTTGTATCTTATAACATGAACCCACAACCAGTTTCCAAAGGGCAAGGATCAGATCAGTTCATGATAAGCAACGTCAACATATACTCAAACTTATTATTCTTTAAAGGGTGTTTATTATATGTATGTATGGAGTCCTATATGCAAGTGCACACACGCATTAATACACACACACACACACACACACACATATATATATATATATATATATATATATATATATATACTGTATGTATATATATATATATATATATATATATATATATATATATATATATATATATATACCCATTTCTGAGTGGAGATATCTTAACTTGGTGAAAGGGTTTATGTATCGCCAAGCTTTCGAATACCTGAAAGACTACCTGGTTTGTATAAATTAAAGTGTGCAAACTGGAAACTCTGATTCATCATATGAACCTTTAAACAGAGGGGTACCCTAGGGAGTGTACTTGGCCCAATCTTATTCTGCATCTATACTATCGGTCAGTCGAAAATTCTACAAAGGCAAGCAGTGAAATTCAAATTATTTGCGGATGACACAATTTTACTTCTCCATAAAGGATATAGACGACACTACTGAAATTCTAAACCGAATCCTTGATTGTGTTTGAGAATGGATGCCAATTGAACAACTAAAATCAAATGTGAACAAAACTGAGTTGATAGTGGTGGGAAAGAGAAACACTGTGAGCAGCTTGGGTGATATTACAATAAACATGAATAATGACTCAGTGCCGATATCTAGTAAAGTTCGTGATCTAGGTGTATTTCTTGACTGTAACTTGCCTCTCAATGTCCAAATAAATAATGTAGTAAAAGCTGTTAGTTATCATCTAAGAAATATTGCTTTTATGAAAAAGTACTTGGATGAAAATTCTGTAAAGAAACTTGAGATAACTGTGTTATTACCAGGATTGACTACTGCAACTCCATCTATTACAATTTACCAAAAGTACAACTTAAGAAATTACAAAATATAATAACCAGAGGAGTAAGACTGATCAAAGGTGTCACAACTAGAGACAGGATAACCCCTATACTAATGAATTTAAACTGGCTTCCAATTAAAGTGGGAATTGAATTGAAAATATGTACACTAACCCACCAAGTTTATCAGAACCGGTAGTACAAAATACTAAAGAGAATTGCTACATATTGCGCTGGCAACAAATCGTGTTGACACCAGAATAATTACAGATGGTTTCAAACTAGTGGAACCTAGATATATATCTACTGAAGGCCCCAGAGCCTTTGAATATGCTGCCACGATATTGCTTGATTGATTAATTTGAGGTTTTCTCAAATCAATCAATCAATCAATCACGTGGCATCAAATACAATAAAATCCCGAGACATCCGAATGATTGAAGATATTAAGGCTTTCAAGAGGAAACTGAAGACTTTCTTATTCCGTGAGTCGTTTGATAGTGATGATTTAACAGTGAATGAGCAATACGTGATATGAAATGTTGAATACTCTGAACGGACAAGATAAAACGACAGTGGAGGTCCTGTAGATAGTGGGGTTCCCCTGCTGTATGGGATCGGAAAAGAAGCCGTCAAAGTAAAGTACAGTAAATTCATAACATTTATATTGTTCAAGAAATATTCTTCACATCTTGATTAACATTAATAACAATACATTTGGTTAACAAATATTTATCTGAATAACTATTACACACTCATCACTGCCCCTTTGTCTTCCTCTATCTCGTACTTTTACATTTCCTTCAACAAATAATTTTGAAATTATTTTCTAATTACTCATGGAAATTCTCACAAGCATCCTTATTCATTGTTAATCATTAAAGGATAATCCCTTTTTCTTTCATTTAATTGTTTTACTTCACTGGATTTGCCCACCCCCAACTCATCGCTTACAATCTTGTTAATTGTGCATTTATTAAAGTCTTCTATTTCTCTCTTCTACGCCTCCCCACATTCATTCTGTTCCATCGTTTGTTTCCTTTCTTGTTTTTTAAGTCTTCCGTGGAATTGCAAGGCAATAAAAGGGACGCAAACAAACAAAACTTTAATTGCCAATTTCGCCCCCCCCCCCCCCTCATCCCTTTCCTTTGTTATTTCTCTGCTACGCCCCCGCCTATTCCTTTCTCTTCTTCATCCCTCTCCATTATGTCCTCTTCTTCCTATTTTGTTCGCTTTATTCTATACCCTGTCAACTTTCCATTCCTTTCCCCAATATCTTGTTATATAGAATTTATTCTTTTCCTCGAATTTCCTTCACTCCATTTTCTTAGTTCATCCCATTCAAAATTTCCCTTTCTTCTTAATTTTTCTATTTCCTTTTTCCGATCTATTTTTCCTTATGTTTCTTACCACGCCCCCAACCTTCCTTAACTCTTTTGTATTTTTCCCCACCCTGCGTCTCATTAACATGTATTGCTCTCCTGTTGTTTTCTACTGTTGTTTTCAAGTTCATACAAGTAATGAAGGAGAGCAACATTGCTCATATTACGCTGTGAAATGGACTTGGAAAAATGTTTCATATCACTCTTGTTTGATAAAGGAATGAAGGTGTAAATAGTATGAAATATTCAAGTGATTTTTATTATAAAATAACGAAATCCAATGAATTTGGGTGACTAGGTGAAAACTCAACGTTATTCTCTTTTTAAAAAATATTCTAAATTTGGCTAATTCCTTTATATTGGAATGTAGAAGTGGATCTCATCCTCAGTTTTGAAGAAATAATTGTGTTAGAAAAAAATAATCCTTACATAATTAAATATTTCGTTTATATCTTCCCACACACAAAAAAATGCTTAAATAAATGTTTATATTTTGGCATAATCTCTCTTTAATAGATGACGTGAAATCACTTAAACCTTCGTTTAAAGGTGTGTGTGTGTGGAGGGGGGGGGGGGTGTTAGCTTTCACATGTTGACAGATGATAACGGAACTGTGAAATTGTGAAACTATTTCCCAAGAAATTAAATCAATGACAGGTCTGATATACATCATGATGGTAGGTGCGTCTTTTGCATCTCTGCCAATTCATATCTTATTTCATAGTGATATTGCTATATTTTATTATAGTTCCTAAGTAAGGCTAAACATTATCTGTTTACATAAAATTAGTGTAAATAGAATTGTCTTTAATTCGGTGAATGACTATTGACTTGTAGGATAGAAAATTATCTGTCACACATGAGAGAGAGAGAGAGGAGAGGAGAGAGAGAGAGAGAGAGAGAGGAGAGAGAGAGAGAGATGGAGAGAGAGAGAGAGAGAGGAGAGAGGAGAGAGAGAGAAATTATTTCAACACCTTAATTTGTACCTATTCTGTGGGAGTAATCTAAGGGTATGCACTCACACACCGACACCCTGAAAAGCCACCACTCATCTGCCTCTAAACAATATTACAACTGAATCCGACGTCCTTCAGCAAATTTATTTCAATGAAACGTCCATCCCTTCAAAGTATTCGAGGTCCTTTACAGATCTTTGGAGAGGCATTAGCAATGTACCCATAAAACCGCTCCTACCCTCTCCCTACCTCTTCCTCAGCTCCTCCTCCTCCTCCTCTTCTTCCAACTGGTATCTACAAGAATGGTAATGTAATTTGGAACAATAGTTCTCGAGGGACGAAAGGGGAATGGCCAGTGAAGAACATAACATTGGGTGAGACAAAAACCAGCAACGGAATAAATGGAATTTCTTATTACGGAATTCACGTGGTTACGGCCATTGACCAATTTACTTTTTTTAGATGGGATTTTCTTTTAAAATAAAGTTGAAAAGACGAATAAATAAGTTCGTTTTCATTGATATTTTAAAGGATTATTTTGTCAAGTGATATCAATATTTGCTAATGCTGAATAACATGCAGTATCTATTTACCTAATAAATCTACTTTCATTTTACCGTTGAATTAACTCCGCGACAGTTCTAAATAATGTAAATAACCTGAAATTATAAAAAGTGAAATATTAATTCTACTATTATTATTATTATCATCTTTATCAGTAACATTATTATGACCATCTTCATAATCATCATCGCCGTTGTTAGTCAAAATATATAAAACAAATCCTGAATAATGTATAAAGCCATTACGTTTGATCAACAGACTTCCACAGAACATACTTCATAATGTAAAAAAAAAAATGTAAAAGGAATGGATATACAGACGAATAACATACATATCTTGAATAAACGATGCCAACAGAGGAACTGTGCAGTACCTCTTGAAAATAAAACACCAACAGCAATAACACTTTTTTTGCTCGAGTAATCAATTAAATTTCATGAGATAATTATTCAACATGCTCTAGATGATGCGAGAGATATAAATACATAATAATAATAAAGAAACTGGATGCTACTGAGAAATTTAGGTGATAAGTGGTCTGTGCATTAGGGATGAAATAGGGTTAGATATCCTTGCATTAAAGATCGGACGACAAGACTTTTGCATCGGTTCATAATATGGACTTTTTATTTATGTATGATTGTAAACTTATAACACAGCTCTAAGCTTGGCATATCTCGTGTCCTCACATTTGCAGTCATAAATCCCATGTGAATATTGTATGAAATTGCTGAGCAAAAGAAAATCTTTACTTCATATAAACACTTGATAACATTTTCACTTTGCAAATATTATATATTATTTACCTTCGGTTATATCAATTAAGATTAATTTATCTTAATTCTCCTTTAGTTTGCTAATAATTATTATGGCAATTTCCATAAAAAACCTTTGTTTGCAATAAAGGCTATATCATTTTCTTCTTAGTTCTATAAATTTCCAAATTCTAAAAAGGGTTCTGAAGTAATTTTCAAAGTTACCTCAGAGCTTTTAGGGTTCCGTTCATTTTTCTTGATTTCCCTGGCTTAATTGGGTCACAGAGTTTCTAATTCTCTCTGAATCGCCTGAGAAGGTGCTACTGGATCTCTTCTAGTTTATTGCTTCCTTCTGAAGAAAAAATATTAGTTTCTTACTTCACCTTTGAGAAGTAATGATAACTTGATACATTATGAAGATATTTCTTTACCCACGACTTAAATTATCTATCTAAGTAAGCATCTGCATTTT
>NC_090762.1:12874945-12882222 GCF_036898095.1 Palaemon carinicauda | reverse complement strand
ATGTGTGTGTGTGTGTGTGTGTGTGTATATATATATATATATATATATATATATATATATATATATATATATATATATATATATATATATATATATTAATATATCTGTGTTAATATTCTAATGCGGAGAAAGCGTTTGTGTAATTCCATGAGCAGCAAAGCTGCACCAATTGGAACCATCCACACTAGTTTGGTTTGCTTTGAGCCTCAGACTACGGTCTCCCACTGTCACCAATCCGCAATGGCTAGCGTGGTGATGAAAATAGCCACACCTCAGACATGACTAAAGACATGCTTGAGGCTTTGTCCTGGAGTGGACTAGAAACGGCGGCATTTTATATATATTTTGGGTGGGTATCAGTACATTTTTTTTCATTGGTGATGTAGCCATTACTGAAAAACACGTATGGTGCGTTTTTGTGATTATGGTAGAGACGCGTTGTTGCCCAGAAATCCTTAGAATTTGGTAAATATAAAAGAAATTTTAAATCAAATGACGAGAAATAGAGAGTAATAGCACCCAGACATGACGCCTCTTTTGAGAATTAAGGTCGAGTTATGAAATTAGACACGTCGAAAAAAATCCGGAAAGGAAGATTTCAAATCTCATTACTTGTTAAGAAGTCTACTGGTGTCTTAACAAGGATGGCTGGCGTTTGTCAGAAGAAGGTCTGAGTCGTTTAAAAGAAAGTTGAAATTTGCCAAAACAAGGAAGAGATCTTTTTGTCAGAGCTTAGATATAGTCTTCTCGTACGAGTAAGTACGTTACTAGTTTAGTTGGACACCAGCTGCCCGTTGAGATATTACCGCTAGAGTTATGTCCTTTGACTGGCCAAACAGTGCTACGTTGGATCCCTCTCTTTGTTTATGGCTCATTTTTTCTTTGCCTACGCACACCGAATAATCTGACCATGGTCTTCCACTGTCTTGGGGTAGAGTTCTGTAGCTTGAGGGTGCACTCGGGTACAATATTCTATCTTATATCCCCTGCTCTTGTTTTTTTAAGTTTTTATAGTTTATATACGAAATATTTATTTTGATGTTCCTGTTCTTAAAATATTTTCCTTTAATTGTTCAATACTAGAAGAAGAAGAAGAAGAAGAAGAAGAAGAAGAACAACAACAACAACAACAACAACAACAACAACAACAGTTTGTCCGAGTAAGATTGAAGTTTGACAGAAAATATCTGCCAGCAGACGAACAATGTACCCTATAACCAGGAGCTTCTGGTGATGGGTCAAGATTAGCGTAATCTTAGAATCGCATCAACTTTCTTGCAGTAAAACAAAACTAAAGAAAAAATAATAGAAAAAATTAGATAGAGGATAACCTTCTACCCAGTCATTCATTAGACGAAATGTCATCGAGGTCAAGTTACCAATTAGCGAACTGTTACCAGAGGCGACCTTATTAATAGGGCATTATTTCAGTCGTGGAAAGATGATGTGATACAAAAACTAAAATTTTTTTAATGATAATTACAAGTTTCGGAGTGGAGCACATTTCATTTAAGAGAAGGACAGAGCGTGTAGAGAATACAGCACTGAAGTGACATGAGCTCTTGGAAGTTACTGAAGCGATATGAGCTCTTGGAAGTTAATGAAGCGTTATGAGCTCTTGAAAGTTCCTGAAGCGATATGAACTTGTGCAAGTTCCCGAAGCGATATGAACTCTTGAAAGTTCCTGAAGCGATGTGAACTCTTGAAAGTTCCTGAAGCGATATGGACTTTTGCAAGTTCCTGAAGCGATATGAACTTTTGCAAGTTCCTGAAGCGATATGAATTCTTGAAAATTCCTGAAGCGATATGAACTTTTGCAAGTTCCTGAAGCGATATGAACTTTTGCAAGTTCCTGAAGCGATATGAATTCTTGAAAATTCCTGAAGCGATATGAACTCTTGAAAGTTCCTGAAGCGATATGGACTTTTGCAAGTTCCTGAAGCGATATGAACTCTTGAAAGTTCCTGAAGCGATGTGAGCTCTTGGAAGTTTAAAGAAGGGAAGATTCGAAATATTACTTATATAAAAGAAAAAAAAGAAGTATAGCAGGTATTGGGAAGTCAAAGAATCTAAAATTGATACTAGAAAATTTCAAATGGTACCATGTTTGTACTTACCGTTCTGGTAGGTCCCCAAAATCTTCTAATGGGCATTAAACTCTTTAAAGCTTTGTTAAAGGCAGGGGGAATCCTGGCAATCAGAAGTCTTTAGGTTAGATTGTTGCTAGGACATACTGAATGAGGTAAAAATAAATTATTAGGAATAAATGTTATCTTATTAAAGTTCTGCAGAGAGTATCATAATGTACTTATTCATTATACAAAAGGGAATTAGCTTAGGCTTTGTTAAACGTACAAAACCAGAGTGTTATCTGTAAAAGCATTGTCAGTATTCATGACAATACATGGAACAAAAATAAGAGAAAAAATATATATTCCAATTATGTTAACGAATGCAAAAGCACAAATTTGAATAGACAGTTGGACCTGACAATTCATTGCCCCCATGATTATTTCAGGCAAACGGACGGAAGGAAAAAAAATGTTCGTTGAGATTTTTTAGATTTCCTTTGAGAACATCCATGTTTAACGAGTCTAAGTCCTTTTCTTCGTTTTTTTCATCTTGATATGGAAAATCATATTTTTCATTTTGCAACTGAGGAAAATTGCCGTAGTTTGACTTACGAAGGTTCTCCCCAACCCCAGCTCGAGTCCATATGGCCCAAGTTCATAGATCTGAATAAACGCTTATGAAATCATTACTTTCTCATTGCATTACGAAACTCATCAATATCTGAGATGCAACTTATCTTGATGCAAATAGAGTATTGTTGTATTTTGATCTTGACATTTCCATTGAATCACCAAATATATGTTATAGTAAATTAACCCAGCAAACACAAAATGGTGTATATCAGAGGCAAATAGACAAGCTAAAGTATTTAATGCATTTAATGGTGCTGAACCTTGTGCCCAGGACGCCAATTCACACCTGAATTGCATACGCATTTGAATAATATATTCATGGAACGCTGCTCCATAAATGTCACGCTGACGATGAGGGTACGAACCGTCCTTTATAGTGTTTACATGCTATAGGCCAAGTTGACAATAAACCGCAGTTTTACTGCATATAGAATGTCTACTCTGGCTTTTGTCATCTTTTCACTTTAGTGCCAGAAGCCTGAACCATAGTGGCTTTTCAAGATTCTTCATAAATAGTGAGGGTTTCTGTGACGACATTAAGCAACTCGTCAAAACATCTTGTTATCTGATTTGAATAATCCTTAAAGATTTTTGCAGCAGCAAAAGACATTACAAACTTCAATATTTTATAGGTTTTTCGTGAAAGATATATTTTTTTTTTAAATCATTATAGCCCCTGTTCAACAAACTTGTTAAAAACGGTGTTCAGGAGTTGAGGAAACTTGTAAATGAGTAATTTTTTTTATTTATTTATTTTTTTTTTTTTTTTTTGCGAGGGTGTCCAAAAGTCATTTTCGGCTGTGAAACCTCCCGCTACTCAAAGCTCTTAGATGCAAATTGTAAGATGTTCAAAATACTTACAATCCCTTAATTGATGAGGCATATTTTCTTATTGTACGTGTTTGGATATAATTAGATATGACATCGTCTCTATATATACCCATGTGATACAATACACACGTTTTTGTGATAGTAACATTCATTCATGCGAGGATTGAATTTCATATTTTATAACTGTAATTGGGTTTATTTTTCTTGGAAACTTTAGTTTTAAACATGTGTAAAATTAAAGAAAGTAGGCAAGAACATTAATACATACAGCTGGAGTAAGAATCAGGTTTTTAGTAATACACACACACATTATATATATATATATATGTGTGTGTGTGTGTGTGTGTTTAATTATTTATTTATTTATTTATTTATTTATTTATTATAAACACAGACGCACACACATAACAACAACACTGAAGGACAAATGCCTCAGACATGTCCCTATTCATGTCACCATGTTGGCCACTCCGGATTGGTGATAGTGGGAGACTAGTCTGTCTGATCGCTCACGCAAAACCAACTTAGTATGAGTGGCCTTGAGCTGTACAGCTTTGCTGATAAATGGCGATACATAAACCCTTTCACCACGTTAAGGTATCGCCACTTAGAAAGGGATGGGGGATATTTATATATATATATATATATATATATATATATATATATATATATATATATATATATATATATATATATATAATATATATATATATATATATAAATGTGTGCGCGTGCACTTGCTTATATCAATCCATACATACTTGTAATAAACACCCATTAAAAACACAATAGAGTTGTGTATATATTGACGTTACATTTCAGAAACTGATACTCTCCCTTTGGAGATTGGTTGTAGATTAATATTATAAGATACATAGTATATATATATATATATATAATATATATATATATATATATATATATATATATATATATATGTATATGTATATATATATGTGTGTGTAATGTATATATATATATATATATATATATATATATATATATATATATATATATATATATATATATATATATATATATATATATGAACAAAGAGAGAGGATGTGTTGAAGACTTCTATAAATCGAACTGTATATAGTTAAGATTAGATCAGAGCAGATGTATTATTATTCTCAATCTTTGTTAAAGTTCGTGGAAGGAATACATTATATTTGAGTCCTGAATTCCAAGATTTTCACTAGATATTCGTAGCGAAAAGTTAGTTTATTTTGTGTGGATTTTGTCATATGACTTTTAAAGTGACACCTGCTTCGAAGACTTATGCGTGACAGAATCCAGAGTATTTTATAAGTTGTATTATATATATTATTTTCTATACCATGACATCAATGTCCGTTTATATTGAATCACAATGAAATCAGTTTACCTTGAAATTATACAAAATATTTATCACTGTAGATGAGTGAGACTGTATACCATATATCTTTCCGATTTGATTTTTGTTGGTCATTGACTACAGTTTCTTATGGTAATAAAAGTAGATACGTCCATCCATGTGTATGGCTTATCGTTTGAATGTTGTCAAGGCATAAGATTTTAATTCTATGTAATTTTTATAGGCTTAATTTGTCGGATACGATATAATATTAGATTAGATTTGTAGAAAGTGTTCTCATTTGCATGGTTGGTGTATTTTAAAAACGATAAATTGTAAATTTATTAAAATTCCTTAGCGTTCCTAAAAGCAAACTGAGTAAGTTATGTTTATATATATATATATATATATATATATATATATATATATATATATATATATATATATATATATATATATATATATATGTATGTATATGTATATATATGTATATGTATATGTATATGTATATATATATATATATATATATATATATATATATATATATATATATATATATATATATATATATATAATCAATGCATATATGTATGTATACAGTATATATACATTTTAATACACGAGGTCAACAAAATGACCAAATACTATTTTTTTTTTTTCTAAAGTACAATCAGCATCGCCAAATATATTTGTTTCAGTATCATCCAACCCCACTGGAAACCTGATTGTTCTTTAATTCCATTTATCCTTTTCCGGAAGATTACGAATTCCTCCAGCCTTTGTGCGTCGACCTTTGTTTCTTGTCTAAAAAAAATTGAATCTCTGCAAAGCACAGGTTCTCTTGGACAATGAACTGAAGTGACTGGACTTCCTAGATTGAATTTCCACTTCGTAGTGTTGGCCAAAAAGAGAAAGTGAGAGAGAGAAGGAAAATCTTGAACACTTCGAGATATACAAGTTTCTCTATCCCAAGTAGTGTCTTACTAAGACCCTTTAGTGGTGATTAAAGCCTAAAATAGATGCATTCGTCCTTCTTCTATTGTTCTTGTCTAACTTATGAAATCGAGATAGGTAGAATTATTGGACTCTACTGTAAATCTATAAGGAGAGAGAGAGAGAGAGAGAGAGAGAGAGAGAGAGAGAGAGAGAGAGAGAGAGAGAGAGAGAGAGAGAGAGAGAGGAATAAGAAAACCAAAGAGTTCTTTATCAAAGAAAACGAGACATTGTTTATTTTTTAACATTTATTTGCATAAAAAACTGAGTTAATTGATCAACAACTTAGGGTAGAATTGAAATCGGCTCGATGGTTCCATACCAAAACTTTATTGGTTGAGTTATCGATGTAAATTGAAAGTTATTTCAATGAATCAAGGGGGAAATTTGGTCCGGTTCCATTTAATTGGGGAATGGGATAATGGTGATGATGACGAGGCTGTCGGCTGTTGTAGCCAAGATGAGAAAAGTCATTTCCTGCCAAGTTTAGTATCTGTCCTTAGGGAAATCTGGAAACTTGTAGCAACATCTTGTCTGTGTGAATGAGCGATTGCCTTTGTTGTGTCTGTTATTATCACATTTTTTAGATTTTAATATATTTATTGTTTTTTATTTAGATAAATGTTATTTAGTTGCAAACGCAAGTGTGGATATTGTTGCACACAATCAGTGGCATATTCTTGTATCAATTATTAGAGGCTTTTTTTTTTTTTTTTACTTCATACTGAAAATAAAATTATTATAAACTCAAAATTTATTCAAGGATAATTTATAATTGAGAAGAGAATTTCCTTGAAGAGAAGAGAGGAAATTGAGTGAAAGATTTCATAAAATGAAATTGATCTTGGAAATCTCATTTCCTTCAGCAGTGTTTAGTTTCAAAAGGGACGTTACTCGTTTTAGAGTCACTTCATAATTGCATTCTCCCGCATTTCATCTTATTCCGATAAGTGATTTAGCTCTGAATATGAGAAAGGAAGACGCAACTGGGGCTTTCAGTCCCCAGCCCTTTTATTAACTTGTCTTTTGGAAGGATATTTCATTGACATCAGTGATTCGTTCTTGATTTATATATATATATATACATATATATATATATTATATATATATATATATATATATATATATATATATTATATATATATATATAGTATATATATATATATATATATATATATACTGTATACATACATATTTATATATATATACACATATAAATGAATATATATATATATATATATATATATATATATATATATATATATATATATATATATATATATATACTGTATATATGTGTTAGTGTGTGTATGTATGTTTTAGTGATCTTATAATTTGAATAGTTTTACTTGTAAGATTCTACTTTTTGATATTCATTACAGGAAATAGAAGAAGAAAAGAATGAAGTGATC
>NC_090762.1:12859945-12869945 GCF_036898095.1 Palaemon carinicauda | reverse complement strand
CAACATTAAATCCTGTCTCTTTCTGCTTTTTAGTGGTATTCTAAGAGTTGGAAAAATAAAAGTTGATGAATATCCTCAGGTAACTGGCACAATGTTAACAATTAACTTTTAGCCTCTGGAAGCCCCATGATCCTTAAATATAGAAATTAAAAGAATCTTAATTCAGTCTTGAAAACAAACGACCAATCCTAAACCAAAGAGATCTTGTGGGATCATATATCTGTGTAAAAAAAAATGACAAATGAAAGATATGGTTTCACACTCACATCGTTGATCGTCTGATCTCCGTTAATTGGGTGCCATCAATTTTATTTACCTATTCCTGTTTTGTTGTCATTTCTTGTATGAATTTTAGGAGCTCGTTTGCCATTTATGGTGAACTTGATTTTTTTCTCATTTGAGTTTTCCTCAAACTCGGGAAAAAAACTAAGATTTGTTGGATAATATAACTCAAATATATTTTACCCTGAATAAACTGTCAAATTGGTCAATCCATTGAAATGTTTGTATTTGCAAAGATCACACGGCAATTTGGGTAATTTTGATAGGTCATCAAAAGTAATAATACACATTAGATAATTTATTATATGAAATCATTACTCTGAACCCCAGAGGATATCATTATATTAAACTCGCTAATAGTTCATTACACATGAACCTGAATTGTAAATGCATTTTTCTGTTCTATCGCTCAGACATGATTTTATTATCAAATTAAATTTTTTTCATTTCCATTGCATATAACATCTTGTTTATTTGTATTTTTCGTTAATTTTTGTCTGATTAGTATACTCATATTACCAAAAAAATTACGGTAATATAGGAGAGGGTCGAGGGGGAAAGTAAATGCCTCCCGTCCAGAAGTAGTAGTACTTTGTGACTCAGGACCTCAGTGGCGCTGCATACATTCCCGGCAAACGTATTACATTATTGTTACACTAAAATAGAGCTTTATATCGTAGCACTAGTGTACGCGACCCGTCAAAAATGACTGTTATCTATTTAGATATGCATATACATGTACACACAGATTTACCCCTTCCCATTCACTCCTTTCCTTTCTTTACTACAACACGTCTGTTTAGGCAATTTGTTGGAGATTGTGACAGCGTGACAGGAAAGAAATTAATACCCTTATTTATGTATAGCCAAACACTTGCTCTTTATTATATAGAGGAGATTGCAAAGCAGTTTTAGACAGACAGCAGACCGGGTCACGTTTGAGGATGTTGTAGGGCTTGTCCGAAATGGAAATAAAAAAGAATAAGAAAAAGGCAAGTTAAGGAAGCTAAAGCTAAAGACAGCGGGTGGGAAGAGACCAGTGGGAATAACCGAATAGTTAGAGCACCCTCAAAGTACGTATCTTGAATGCAATCTACAGTATTCCGCCTGAGGTAAACTGACTTCTGTACTATTATAACTATTATGAAATTTATGGTTATTGTTGTTGGTGGTGGTAGTGATGCTGCTGATGTTTTTGTTAATACTTACATGTGTATTGTGTTTTAGATTTTATTTGCTTGGCTGTCAAGTTATTTGTCGATTCTGCAAACGTGGATTTTTAATACTCTTGTTTTTATCAATCCAGCATCGCTTAATTGAACGCAGAACAATGGCTCTTTCCCATCCGGTAACCATTCAAGTAATAAATCAAGATACATAAAGGCAAATCAAAAACACCGACTAGAAAGACATTAAGTTTTCCAATTCACTGCTGCCATTTCATCAATTACATCATCTTTTGGGCCAACAGAAGGTGAATGAATGTCTTTTTAACAAGACCAGATATAAAAATCATGAAAATATATCATATTTGGAAAGTAGCTGGAAAGGTAATCGTAGTAAAACAATTCTGAGTCATATGTACTATAATAGAACTAGAGGTGATAAATGAAAATAAAATTATTCTTATTCGTTGTGCCTACAACGGTCCTTAAAATTGACAAAGAAGTTTTGAATAGGCAACCTGAAATGAATTTGGAAATTATTATAAAACAGAATTACTGCAGAAAATGTGATCGTAAGAAAACCATTTATCAAATCATTAAAACCATATGGAGATCAGTGTTGGTAAACGATGTGATATATCGAGGGTCGATGAAGAGGAAATTTTTAAAGGAGATTTTGAGGAGAGAAAAGATGCTACGAAGAAGGGAATTGTCGTTGATGTAATTTGATGGGAAAGATTGAATGTTATATACAATGTCCAATTCTGAGTGAATTGAAAGTATTTGGTGATTTATTATGTTTGACATCTCTCTCTCTCTCTCTCTCTCTCTCTCTCTCTCTCTCTCTCTCTCTCTCTCTCTCTCTCTCTCTCTCTCTCTCTCTCTCTCTCAAAAAGTTTTCAGGGCACTGTAAAAATCGTAAAGTATTAAGCTTTTAAAATTTTTGTGCGCATATTTATCACGGCACTTGAATTAATGTAAACGGCCTTTGGGAATATATCTCTTCGTCGAATGTCTTTCCGGTTTAGTTTGACTGTTTCTTTTAGCGAGACAGAGAGAGAGAGAGAGAGAGAGAGAGAGAGAGAGAGAGAGAGAGAGAGAGAGAGAGAGAGAGATTTACTCCCTTGAAACGAGATTGACATCAGAAGAGGTTTCTATCTCCAACGCCTTTATTTTTGTCCGCGAGAAATGCAGGTATTTCCAGTTGTGGCAGCTGGTAGGACGTAAAGAGACGGAAATGACTACAGGAAAGGTAATAATGTGTTATGAGGCTATGATAAGATAGCCACATAAAGAATGATTAATTAAATATAAAGGGAGGAGCTGGAAAGAAAGACATACATCTCCTGTGGTACCTGAATTCTTGGATAGGGATGTAGCAGGAATTCGAGCATATTGCAATTCATGGGTTATGAAGTTTAACCCTAATAAAACTCTTAGTATGGTTGTAAGTAGGTCAAGGACTGTGGCTCCTCAACATCCAGATCTTTGCTTTGATAATATCGTTATCTGTATAGAACTTATTTTAAAATTCTAGGTGTGGTTTGTGATTGGAATTTTACTTTTGGGAAACATTTGGCCTGTTTCTTCTTCATTTGCACAAATATATATTTGGCGTATTTAGAAAGTCTTTCAAGATTTTCATTTATCAATCTCTCCTGGGGAAATGTTTTAATTCTTTCATGCTACTATGTTTGAGTATTGCTTGTCGCGCTTTATGCTAACTCTCATCTCAATTTGTTCGACAAAAACGTGCGGTCTATTGAATTCCTTATTCCCGATCTTGATATTAATCTGTGGCATTGTTGTTCTGATAGCACTTTGTGCCTGTTGCAGGAAATTTTTAATAATTTTGATTATCCTTTGCATTCAAATCTTTGATAAAATTTACCGTCCTGAACGTAGTGCTAGATGCAATACTACATTATACGAAGTTTAATTCGAGCTGTGACCAAATTATGGTAATAACTTCCTAATTTAGGTACTGAATCGGGAAAACTTTATAATCTCAAATTGGTTGCAGGTGCCTAACTGTATAACAGGTTAAAATAAGTATAGTTTCATAGTTTATATATGATTGATCTATTTTAACTTTAATATATTTTTTGGATGTTATTAACACTTCTTGTATGCATTTTATTCGTTGTTACACTATATACAAGGTCTGATTTACTCGCCCAGATTGATCCCTTGGGCTTTTAGCATCTTACTTTTCAAACTAGCCTTATATCTTGACTTATAATGATAATAATAATAATGGTGATAAAAATGTGTCATTTGACTTTAATTGACGCGTAGACTTCACAGCAGAATCAGTCTCAAAGGGAGATATCCTTGCAATGGTTGAAGCAGAATTATGTAAATTCCCCTGCAAGAAGGGAATGTGGAATCAGGTGTCGGAATGCTTTTCGTAAAGCAACTGAGTAACTCCATTGAGTCAGTTTTGAGTCCAAATTATCCCTGCTCTTGCGAACCATTTAACAGCTGGACGCAGGCCAAAGGCTTATTTACATATCTGTATAACTCCAAAAGATGATCATGTGCTCTGCTTTTTTTTCAAATACTGGTTAGAGAAAATTCTAGTTTTGTTTTTCATTTCGAGTGTATTTTTCCTCTGCATACAATTTACTATAATAACTATTAAGTTCGGTTAAACTGTACTAACATAATTACATCGAAGTCAAGACTTGACTTAAAAATTGAATTAATCCCAATTCAGGAAGATAATTTAGTAAAAGATGTTTCATAGCTCTGGTGGGTCTTGAATGAGTGACCGCCGATGAATACTATAATTAAGACCTTAGCTCATTGACTCGTCGGTTTCTTCGGGGCTACATTTAACAATGGAAATACACTTCAATATAAAGTGTAATATTGTTGAAATTATATGCGTATATATACATACACACACACACACACACACACATATATATATATATATATATATATATATATATATATATATATATATATATATATATATGTATATGTATATACACACATCCATATATATATATATATATATATATATATATATATATATATATATATATATATATATATATATATATATATATATATATACATACTTTTGAGGCAGTCTTCATCGAATGCAATACTTTTTTTATACAAATAACTATGTGACGTTTTGTAATATTGTAAGAATATTAGAAGCAACTGCATTTCTTTCAATATATATATATATATATATATATATATATATATATATATATATATATATATATGTATATATATATATATATATATATATATATATATATATATATATATATATATATATATATCCGTGTGTGTATGTAAATATGTAAATATATAACGGATTTTGAGCGAAGCGAAAAATCTATTTTTGGGTGAGATAGCCATGTCGTCCTGATGGAAGTTCCTATAGGGTAGCTTCCTAGGGTATATTACAACTACGGCGATATTCCCAGAGAATTTACCTTAAGGTACCAGAATTCTAACTCCTGGAGCGAGTATCCCTCGTGAAAGGGATATCGCGACATATCAGAGGACGTATTCTAGACACGTCACATGGCAATCTACGACCTGAACAGAGATTTCGTCTCGTAGGATGACTCATATTGCCTTCTAGTCGATTTGCACTTGTATTCCTCTAGGAAGTCTATGCTGGCTTTCGAAATCCCGAAACGCTTTCTCACCGCTAGGGCGAGAAAATCATGAGCTGCAGGGTCTGGGTTTTCTGTAATGAAGCGCAGACAGTCGACTTCTGGACTCGCTGGGTCAGAACTGGATGTGGTAGCGGCACAAACTTCATCTGTAGTTCCAACGCCAAGGGGAACCACATACTGTTCGCCCACTTGTGGGCCACTATTGCCGCTACCCCCTTGAAGGATCTCAGTTTGTTGAGGACCCTCAACAGAAGGTTGTGAGGAGGGAACAGATAAATCCTGGACCATCTGTTCCAGTCGAGGGACATTGCGTCCACTGCTTCCGCTAAGGGGTCCTCGTACGGGGACACGTACAGGGGCAACTTCTTGTTGTCTTCGTCGCAAAGAGGTCTATTTGCAGTTCTGGGACTTGATTCAGAATGAAGGAAAATGATCCTGCGTCTAAGGACCATTCCGACTCTATCGGTGTGAACCTGGATAGAGCGTCCGCTGTCACATTGCGGACTCCTTGAAGGTGAACTGCCGACAGGTACCACTTCTTCTTTTCCGCCAATCGGAAAATGGCTAATATCACTTGGTTGAGAGGTGGTGACCTCGACCCTTGTCGATTCAAGCATCTCACAACCACCTCGCTGTCTGTCACCAATCTTATGTGGATCGAGTGACGCGGGGAAACTTTCTTTAAGGTAAGGAGCACTGCCATAGCTTCTAGAAAGTTTATATGAAAGGTCCTGAATAGCTTGGACCAAGTCCCCTGGACTTTTTTCCGATGAGAGTGACCTCCCCATCCCTCCTTTGAGGCGTCTGAGTGAATCGTCATCGACGGGGGAGGTGGCTGAAGAAGAACCGACTTCTTTAGATGTCTGGCTTGGGACCAAGGTCTGAGAAGAGTACGTAGCCGAGGCGGCACTGGTCTTCTCAGGTCTCTTCGCGCGTTCGATACATACCTTCTCCAAACTCCGGTTGCATCCTTTAGCTGTGCTCTTAGCACTGGGTCTGTCACTGAAGCAAACTGGAGAGAGCCTAGTACCCTCTCCTGTTCGCGTCTTGATATCCTTTCGGAATCTAGAAGTCTCTTGACAGAGCCCGCTATCTCCTTCCTTTTCTTCATTGGGATGGAGAAACTGTGTGACAAAAGGTCCCAGTGGATTCCCAGCCACTGGAACTTTTGGGATGGAGAAAGTCGAGACTTTTTCTTGTTGATCTTGAAGCCTAGATACTCTAGGAACTGGATCACCTGACTGGAAGCTTGCAAGCATTCGGTCTCGGATGCTGCCCACACCAGCCAGTCGTCCAGGTAGGCTACTACCTGAATTCCCTTTAGGCGTAATTGTTTGAGAGCTGCGCTCGCAAGCTTCGTGAAAATCCTTGGGGCTATGTTTAGCCCGAATGGCATGGCTCTGAAGGCGTACAGTTTCCGTTGTAGCCTGAACCCTAGGTAGGGGGAGAGTCGACGGCTGATTGGAATGTGCCAATAGGCGTCTGACAAGTCTATAGAGACTGAGTATGCCCTCTTGGGCAGTAAGGTCCTTATGTGTTGCAGTGTTAGCATCTTGAATTTGCAATTCACTATGAACTTGTTGAGTGGTGACAAGTCCAGAATGACTCTGAGCTTTTCCGAGTCTTTCTTGGGAACACAAAACAGCCTCCCTTGGAATTTGATGGACTTCACCTTTCGGATCACATTTTTCTCCAACAGTTCTTGAACGTACTCCTCCAAATTGGGGGTGGAGTGTTGGAAAAACCGAAGGCATGGGGGTGGAGTGCTGTACCAGCTCCAACCCAGTCCATTCTTGAGTAGGCTTTGGGCCCAGGGATCGAAGGTCCAGCGATCCCAAAATTTCATCAGTCTCCCTCCTACCGGTATCATTTCACTTGGACTGCCGTCCTGAGGTCTTGCCTCCCTGACCACGACCACCTCTGAATCCCCTTCCCCTTGAGGGGCGCCTAGACGAGCCTCTGGCTGCTCCTCTAGGTTTTGCACGAAAGGAAGAAGACTGTCCTTCGAACGTTGGGGCGAATGTGGTTGACTGACCTGGCACAGCCTGGGGTACCCACTGAAAGGCAGTCGGGGTTTGTGCCACCATCTGGGGCACTGGAGGCAAAGGCAATTGCAGTTGCTGTTGCTGTCTATAAGGCTTGGCTGGCCGAAATGGTAGCCTAGTCTTCATATTCTTCCTCTTTGGTTGAGGACCCTCATCCGGGGAAGATTTTCTTTTGATAGCCAGGCCCCACTTCTGGAGAAGGTTTCTATTCTCCACGGCGGCCTTATCAACAACCTCTTTGACCACATCGGTAGGGAAAAGGTCTTTTCCCCAAATGTTGGAAGAGATTAATTTCCTTGGTTCGTGTCTCACCGAAGCCCCGGCGAACACGATCTCCCTGCAGGCTCTCCTTGCCTTGATGAAGCCATAAAGGTCCTTCGTCACTGTGGCTAGGTGAGACTTAGCCACTACCATGAACATTTCATGGACCTTAGGGTCACTTGCCATTGTCTCAAGAGTGGTCTGATGAGACATTGAGGCAGCCAGTCTTTCTTTGGTCTCGAACTCTCTTCGTAAAAGAGATTCGGGCAGCTTGGGGAGGTCCTCGCCGAATTGCCGTCCGGCAATATCAGCCTCCAACTTTCCCACTGAGAATGTCAGATGGACATCCTTCCAGTCTTTGTGGTCCATAGGCAGAGCCAGCGACAAGGGTTTACACTCCTCCAGGGAGGGGCAAGGCTTGCCGGCCTCGACTGCCTTTAGGACAGCCGCAAACCCTTTTTGTAAAAAGGGGAAGGCTCTATCAGGAGAGGACACAAAAGAAGGGAGCTTCTTGCTCAATGCAGCTACCTTCGAATTCGAGAAGCCCCTCTCTTTCATCGAGGATGAAAGTAGGGCTTGAGCCTTGGCGTGGTCCATAATAATGACCTCCTTCGGCTCTGTCTCCTCCCTTGAAGCTGGTTCTTTTCTCAGCCGGACATAGCAGTCCGGATATGATGCCTTGCTGGGCCAGAATTCTACCTCCTCTAGGGGAACTGAACCCAGCTTATCCGAGATGACGATCTTACTAGTCGTCATCGGCATGTGCTCAGCATACCTCCATGGGTTAGCATCTGAGCATATGGGAAGGTCTTTCACATTGAGCCTTTTCTGGGGCCCATGTGATTCTGCTAGGGACTGCATACGCAGTTCCATTGCAGCCGCCTTCTCCTGATTCTCCTTCTGTATTTGTTGGATCATTCCAACAATCGAAGAGAGGGCCTGTCCCAGTTCTACAAGGAGACCAGCCGATGTTGAGGGGATGGGCTCCGGCATCTGAACCGGAGTAGCCGACACCTCGTCGACCTCATCCTCTACGACATCCGGGGTTTGAACTTGATCCTGACCTTCTGCCAGGAGGTCTTCTTCCAAACGTTCGTCCAGGTCAGACATCCTGTCACACAACTGGATGTCTTGCATCGCATCTGCGACTTCCTCGTCCACCTGGACTTGATCTTGAGGGATCTCCTCTTGAGGCTGGGGAATTACTGCCTCAGCTGATGCCTGGGGAAAAAGATACGCCCTCATCTTCTCACTTGGAAGATAAGGGCCAGAGGTGTTCTTCTTGAAGCCCCTTACCCAAGTACGAAGCTTTTCCCCAGCTATATCCCTTGATTCCGCCGTTCTAGGGGAATCAAAAGCCTCAGTAATCAGGTTAGTGCATACAGTACATACCTGAGGGTCCCAATACTGGAGATCATCCTTGGAGACAGCGCATGCTGCGTGTCTCCTACAACACTCATGTCCGCAGAGGTTCTTGCTACGGACATTGCAGAAAACATTTCCGCACTTCGGAGGGTCCTCCTGTAAAGAGAAGAAATTTCCATGAGTATCAAGTGAACTATGTATCACTGGATATGCATAGTATAGCATAACAATTCATAAAGGAAAGACACACTTGTGTTTCCCTCACAACCCATTGTTGCAGCCTTCCAGATAATAAAATCAAAATGGTTTATCTCTACTAGAGTAACCAATGCAAGGTTTCCAGAGGAAACAGGTGGAGCTCACACCTAGGCAATGATTTTAAAATCCTGGATAATAGACAGGGAAGAACTCTGCTTCCTGTCTGAGGGCAACAGCAAAGGGCTGTGCAAGAAAACACAATAGTGTTAGAAGATACAGTGCTGTACCTAAACCTTTACTATAGTTTTCTTCTTACTGTATATGCTATACAGAAGAATACCAGTACAGTATAGGAGGATGTGTGCCGGCCTGCCTTTGCCGGCCGGCACACACCACAACTAGCTTTAAAGTATACTACTTAACAGCTATAGGGCGGCAGCACTCTGGTTCAAATGCCTGTGCCGGGGGCAGCAGCTGCCGGCCAGCAACAGCCAGTGTTGGCCGGCAATGACTGCCGGCCAGCAACTACACAAGGTAGTACCCAGCTGCCGGCCACACTCTTGGTGACCGGCAGACAGGGACTGACATAAGCCGGCCGGCAAAGATACAAGACCGATGCCAGCCGGCAGCAAAAGAACCAGAAGACTACACCTGCCCGGCTGCCGGCCTCATAGGCCGGCAGCCGGGACAGGTACAGCACTAGAAGAAAATAGAATGGATGCCGGGATAAGAGTGTACACAACCCCCCAAGCCCGGCAACCGAAAGAGTGCATATAAGGAAGGGGAGAAACTTAATTCAGGCTTCCTTGACCAATGCCGTCCGGCTCTGCCGGCAGGCATGGATGAGGGACCAAGAGAGGTCCGGGCAGCACTCGAAAACATAAGACCCTTGCCGGCCAGCATCTCTGCCGGCCGGCAATGGGCTTGGTCAATTCCACATCCCAACCTATACTAGGTCCAGAAGTAGAATGACGTACAGTACAGTGATACCCCTGCCGGCCAGCTCTGCCGGCCGGCAAGGTACAGTACAGTA
>NC_090762.1:12852445-12854945 GCF_036898095.1 Palaemon carinicauda | reverse complement strand
TACAGTGAAAAGGGAAAATGTAGAGATTCATGTGATAATTATCAAAGGATCGGAGAGGAGGATTTAGACAAGGAGAGATGAAAAGATAATAACGAGAGGAAAAGGGAGAAAGGAGTTGTAAAATCATAGTTACAGTCTACTACAAGAAGAGTAATTAAGGACTGAATGCCGAGATATAGGGGATTACAGGTATAAAGAAGTAGGTCGAATTTAAGGAGGAATTCGGGATGCAATTTTTCTCCGAGAGGGAAACTTTGGACGAGAAAGTTTGAAGGATTTAGCCCACGTCCATTTTCTTTCAACCAAATATTCAATGATCCTTCTCATTTCTTTTACTTCAGTTTGTAGTATCTTTCTCCCTTGACCTAAGATATGAGATCCTTTCAATTAACGCTAATTTCAACTAAGTGATTTACATTAATAATTTCTAACTGAAAAAAATTGGGTATTGTCAGATTATATTGATTTTTTTTTTCTCAGGTATTGAACTAACCAATTGAAAGTTGTTTCATTAACATGTGCAAATAAGGAACTTTATGCTGTTCAGATAACAAAAGTAAACTTAATTCAACTGTCATGGCATATCAGATGATTGTTGAATTACTTAAACCATTTAGGAATATTTTCTTGCAACTATAATCTGCCTGTTTGTTCCTTTTGTTTATTATTGTTATCTAGGCAGACCTTTTTGGTTCCCTCTGCATCGTAGATAAGTCTTTCTTTATTGCTGCTTCTTTGTGGCATATCCTTATCTCTGATTACTGCTAGGCAACTCCATTTTTATAGTTTTAGTATAAATGCCATAATCCCATTTTATTTTCCAGGCAGTCTTATTCATTGTTGCTTGTTATGCAAGATAACTTCCATATTCTGTTCTTTACCAAATTCATCGTTACGTTGACTGTTCTTATAGCGTTTAGAGTAAATTTATATTAGGATTTTTATATATATTTTCTTAACAATTATTTAAGTGAATTCCATCCCCATTATATACAATACATAAAATGCATTTCTCTATTAATCCTTGTGTTTGAATCCTTTGGTCTCTGCTGTTAATGAACTTCGACCTGCGACTCATTTACTCTGAGAGGTCGTTTAACCTGGGGTCATTAACCCTGCGCCACATACTTATCACCTAATCTTCCCTAGATGACGCTTTTAGCTAAGCTTAATCCCTCCTCTTTGATAATACTGGCTCTTAACACCCCTCGTCTCTACTGAGAAGTAGGTCGTCATCACCTGGTCTTAGTGTCAGTAGACTTGTATTTGGGCGCAACTACTAATTCATTATGCTTTGAGAAGTTGCTTTTCATTGTTACTCTTCTTAAAATATTTTTCCTTTTTTCCTTTTCTCGCTGGGCTATTTTCCTTGTTGGCCTGTTTGAGGTGTTAAGGTGTGGGATATACACCCGCCTCTCCCCAACCCCTCTCAGCTGAAGCAAAAGCTTAGATAAAAGTAAGAGCATGTGCATTGGGTAATGTCCTCTCCTTACAGGAAGAGATTGTTACTAAAACCTCCAGTAGGCTAAGATAGTGGCAATCGGTCTCCATGAATCCTAAATAAGCAAAGAAATTAACTTTATTTTCTTTTCGATATTTCATTAATATTTCGAACAACAGACTCTATCACATGGAACAACATTAATCAGTTTATTATTGTTATTATTATTATTATTATTATTATTATTATTATTATTATTATTATTATTATTATTATTATTATTATTATTAATCAGTGTGTGCATGATATATGCAGCGTGCGACAACTTTTTTTATCGATTTTTTTTTTCCCATGGCAAGACACAAGCCTCAGATAAGATTACTTTGGTAAGATTCCTTAGAAAGTTGATCTTAGGTTTAAATTGAGATTACCTGTATGTAAATAAATTTTTCCGAAGGGTGTAGTGCCGAAAATGCACCCCAGAAGGTACACTATAGGCATTACTGGTCTTTCACACCTTTATTCTTTATTCCTTTCTTCCATTATGCTGATCAACCTCTTATAACTTTTACCTCAAAGTAAAACTCTTAAGGCTTTATCATATATGCACATGGACACTGAATGGCCTACAGGACTTAGCTCAAATCCATAAATCAAATTCAAATGCTTTTAACATATTTGCAAATAATTTTCATCTGAGCAAAGATCTGTTAGTAATTTTAGCCATCCTGAAGCGTTTTAAACGTTAAGGATGCTGTCTGAGCAAAGATCTGGCAGTAATTTTAGTCCTCTGGAAACGTTATAAAAGGCTTTAGTATCTTAGTTTTATAGATTGACTTGACCGCAAAAATAAACGAATTGTGCCCCATTTTCTTACCGTATTAGTAAGGACTTTATTACTGTATGCGAGAAATGATAGAATCCCTACAATAATTTCTTCATTTTTCTTAGAATCATTTTTGAAATGGTAGTTATTGGGATACATATTTTCAGCCTTGGCAAACAGTTTAACGAAGAATTCTTCTTGAATATAATCACTCATAAATGTTAAGATTATGA
>NC_090762.1:12829945-12847445 GCF_036898095.1 Palaemon carinicauda | reverse complement strand
ATATATATATATATATATATATATATATGCATGTAAGTATATATGTGTATATATATATATATATATATATATATATATATATATATATATATATATATGTATATATGCGTATTTATATATATATATATATATATATATATATATATATATATATATATATATACATATATGTGTATATATATATATATATATATATATATATATATATATATATATATATATATATATATATATATATATATATATATATATACATATATACTTACATGCATATATATATATATATATATATATATATATATATATATATATATATATATATATATATATGTATATATATGTATATGTTTGTGTGTGTTTGTGTATATATCGGCGAATATCGATGGCTCTTGAAAAGATTACCGAGCAGGTACATTACATAATAAAGGGTCAAATGAAGTTTTTAAATTACAGTAATGTTATGATTAAACCAGACTTGGATTAAACTAATAACACTTATATAAAAGTATACTTAGAACTTGATTAAGGAAAAAATGAAAACGTTACACTTTAAAAGATAAATTTGCTAGAATGGTACTAATAGACCTTTACTGCGAGAGATATGAATGAAAAATCATGTTTTAATTGTGTATTTATTATGTTTAATTACCATTAAAGTTTTCTGATTTTCGAAAATCCGATCTCATTTGTAAAACATGGAATATTCTATAGTTTTAATTTTTGTTTAAATAAAGATGGAATAGTTCATGAAAGCTAATTCAATCTCTCTGTATGGTATCACATCCATATTGAAACAAATGTAATTTTATTAATCAGTAATTTCGCAGTAAATTTATGAATATATCGGAACTTTTACGTTTAAAGTATTCTGTATCTCTTGTCCAGGGTTGCAAGGGCTAAGGGACTTTTATTTAGTTTTGGGATATTTTATGATTTATTCGCCAGACATCTGTGAGTTTGGTATGATTTTATGGAAAATCATAAATAAAACTAAGTAATTAAAAAAATTACTTCTTGGTTTATTCAATATTTATCAAATCCGTATAACCCCTGGATACACCTTACCACCTCTGCTCTATTTGACAAACTGACAAGAGACTTGTCCTGTGTGAAAAGAAAGGCGTCAAGCTCTTCCTTTTCACCCAGCATTGAAAAAGGCCTTTTCTGTCTTTGTGGGGTTTCCAAGGGTGGTTCAGTCTATTGAGAGTATCTGAAAAGGCTCGCCTTCATGCCCTTTGTTCACCGAATAGAAGATGGGTGGCGCCTTTCCCCAAGAAATTATTGACCAAACTCTCCGTCTTAAGGCTGACTAAATGCGTCATTCCAACAGAAGGTTCGTCATGTCATTGTGATAAGACGTAATTATTTGATTATTTCATTCGCTTATGTCTTTTTAGAATAGCTCTTATTTATAAGTCTAGGATTTGGTTTGAAATGTGAACCTGAACTTTGATTCCTTTTCGTTTAATTCTTGGTAACTGTTATTCAAAACCCTCTAAGTATATCCTTTGATTTGAAAAAGGATTTGATGTATATTATATATATATATATATATATATATATATATATATATATATATATATATATTACATATATTCAATTTATGGATATATATATATATATATATATATATATATATATATATATATATATATATATATATATAGTTAAATAGATATGTGAGTACATTATTTTAACATTAAGGTGCTTCTTAAAGTAAGATATAGTGCAAGAGAAAAATTAACAACACGACAGTCACTGCTACATTCATTATTTCACAATCGAATCGTAGAAAACTTCCACATCTATGACCGCTTGTAAAACCTACACACCAACCCCATCAGCATGGAGTCTAACCCCTCTTCACACACTGCGTCATTCACCTCCACATTATTTGTACTTTCTCCCTTTATTGATATTGAAGGTACTTATTGGAGCAATGACCTTTGACTAATCCTCTCATTAGACTATTTAAAATAAGAATGTTCCAGTGTTGTGTTGTACTTTTCATTCAGAGGTTCATATAATGATAGTAACCATCAATCGGCCTTGACAGTAATTTCCTACTTGAATTTATTTACTGCTGATGATAAAAGATAATGACATCATATAAATCTCTGTGCAGTTTTGTCTTTTGTAATCGTTTGTTACGAGAAAACCAATCACTCCTGGTCAGAATAATAGTCGTGCTGGAATATGTTTGTTCGTAGAAGCTTTTTAGTATTGTATCTGTTTTTAAATACGTGTAGTCTGGATTATCATAGGATAATGTCACGTTAAGATTTAAAAATATAAAGAAACTTTATAAAGTTTCGTTATAAAAGAATGGAGGAATACATGATAAGATTAAAATGCCATAGAAAAAAAGAAAAACTTATCTGTGTGAAATCAATTTTCAAAATTTGAGTGATGCTGACTCATATATATATATATATATATATATATATATATATATATATATATATATGTATGTATGTATGTATGTATTTATATACACACTGTATAGTATATATTCATGCATATATATATGCAATATGGGTTTTTATTTACATTTATATATATATATATATATATATATATATATATATATATATATATATATATACATATATATATATATATATATATATATATATATATATACATATATTTAATATGCATATGTGGTTTGTATTTACCTATGTGATCAAAAAACATTAGGTAAGCGAAGCAAAATATATATTGAAAATGAAGGACCCTAATCTCTAGGAAGCGAAATAAGGATTCCAAGATAGCGATGAAATAATTTGTGATTTGTATAAGGAGTTTGGCGTACTCTAAATAAGCCTTTATTTCTCTTCTTGTCCTCTTGACTGTTTATAGTTTGTATATGAGGGATTTGTTTTGGTGTTGTTCCTGTTCTTGAAATATTTAATTTTGGTTGTGTGTTTCTTCTCTTGTAGTTTATTCATATCTTTACTTCCTTTCCTTACTGGGCTATTTTCCCTGTTGGACCCCTTGGGCTTGTAACATCCTGCTTTTTCCAACCACGGTTGTAGCTTAACAAGTGATGATAATAATAATTCCCAATGTTAATGGATTATGTGCTCAAACATTGCCAAACAGTTCTTTCGTGCATATATATATATATATATATATATATATATATATATATATATATATATATATATATATATATATATATGTATATATATATATATATATATATATATATATATATATATGTATATATATATATATATATATATATATATATATATATATATATATATATGTATATATATATATATATATATATATATATATATATATATATATGTATATATATATATATATATATATATATATATATATATATATATATATATATATATATATATATATAAATTTGTTGAGGCAAAATTCTTCTTACATCTTTACCCTCTGGGTATTGAGATCCTCGCTTCTTGAAACTTTCTCTATTATGTGGAAACTTTTCCCTATGTTCCTTTTATTAACAAACTTCTATCTTTCATCATTAACGTCTTTTTAGCTACTTTATTTTTTCAACATAGTTCATCTTCTATCTCCGATGATACGGTCAGCATTTGTTCAGCACCTTTCCATTTTTCGCAACAGGGTTCTTTTCTTTGGCAGAAGTCGTCTTACATGTCTCACGTCTCATGCGTCTTCGGAATAAGCTTCTTGCTCGTGACCAAAACACATCTCGCAACTTTCTCTCCTTTGTGATAAGGTTCTTTTTACTAAACCCTTCTTACATCTCTTTCCGGTAGGAATCGCCAGGTGACGGTCAATTTCCCTTCTATTTTCCGTATGATCTGTTTTCATCAACTGGGTGATTTCCCCTGACGCTTTGACAGGCGGACTTCCTTTGAACTTTTAGTCGATAGAAAAATTATATAGAAAAAATACACGAATCGAATCACTGGTATTTTGATTTCGTTGAGATTTATTATAAAGCAATTTGATTTTATAAGATGAATGCTTTGAATATCTGGGGAATATTCTGGTGTTATTTGATAAATCCTGTTTTTCTGTAAATATATCTGTTTCTGAAATTGAGGTAGTTCCCTAAAGTGTGAAGTTCAGGTAAACAAATTTTGATAATACCTTTGCCTCTTTCATCATATATATATATATATATATATATATATATATATATATATATATATATATATATATATATATATATATATATATATATATATATATATATATATATATATATTGCACACAGAAATATCGTGTGAGGGATTTAAAGACATGTAAGACGACTTCTGCTAAAGAGAAGAACCCTGTTGCGAAAAATTGAAAGGTGCTGAACAAAAAGAGGAGGATCTCAATGCCCAGAGGGTAAAGATGTATGAAGGATTTTCCCTCAACGAATTTATATATATATATATATATATATATATATATATATATATATATATATATATATATATATACTTATATATATACGTATATATATATATATATATATATATATATATATATATATATATATATATATATATATTTTTACAGGTATGTATGTATATATAGACATACAGTATATAAATGTATATATACATATATATATATAATCATATATATGTATGTATATATACATATATATGTATATATATGTACGTATATATACATTTATATTTATTTATATATGTATATATATATATACATATAAATATATATACATATATATATGTATATATACATATATATGTGTGTATATATATATATATATATATATATATATATATATATATATATACATATATATATATATATTTAAAGTTTGTGTATAAGATTTAGCAAGTATGATGACACAATTTCATCTGATCTGAAAGATTGGGCTGCAAGTCCCATGCATTGTTGACAGCATAGATATTTTGATCTGAAATCTCTACCAAAATTTACATTTCTCTTTCATAATTTCTCTATTTCTTGTTATAAATAGGATCGCCAACATTGCCGGTTTTACTCCTCCTATGGTTAATGTCAATATCATTTCATGTCGAATAATAAAACGTTCGATTTCTTACTTCAATGTTATCATTGTTTTTAAGGAAAATGACGACACTCCTACTCATCCTAATACTGCCACCACATCCGAAATCACGTGGACTACTATTATTATAGATTTCAAAATTGTCGAGTTTATAAGACAATGAGCAGTCTTTAAAATGGTTTATTGTTTTCCTATCACTTACTTGGGTGAACCATTGAATGAAGTATTGCAAGTGGTATTTTTAAACTAAATACGATTTTTCAACATCATCATCAGTGTGTGCAAGTGTATTTTATAGGAAAAAAATAACCGAGGAACTAGAAAACCTGTTGAGTTTCCAGTGGTGGAAATCCCTAGAAGGAGATAGAAGGAAAGTTTTTTTTTCTTTTCTTTTATCACGTCAATGTATCCATTTTAATTTTTGGAATAAGTTACCATCGTAGTCATTATCAACTAAGTATCTCATATGTTATCTATTTCTTCAAAAACAAATTGATGTCATCAAATGGCCATAAATCCCAAGTGGCATACCTAAGTCCTCTAATGACACAATCAGCTGATTGGTTGAAAAACAAATAGCCTGTAAATTCTGATTTCCAAGTCATTTGTATGTAAGTAAGTTCGTGAAATCTTCATTTTTCCTTTATTCTAATTTTCTTTTGGATAGATAGCTCAGTCTCTTACAGTACGACCTTGACTGTCAAAGTCTGAGTCCCAACTGTTGTTGAAATGTTCATTAAGTTAGTTAATTAGCTGCTCTTAACCTATATTCACCTTAGTCAACAAAAAGATTTATTTACGATTTTTAGTTGGGTTGTACTCAGTTGACCGAGGTATATTTTTCCCCTATTGGAAGCATTTTTTATCCTTTTCTAAATATAATATATTTACCATATCCGTCTGACTTTTGTCCTTTTACCTTCTTCCCATAAACGACTTACAAAAAACACCAAAAGTATTTGGTAACATCATATAGTCATATCAAAAGTTAATACTTTGTGTTGTTTCAGGTTTCTTTAATTTCAACGACCTTATAGAGGTTAGAGCAGCGTTATACTACTCTCATTTTGTGTTGTTTCTCATTCACTATATGTCTGCGGCTCGTTTAAATCTCTCTCTCTCTCTCTCTCTCTCTCTCTCTCTCTCTCTCTCTCTCTCTCTCTCTCTCTCTCTCTCTCTCTCTCTCTCTCTCTCTCAATAAATAAATAAAAAAAAACATCAAAGAAATCTCTTATCGATTCCCGAATCCTCCATCCGAATAATGGTGAACGCTTGGATTCAAACAGACGTTTCAGGTGGCTTTCTGACGCATAATGAGGCGACAGTGACAGAGAACATAACTTGGGATGATTCAGTGGGGCTGAATTTTGCTTCGAATTAGGGATAGATTTGTTTTTTTTTATTCTGTCAATTGAAGTTTGTATGCATTGAATCGATTTTTTTTCTGATTAATCGAAATCCTCTCACTCTCACTGTATATACAGTGTATATATATGTATGTATGTATGTATAAATTGTAAATATCCATTTTACATATATATATATATATATATATATATATATATATATATATATATATATATATATATATATATATATATATATATATATATATATATACACACACACACACATAATTATATGTGTGTGGGTTGGTGTGTGGGAATTACACGATATATGATATGATATTAAGGTATCGGCAGTTAATTGGGCACCGGAAAGAGCTAATTACGTCGCCAAATGAGAGCTAATTAAGTTCCCCTAACAGGGATTACTTTTATTTGCGATGTAACTTATTAGTATTTGATTTTTTAGAAATGCAACGTTTTTTCATGAAAGCTGATTGCTTCACTTACAATAACTAAAATACTGCTAATTATATGTCACAAATACCCTACTCTTAATAGTTACACTTAGCTCGCGAGGAACTCTGATGTTCATAACAATTTCAACTTAAATGTGGTAAAATAACACTTTCGTTAATCCCGAATAAAGGAACAACTTCATCTGGGAGGTTCATATATCTTTATCCCTCTTTTCACAATAATTTCCTCCCCCATTTAACTTTTTCATTCTTCTATTGTCACCATTTATCTTTTAGATTCATACATTTTCATCTTTTACATTCATGACATTTAACAGCCCAGTGATAGTTTTAAGACGCTAGTGTATGCGTATCGTACACTAGATAGATTAATAGATATGTGTATGCACGTACACACACACGCACCCCTCCCCCTTCTCATCAGGGTTTCACTGATACTCCTCCCTCATGTCTGAGAGACCGGCAGAGCTCAGGGTGACCGGAATTATATATATATATATATATATATATATATATATATATATATATATATATATATATATATATATATATATATATATATATATATGAGTGTGTGTGTATATATATGTATTTATAAATATTTGTATATATATATATATATATATATATATATATATATATATATATATATATATATATATATATATATATATATATATATATATATACTGTATATGTGTGTGTGTGTAACCATACACTTGTTCTTAATTTTATAGAAGAGATTATTACTGGTTCTGTTGGCCTTGGAGTTGGAAAGCACTTGTAAGAACTATGAGATGCTGAATTTGGTTTGTCATTTTCAAAATATATTGACAAAGCCAGATTAAGTCCTTGCTGACATAGCAGTGCCACGTGACTAAGAAATTAAGTGCATCAACGAATAATCTTAAAAGGCTTTTACATATTTTCCATTTTTTTTTTTTTTTTTTTTTTTTTTGAATGGCAGCCCTCACTTGCACTATACACTGTATAATATTGGTCATAGGCGTCATCACATGTGTATTTGCATGATTTTCGAATTTAAATGTTTATATTATCACTGCACATGAAATCTATTGATACATACAGTGTGATATATTACAAAGAGAAAATATTGCTAATGAATAGATATGTACCATTATATCACACTGAATAAATAAGGTAAAATGAAATGTACCTTAAATACGTAAAGCCTACATTTGAATTATTGCCATTAGTGAATGCATCATTGGCGACCAATATTATTAATAGATAGATGTTAATTATAGTTTTTAACTGTACTTTTTCTTGATAATATATTGAATTAATCTTCATATTTAATTGGCGATTCCCTAATTGATTATCCTTAATGGGATATTCTACATTGGTGGAGGGCTGTATTTCAATATAACTCCTAGCATATGTAGTTATCTCTTAGAGAATCACAGAGAGAGAGAGAGAGAGAGAGAGAGAGAGAGAGAGAGAGAGAGAGAGAGAGAGAGAGAGAGAGAGAGAGAGAGAGAGAGAGAAGGGCACTTGTTTTCATGGGACAATTTTCCTTGCTTTATGTCGCAGTGTTTTATGCAGCTTCCGTTTCATATTCTGTTGAGCGATCCGGTGTCAGCGTTGAAGAGAGGCAGAGAGTGATCCTCCATTTCAGTGTTCTTTGCTTTCATAACAGGGCAGTAATACTGGGATAACGAGGCTATGATTTTGTGTACATTTTGCAGGGATACATAAACACACACACACACACATACAGTATATATATATATATATATATATATATATATATATATATATATATATATATATATATATATATATATATATATATATATATATATAATTGTATATAATTATATACACATATATGTATTTTATGTAGATTAAGTCTACCTATTTTATGTTATAGGACCTTTGGGGAGCGTTATTTTTACATAATAAATATTAATGTAAAGATAAAAACATTAAAGTCATTTGTAACTCGAAGATATCATTGTATTCTAGAAAAAGTTTCTGGATATTTCTCATAACTTATTCTACATCACCAGCCGCCTGGCGTGCGTATTATGTGAGAATCCCTCAAGAACTTAACTAAGTTTAATAGAAAACTTATGGTGCATATAAAAGATAACGTTTTACTGCATTGGAGCAGACTTGATTTTATTCCGAGTGAACATTGCTCTTTTGGAGACATTTCTTAGATACTAGCTGCGATACTGCTCAACTTCTTCCATTATTTACTGCTGATATACTAAATAACAAGAAACCTTGGAAGGTCGAATATCATCAGAAGCTGTGTTGCTGTTTACCATATTTTATAAGGCATACATTTCTTTTTTTCGGTCTTGAGTATTTTGTGAAACTTTTAAAATCTTGTATATACTCATATTCAATCATATATATATATATATATATATATATATATATATATATATATATATATATATATATATATATATATATATATATATATATAGTTACTGATAATGTTTGCTGGCTATTAATTTTGTTAATTCAATAATTAAGGGACTAAGACATTAAAGTAGATTTCACAATCTACGTTGCGTAATAGCTGACTGTAACAGTGTATGTATGTGTGCGTGCGTTTCCTTATAGCTCCATCGGATACTTCTGAAACTTCCAGTTTGTGGAGCATAGTTCAAACTTTGTTTAGGTTTGATAGAATTCACTGAACAAGGGTTTGGGTTGTGCGTCCTGGGTTAGTGATTTGATAACCAGGTTGCATATTATTTTTTAATACCATTCAATTCTGGACTATCTTCAGTCTGTTTACTCACATTAATATTAGTATCAGCACTTCGTTAAGGACAAATGGTCATGATGCCTAAAGCCACGCCCCTAAGGAATAACTGAGACATCAAAGATCTGAACTCTAACCAAAGTGGAGAGAGAGAGAGAGAGAGAGAGAGAGAGAGAGAGAGAGAGAGAGAGAGAGAGAGAGAGAGAGAGAGAGAGAGAGAGAGAGAGAAAGTGTAGACATATGTAAACGAGAGAAAATAAAAAAGAAGAGTGACTGGTATTATTAAAAAGAATAATATATTAAGTTGTCTCCAAAATTCTTATACAGATAATATGTGCTTAGTGAATGTTATTTCAGGCTGAAACTCTAAAATTCATCAAATTCACTTACATCGTTACTGTTAATGAGTGTTTCCTTTGTGTATTTGGACAACCTAGCTATTTATATAATTATATAATGGGATATCCCTCTTAATAGAACGTGTGTGAATTTATTGAATAAAATATGTAAAGAATACAAACATTTATTCATATTGTATGTCAATTTTAGAACTAATAAAGAAGGTTTTTGAAACTTTCAACCTGCAATGCATATTTTTGGGTAAGAGAAGAATTGAGAGGCTAAGAGATGTAAATACAAATAAGGGATTAAAGAATCCAGGTATTTTTTATTGGTTTGGTCAAGTGGAGAGAATGGATGATGATAGGTTGGTGGAATAAGTATAGCTCGGAAGTGAATGTAGATTGGAGGAGAGATATATCTAGATGGGGGAGAATAGGGAGAGGAGAGAGGTGTTCGAAAGGTAGTGCTCAACATCCAGGAAGCAAGATATATATATATATATATATATATATATATATATATATATATATATATATATATATATATGTATATGTGCGTGTGTGTGTATATATATATATATATATATATATATATATATATATATATATATATATATATATATATATATATATATATATATATTTTTGGGCTCAAGCCATGTCATCCTGATGGAAGTTCCTATAGGGTAGCTTTCTAGGGTATATTACAACTACGGCGATATTCCCAGAGAATTTACCTTAAGGTACCAGAATTCTAACTCCTGGAGCGAGTATCCCTCGTGAAAGGGATATCGCGACATATCAGAGGACGTATTCTAGACACGCCACATGGCAATCTACATCCTGGACAGAGATTTCGTCTCGTAGGAGGTGATTGGCGAGATACAAATTCGGGAAAGAAAAAGGGGAGCCGCTCCCAAGGCTTCCCTATCCTCCGATTCGTATGCGTGCCTGGCGCCAATCCTGGCGCCATCTGCATTCCTTTTTGCGTAGCTTAACAACTCTGTGTTTTTTCCTGTTTTTCTCGCAGATCTTGGATTTATTCTACTTTTCATGGCTTCTCCGTCTTCGTTGGCCTCTGATAAGTTGAGTATAATGTATTTTATGTATAAATGTAGGCTCTTGGTAAAATTTTGAGTGATTAATAGGATTAATCTTTGATACAAGAGCCGTAGCCTACCAGAGGCGTCCTGGACGCTGTCGCTCGCTAGGTATAAATTAGTTAGTCAGAGCGACATTCCTGGTTGTTTTGCTTTAATAAATTTTAGCTATTTAGCATTACATAGGATTTCCTTTCGTGCTTAGTATTATTTGGCGAAGTATTCGCCATTCTGGCCTACGCTAGGCCATGTAGCCTAGTCGTTTGGTCCTAGTACTTCATGCATGATTATGGTTTTTCCGAGTGTAATTAAAATTTTATTGAAGCTTTAGGCTATATTTTATACATTTTAGACTGTGTAGAATATTTCCAAGATAGTATACGAGTGAGTTTCGGTGATTTAGGTAATCGATTCTCTTGGTGCCTAGGCTAGTTGCTTATGGAGCCTTAGTATACTTTACCATACTCCCCGGTTGCTTTCTTTTCTTCGGAGAAGGTATGCAATCCCTTTCCCTCTGTTTAAGCCTTGGGCTTATCCCTAAGTGGTTTTTTCCGAATTTATTTTCGATAAAACTATACTGGGGTGTTACTGTACCTTCCTGTTCCTGTAGTATGGTTCAAGAGGGACAGAACAACAGAGTTTTTTAGTCTGAGTCTGTGTTGTCTGGCTTGGGGCTGAGTCCCCCTCGCTGACCTGACACAGACAAAGGGAGCTTAGCTCCCTTAGGTCACTACCGAAGGTTTCTGTGGATATGATTCCTTCTTTTGTGATCTACCAGACTAGTCCTTGTTGCTGTTCTCGGGGGAGGATAAGGTCTTTCCCTGGGAGTAGCAACGCCTTCCTTGCTTTGGTGCTCTGGGAGCTGGCAAGTATTGCTGGCCTTCCCCCTTAGATCTCCCTTAGGCTAAGATAAGTTTCTTGGCTGCGGGTGATCTGTCACTAAAGCAAGGTTGGCAGGACCCTCTTGTCCCTTCCCCCTCTTTCTCCGTAATGGCCGAGCCATTACTGTACTGTACGTCGTTCTACATCTGGACCTAGTATAGGTTAGGATGTGAAATTGACTCAGCCCCTTGCCGGCCGGCAGAGCTGCTGGCCGGCAAGGGTCTTATGTTTTCGAGTGCTGCCCGGACCTCTCTTGGTCCCTCATCCATGCCTGCCTGTAGAGCCAGACGGCATTGGTCAGGAAGCCTGAATTAGTTTCTCCCCCTCCGTATATGCACTCTTTCGGTTGCCGGGCTTGGAGGTTGTGTACACTCTTATCCCGGCATCCATTCTATTTTTCTTCTAGTGCCGTACCTGACCCGGCTGCCGGCCTATGAGGCCGGCAGCCGGGCAGGTGTAGTCCTCTGGTTCTTTTGCTGCCGGCTGGCATCGGTCTTGTACCTTTGCCGGCCGGCTTATGTCAGCCCTTGTCTGCCGGTCACCAAGAGTGTGGCCGGCAGCTGGGTACTACCTTGTGTAGTTGCTGGCCGGCAGCCATTGGCTGTTACCGGCCGGCAGTTGCTGCCAACCGGCACATGCATTTGAACCAGAGTGCTGCCACCTTATAGCTGTTAAGTAGTATACTTTAAAGCTAGTTGTGGTGTGTGCCGGCCGGCAAAGCCAGGCCGGCACACATCCCCCTATACTGTACTAGTATTCTTCAGTATAACATATACAGTAAGAAGAAAACTATGGTAAGGGTTTTGGTACAGCACTGTGTCTTCTAACACTATTGTGTTTTCTTGCACATCCCTTTGCTGTTGCCCTACAGATAGGAAGCTGAGTTCTTTCCTGTCTATTATCCAGGATTTTAAAATCATTGCTTAGGTGTGAGCTCCACCTGTTTCCTCTGGAAACCTTGCATTGGTTACTCTAGAAGAGATAAACCATTTTGATTTTAATATCTGGAAGGCTGCAACAATGGGTTGTGAGGGAAACACAAGTGTGTGTCTTTCCTTTCTGAATTGTTATGCTATACTATGCATATCCAGTGATACATAGTTCACTTGATACTCATGGAAATTTCTTCTCTTTACAGAAGGACACTCCGAAGTGGGGAAGTGCTTTCTGCAATGTCAGCAGCAAGAACCTCTGCGGACATGAGTTTTGTAGGAGACACGCAGCATACGCTGTCTCCAAGAATGATCTCCGGTATTGGGACCCTCAGGTATGTACTGTGTGCACTAACCTGATTACTGAGACCTTTAATTCCCCTAGGACAGAGGAATCAAGGGATATAGCTAGGAAGAAGCTTCGTACCTGGGTAAGGGGCTTCCAAAAGAACACTTCTGGCCCTTATCTTCCAAGTGAGAAGATGAGGGCGTATCTTTTCCCTAAGGCATCAGCTGATGCAGTGATTCCCCAGCCTCAAGAGGAGATCCCCTAAGTTCAGATCCAGGTGGATGCTGAAGTCGCGGTCGCGATGCAAGACATCCAGTTAGATGACAGGATGTCTGATGTGGACGGGTGTCAGGAGGAAGACCTCCTGGCAGAAGCCCAGGATGAAGTTCAAGCCCCAGACGTTGTAGAGGTAGACGTCGACGAGGTGTCGGCTACTCCGGTTCAGATTCCGGAGCCTATTCCCTCTACATCAGCCGGTCTCCCAGTAGAGCTGGGACAGGCCCTCTCTTCTATTGTTGGAATGATCCAACAAATGCAGAAGGAAAATCAGGAGAAGGCGGCTGCAATGGAACTGCAAATGCAGTGCCTTGCAGAATCACATGGGCCCCAGAAAAAGCTCAATGTGAAAGACCTTCCCTTGTGCTCAGATGCTAACCCATGGAGGTATGCTGAGCACATGCCGATGACGACTAGAAAGATCGTCATCTCGGATAAGCTGGGCTCGGTTCCCCTGGAGGAGGTGGAATTCTGGCCCAGCAAGGCATCATATCCGGACTGTTATGTCCGGCTGAGGAAGGAACCAGCTTCAAAGGAGGAGACAGAGCCGAAGGAGGTCATAGTGATGGACCATGCTAAGGCTCAAGCTCTACTTTCATCCTCGATGAAAGAGAGGGGCTTCTCTAACTCAAAGGTAGCCGCATTGAATAGGAAGCTCCCTTCCTTTGTGTCCTCGCCTACTAGAGCCTTCCCCTTTTTACAGAAAGGGTTTCTGGCTGTACTAAAAGCAGTCGAGGCCGGCAAGTCTTGCCCCTCCTAGAGGAGTGTAAACCCTTGTCGCTGGCCCTGCCTATGGACCACAAAGACTGGAAGGACGTCCATCTTACGTTCTCAGTTGGAAAGTTGGAGGCTGATATTGCCGGACGTCAGTTCGGCAAGGACCTCCCTAAGCTGTCTGACTTTCTTTTGCGAAGTGAGTTGGAGACAAAAGAAAGACTGACTGCCTCAATGTCTCTTCAGACTACTCTCGAGACGATGGCAAGTGACCCTAAGGTCCATAAAATGTTCATGGTAGTGGCCAAGTCTCATCTGGCCACAGTGACGAAGGACCTTTATGGCTTCGTCAAGGCAAGGAGAGCTTGTAGGGAGTTCGTGTTTACCTCGGCTACGGTGAGGCACGAGCCAAAGAAACTAATCTCCTCCAACATTTGGGGAAAAGACCTTTTCCCTACCGACTTGGTCAAAGAAGTTGTTGATAAGGCCGCCTTGGAGAATAGAAACCTTCTCCAGAAGTGGGGCCTGGCTTCCAAAAGAAAGTCTTCCCCGGATGAGGGTCCTCAACCAATGAGGAAGACTATGAGGACTAGGCTACCGTCTCGGCCAGCCAAGCCTCTTAGACAGCAACAGCAACTGCAATTGCTATTGCCCCCAGTGCCCCAGATCGTGGCACAAACCCCGACCACTTTTCAGTGGGTACCCCAGGCCGTGTCGACACAGTCCACGGCATTCACCCCAGCGTTCGAAGGGCAGTCTACTTCCTTTCGAGCAAAGCCTAGAGGAGCAGCCAGAGGCTCGTCTAGACGCCCCTCAAGGGGAAGGGGATTCAGGGGTGGTCGTGGTCAGGAAGGCAAGACCTCAGGACGGCAGTCCAAGTGAGGTGATACCGGTAGGAGGGAGACTTCTGAAATTTCGGGATCGGTGGACCTTCGATCCCTGGGCCCACAGCCTACTCAAGAATGGACTGGGCGGGAGCTGGTACAGCACTCCACCCCCGTGCCTTCGGTTTTTCCAACACTCCACCCCCGTTATGGAGGAGTACGTTCAAGAACTGTTGGAGAAAAAAGGTGATCCGAAGGGCGAAGCCCATCAATTTCTAAGGGAGGCTGTTTTGTGTTCCCAAGAAAGACTCGGAAAAGCTCAGAGTCATTCTGGACTTGTCGCCACTCAACAAGTTCATAGTGAATTGCAAATTCAAAATGCTAACACTGCAACACATAAGGACCTTACTGCCCAAGAGGGCATATTCCGTCTCTATAGACTTGTCAGACGCCTATTGGCACATTCCAATTAGCCATCGACTCTCCCCCTACCTAGGGTTCAGGCTACAACGAAGACTATACGCCTTCAGAGCCATGCCATTCGGGCTAAACATAACCCCAAGGATTTTTACGAAGCTTGCGAGCGTAGCTCTCAAACAATTACGCCTAAAGGGAATTCAGGTAGTAGCCTACCTGGACGACTGGTTGGTGTGGGCAGCATCCGAGACCGAATGCTTGCAAGCTTCCAGTCAAGTGATCCAGTTCATAGAGTACCTAGGCTTCAAGATCAACAGAAAAAGTCTCGACTTTCTCCATCTCAAAAGTTCCAGTGGCTGGGAATCCACTGGGACCTTTTGTCACACCGTTTCTCCACCCCGGCGAAGAAAAGGAAGGAGATAGCGGGTTCTGTCAAGAGACTTCTAGATTTCGAAAGGATATCAAGACACGAGCAGGAGAGGGTACTGCGCTCTCTCCAGTTTGCTTCGGTGACAGACCCAGTGCTAAGAGCACAGCTAAAGGATGCAATCGGAGTTTGGAGAAGTTATGCATCAAACGCGCGAAGAGATCTGAGAAGACCAGCCGCTTCAGCTAAGTACTCTTCTCAGGCCTTGGTCCCAAGCCAGACATCTAAAGAAGTCGGTTCTTCTTCAGCCACCTTCCCCGTTGGTGATGATTCACTCAGACGCCTCGAAGGAGGGATGGGGAGGTCACTCTCATCGGAAAAAAAGTCCAGGGGACTTGGTCCAAGCTATTCAAGACCTTTCACATAAAACTTTCTAGAAGCTAGGGCAGTGCTCCTTACCTTTAAGAAAGTCTCCCCGCGTCACTCGATCCACATAAGGTTGGTGATAGACAGCGAGGTAGTTGTAAGATACTTGAATCGACAAGGATCGAGGTCACCACCTCTCAACCAGGTGATGTTGGCCGTCTTCCGATTGGCGGAAAAGAAGAAGTGGTACCTGTCGGCAGTTCACCTTCAAGGAGTCCGCAATGTGACAGCGGACGCTCTATCCAGGTTCACACCGATAGAGTCGGAATGGTCCTTAGACGCAGGATCATTCTCCTTCATTCTGAATCAGTCCCAGAACTGCAGATAGACCTCTTTGCGACGAAAGACAACAAGAAGTTGCCCCTGTACGTGCCCCGTACGAGGACCCCTTAGCGGAAGCAGTGGACGCGATGTCCCTCGACTGGAACAGATGGTCCAAGATTTATCTGTTCCCTCCTCACAACCTTCTGTTGAGGGTCCTCAACAAACTGAGATCCTTCAAGGGGTAGCGGCAATAGTGGCCCACAAGTGGCCGAACAGCGTGTGGTTCCTCCTGGCATTGGAACTGTAGCTGAAGTTTGTACCACTACCAGATCCAGTTCTGACCCAGCGAGTCCATAAGTCAACTGTCTGCGCTTCATTACAGAAAACCCGGACCCTGCAGCTCATGATTTTCTCTCCCTAGCGGTGAGAAAGCGTTTCGGGATTTCGAAAGCCAGTATAGACTTCCTTGAGGAATATAAGTGCAAATCTACTAGAAGGCAATATGAGTCATCTTGGAGAAAATGGGTGGCCTTTTGTCAAGGCGAAGAATCCGCAGGAGATCTTGACAGACTTCTGCTTATCTTTCTTCTCCACCTCCATGGTCAAGGATTGGCAGCGAACACGATTTCAGCGTGTAAGTCTGCTTTGACAAGACCCATTCTATATGCCTTCCAGGTCGACCTAGGTAACGAGATCTTTAATAAAGTCCTGAAAGCCTGTGCTAGGCTCAGACCTTCAGCACCCCCAAAGCCCATTTCATGGTCTTTAGACAAGTTCTTCATTTCGCTTCTCTGTTGAGCAATGAAGAGTGTGCGTTAAAGGATTTGACACAAAAAGTTATTTTCCTATTTTGCACTCGCGTCCGGGGCCAGGGTTAGTGAGATTGTAGCCTCTCGAGAGAGGCAGGTCGTGTTCAGTTCCTGGATGGGGGAGAACTGAACCTGTTTCCGGATCCTACGTTTCTCGCTAAGAATGAGTTACCCACCAACAGGTGGGGTCCCTGGAGAATCTGCCCTCTGAAAGAAGATGCATCTCTATGTCCAGTAGAATGCCTAAAGGTCTATCTTCATAGAACTTCAGACTTCAAGG
>NC_090762.1:12794945-12822445 GCF_036898095.1 Palaemon carinicauda | reverse complement strand
GACAAGAAGAGTTTTAATAGGAGGTAAATAAGGATGGAAAGTGAAAAGATAAAATCTTGAGAAATAATATTAGGAAGAAGCTATGTAATGTATGTACTGTAATCACTGATATTATTGCTTATCTTATCCTTCTTTTTTTACTGATGTCATAAGTGTAAGATCACTGTACCCCTATTGTAACTCTCTATATGACTTTTGCTGAAATAAAGATTATTATTAAAGATGGACGTTGAAGAAAATTAAGAGATTTAGATAAAACAAGTGAAAAGAAGGAAAATGGAACCCTAGAGAAGATGAAGATAAATACGAAATGGGAGTGAGCAAGATATTAAGAAACAGGAGAGAGAATAAGAAGAAAAGTGAATAAGAGAATAAAAGGAAGCTAATGAAAGAAGGAAAAGTTTTGCAGTGAGGAACGAGTTATAAAATGCATGGATGAAAAGAAACAAGAGAAGGGGAGTTAAGACAAGAGAAAAATACTTGAAAGTAAGTTTGCGACAAAAGATCAAAGTAATTGATATTAGGTAAATGGACGGGAAAAAAGGAAAGATGAGGGTGAACGAATATAAAGAATGTTTATAAATGTATGGAGAAGAAAAAAAACATTTAAGGAGAAAAAAATAATAGAAAGAATAAGTTGAGTAAGAAGAATCGATGCATGCAAGAATGTGGAGAAGATAACAGAGATAAAAGAATAAAATAAAGAAAGTAAGAGAGTAAACTCCATGGATAGAAAAGCGATGCCGAAGTAAATTTGGTTTTTGTGAAGTATTTAAGAAGAAAATCAAATGTTCTTCTCCAGCCCAGTCCCGAAGAAAACTAGCAAAATCGTTGGAGAGATGGAAGGAAAATATAACAAATGATCAAAAGAATAGGATTAACCGGATTGAATCCTTCAATCACTTTCAACCCTTTCATCCACATTGTAAATTAACTATACGGTTAATTTTGTTACATTGGTATCAATTCTCTCTCTCTCTCTCTCTCTCTCTCTCTCTCTCTCTCTCTCTCTCTCTCTCTCTCTCTCTCTCCTGCCGTGTCCCTGATCTACGTCCCCGCCTTCATCGTCTTGCCAGTTATTTTCAAGGGCCTTTTTTTAAGAGTTGAGAGTCTTCCATCTCTTGGCAATCTCCGTCTCATATCGCCTCCCAGCAGTCAAACAACCATTTTTTTCATTCTCCTTTATTTTTCCTTTGAGCTTTTATCCTTTGCGTAACGTTTAGGAGTTGACTTGGAAACGGAATTTTCGTGTTCAGGACAATACTTATGATGAAAACCCTCTGAAGATTTTTACTATGTTCTAAAATTTACTTTGCAGAACGAGTAAAAGATTTTAGTGCGAGGAGCAATGTCGGGTGTTCGAGGGAGATGTTCCCTTTTTATTTTTATTTTATCGTCCGGATATGCTCTTGTATTTTTTTACTTCAACTTGTATGTATGTCTCTCTCTCTCTCTCTCTCTCTCTCTCTCTCTCTCTCTCTCTCTCTCTCTCTCTCTCTCTCTCTCTCTCTCTCTCTCTCTCTCTATATATATATATATATATATATATAATATATATTATATATTATATATATATCTAATATATATATAATGTATATATATATATATATATATATATATAATATATATTATATATTATATATATATCTAATATATATATAATGTATATATATATATATATATATATATATATATATAGTATATATATATATATATATATATATATATATTTATATATATAAACATATAATGCATATATATATATATATATATATATATATATATATATATATATATATATATATATATATATATATATATATTCAAATAAGCCATATATATTTTTGATATATTAATGTCTGGATTCTCTTAACGACCTCGGGATCAGAGCCCCAGGCGAAATCACACAAAGACAAGAGCTTGGCTCCGGCCGGGAATCGATCCCTGGTCGGCAAGCTTATATAGACAGTGACTAACCCATTCGGCCACGAAGAAAGATAAAAGTCAATGACAATTCTACTGTACTTATACCTGTCGAATTCAGGTATTTTGTACTTAGAATTGAAATCAACCCATCTTCACCATCGTAGCTAATTGGTAGTTTGTTACTTGGCATTCAATTAATGATAAATTTTGCACATTTTTACGTGTTTTTCATATTCAAATAAGCCATATATATTTTTGATATATTAATGTCTGGATTCTCTTAACGACCTCGGGATCAGAGCCCCAGGCGAAATCACACAAAGACAAGAGCTTGGCTCCGGCCGGGAATCGATCCCTGGTCGGCAAGCTTATATAGACAGTGACTAACCCATTCGGCCACGAAGAAAGATAAAAGTCAATGACAATTCTACTGTACTTATACCTGTCGAATTCAGGTATTTTGTACTTAGAATTGAAATCAACCCATCTTCACCATCGTAGCTAATTGGTAGTTTGTTACTTGGCATTCAATTAATGATAAATTTTGCACATTTTTACGTGTTTTTCATATTCAAATAAGCCATATATATTTTTGATATATTAATGTCTGGATTCTCTTAACGACCTCGGGATCAGAGCCCCAGGCGAAATCACACAAAGACAAGAGCTTGGCTCCGGCCGGGAATCGATCCCTGGTCGGCAAGCTTATATAGACAGTGACTAACCCATTCGGCCACGAAGAAAGATAAAAGTCAATGACAATTCTACTGTACTTATACCTGTCGAATTCAGGTATTTTGTACTTAGAATTGAAATCAACCCATCTTCACCATCGTAGCTAATTTGTAGTTTGTTACTTGGCATTCAATTAATGATAAATTTTGCACATTTTTACGTGTTTTTCATATTCAAATAAGCCATATATATTTTTGATATATTAATGTCTGGATTCTCTTAACGACCTCGGGATCAGACCCCCAGGCGAAATCACACAAAGACAAGAGCTTGGCTCCGGCGGGAATCGATCCCTGGTCGGCAAGCTTATATAGACAGTGACTAACCCATTCGGCCACGAAGAAAGATAAAAGTCAATGACAATTCTACTGTACTTATACCTGTCGAATTCAGGTATTTTGTACTTAGAATTGAAATCAACCCATCTTCACCATCGTAGCTAATTGGTAGTTTGTTACTTGGCATTCAATTAATGATAAATTTTGCACATTTTTACGTGTTTTTCATATTCAAATAAGCCATATATATTTTTGATATATTAATGTCTGGATTCTCTTAACGACCTCGGGATCAGAGCCCCAGGCGAAATCACACAAAGACAAGAGCTTGGCTCCGGCCGGGAATCGATCCCTGGTCGGCAAGCTATATAGACAGTGACTAACCCATTCGGCCACGAAGAAAGATAAAAGTCAATGACAATTCTACTGTGTATTATTTGTTCAATGTAGTCGTCTAATTCTTGTAGCAGACGAGGAAATGTCAATTTCCTCAACCTCTTCCATCAACTGAAGTACTCAATTCTTCAAGGAAGTAACGTTAGATCTTTCAAATCGATCTTTTACCGCTTCTCAAACTTTCTTCACGAATATAACCAGAATAAAAGACAAACTTTTGCCTAATTGACTTTGATCTCCGTAAGAGTCGGAAGGTTATGAACGCATTTCAGTATTCGCTCATTCTGGGTCAAAATGATTTTACCTTTTTATTGTGAAATACCGCATTGCTTCATAGGAATCGTCTGCTTTTTCAAATATCACGATAAGATTGATTAATCTTAGATAAATCCGTAGCAGTTTTATATATAAAAACTAACTATCTTTATCGATATGCTTTAATAGATGAGATTTTATATTAACACTTTATATATATATATATATATATATATATATATATATATATATATATATATATATATATATATATATGCATATATATGTATATATATATATATATATATATATATATATATGTATATATATGTAATATATATATATATATATATATATATATATATATATATATATATATATGTGTGTGTGTGTGTTTGTGTGTTTCTGTGTGTAGATATATATAATCCCTCGTTTGGCCTTAAAAAGCAGGTTTACATCGGAAACGTATTGTACAAAATCTATTTTCCTGTTAGACATCATATAACTAATAATAGTATGAATTGCTAGCCCCATCTTTCAGCAGTATGTATGCTTCACCAAATTGTCCGTAATAGAGATCCTCCTCCTTTGTCTTCCTTCTGTGAGTTCCCATTTCATAAAGTTTCCTTGAAATTTTATCCGAATGAGGGAATATTCTTATCCCTAACATCGAAAGTTCAGACCTTCAGATGTTCAAACTTGGTGCAGACTCACTTGAGTCTTGCTTCCTGAATTACTTTTTTTTCATTTTTTTTTTTCGTTTCTTTTGGTATATATCATGTAGAATACTTTAATTGTTTTTCACTACTGGTCCTTTATCCCGGTCGGAACCTCTGGTCTTGTAGCATTGAACATTTCGAAACGTGGTTTGCTTCATATCTATCAATAATAATGAAGAAGATAATAATAATAATAATAATAATAATAATAATAATAATAATAATAATAATAATAATAATAATAATAATAATCCCATTCATTATTATTGGCTTGATTATGATCATTCACATAGTTTTTCTAGCAGGCATTCTCAATTATTACTTTCACGGTTTAGGTACTATTTTCACTGTACAGTCTCTTTATCTCTGCTTGCTTTAATCATGAATAAGAAAAATACTGTATCGAAAGATTGTTTTATTTGTTAAGATAAAAAATGAAGAATTAATTACATTCCTGGTCATTCTTTATGTTCAGCGGAGTGTTTGTTTTTTATATCGAGGACTAAAAATACTTTTCTTCCCGAATAATGAGTTTTGCTTCATTGTCAATAAAAAAAAGGTAAAGGACTCGGCTGGACTCGTCCAGTTAGGCATCAGAATCATCTTACATTTTGCCGTCATAACAACGATGTTGTATCAACGAACTGAAGAAACCATGTGTAAAACATTGCAAAATAAATATATTAGATTAAGTTGTAAGAATGGAATAAATATGAAATAAAGTCAAGTGACATTAAAAGAGAAATGATGATGAAAGAAAAAACACTGCATGTGAGTTTTCGTGAAATTGATAACATATTAGCAGTAATTTGTAGCTCATGACGGAACGAAGTGTTCGCTAGATTCAAATATGTAAATGATAATGACGCTCTTTTAAAGAGAAGGAGGTTACTCAATATGATAAAGATATGAATGGTGTGCATTGTTTGTTTATTTGTTTGTTATTTTGTATTAAGCTGGTTGGTAAAGTTGAATTATTAATAGTTTTTTCTTTCTTCACTACATCATGTGCATTAGACAACAATATTCATCAACAGTTTAACGTGGCCGTGACATTTAGCATTTGTATTTAAATCTTTTTCAATAATTGATATAATCTCAGTTCCTATCTAATCCTGAACAGTTTATTTAGCCGCAGCTACAATGGAGTTTTACACCCTAAACCTTATTCGTATTTAACCCTTGATAGACTTTTAATATGACTGCGTCTTTTCTTTGATGTAAAAGTAGTGGTTGTGAACAGGAAGAAATGCAGTTGCATTTAAAGGAAATAAAGGAACAAAATCCAATCGGTGAATGTCTGGATTTTGTTGGCATTATCGGTCTTTTCTCTGAGAAGTAAACCTACCGACCCGGAAGAGAGAGAGAGAAGAGAGAGAGAGGAGAGAGAGAGAGAGAGAGAGAGAAAGAGAGAGAGAGAGGGGGGGGGGGGGGGGCTGGTTTGGTTGAGGGTACTTACTTTCATCCATGCCAACGTTCCATTTTATCTGAAACTTCACAAAATGAACTTTAAAGTATCTTTATTACTGTTTATTACCTATTTCTATTTCATTCGCAAAGACTTGCCCAATTTATTCTGAGAGGAAAATGATTACATCAATTGATAGTACACTTGTAATTTCTTAAAAGCGTTTTTCATATCACATACAGTGAGTCATCTTAGTATTATCGTCAACAATATGCATAAAATCATGAGGTCAGTCAATAGCTGTATGTTAGATGATGGACTGTCTTGGGACGAGGTTTCTGTTTTAGTATGTATAACAGCTGGGAGGAAGTGGAAAATCAGTAAAGGGCTGTGAATATAGACATTTTATTCCTTATGAAGTATGATTTTATCGCATTTTTATTCAATTACTTTAATTTTTTCATGTTAATGCTTTTTAGTGGAAAAAGCAATACATGTGCATAAGCGTATTTACGTTCTTATAGTATATGTTCCTGCTACTGTTGACCTATGATTTCTTTGTTTCTTTCTAATAAAATTTCGTACCAATACCCTCCTCTGGTTGCCCTTGCCTAAGCTAACAGAAACTAGTTGTAAAAAAAAATTCTCCAAAAACATTCTAAAAGTTTAGAATAGATTTCATACCCTTATATCGCAAAATAGTTAACACGGGAATTATATATATATATATATATATATATATATATATATATATATGTATATATATATATATATATATATATATATATATATATATATATATATATATATATATATATATATATTATATATATATATATATATATATATATATATATATATATAAATATATATATACATATATATATATATATATATATATATATATATATATATATATATATATATATATATATATATATATATATATATACACACACATACATATTCATTACCACACAAAAATCACAAGGCCTTCAAAATTGTGTATCGTCATGTGCCTTCTTTTTCTTGTTTTATATATATGATTAAAAAGTAGTTGATTTTTTTAATAAATCATCTACTTTAATAGGAATATTTCACACAAAAATTGGCTGGTCTGACACGCCTAGATCGTTAGATATACTAAAAGTCGTATATGTTTCTTCATGAAGACTTTTTTTTCCTTCATTTACTCTCAATAAAGTAATTATTATACACCTTCAGCGCAAGCATCTTTGTACAAAGGGCCTGTAAACTTGGTATCTAAAGAGCAAGGTTTTTGCTCCAATAAGGAAAGTTTGGACAGAAAAGGACTGCGTTTTTCAAGCAAAGAGATCAGGCTGTGAGACCCAAGTAAACATGTTTTTTGCGCGTTCGCACACAAATCCTTTTTTTTTTTTTTTTTTTTTTTCAACAACAATTTAGAGATACAAGTAGAGCAGGTGTCTTGGGTAGAATCACGCCTTGATTATGAATAGGAAAACTTTCTGAACTTTAACACTGGATAACTACACTCCAAGAAGCAGGTTAGTATGACAGTTTACAAAGGCCGCTGCTATAACTCTTCGCATAAGGATAATCTTTTCACGCAGTTACGAACAAAGCTTTAGTATCGGAATTCGTATTTGCCGTGATTAAAATATCTTTTGTTTATTTAACTAACATCTACATTCCTGATTTCGTTCTATTTATATATTTATTTGTTTTTTGCATAGAAATTCTCCAATTATAGTGGTATATTTTGGAGTTTATTTTTATTGTCCTCCGAAGTATCTACAGCAACTTGTAAACAATGGGTACACTTTGTTCTTTATGTTTTGAAACTTGAAATTCTATACAAAGTTAAACGCATTCCTTAGATAAAATTATTTCCTTCTTCTATTTCAAAGGATTATTATTATTATTATTATTATTATTATTATTATTATTATTATTATTATTATTATTATTATTATTATTATTATCCAAGCTATAACCCTAGTCGGAAAATAAGAACACTACAAGCCCAAGGGCACCAGGATGCTGCAGTTTATAGAGCAAAATCTTTTTTGAAATAGTTGGGTCTCTTGTTTTGGATTTAATAAATTTGTTTTTGAAGACGTCGATGTTTCGTCAAACTTGGTTCTCGGATAGTTTGACAAAAGCCACTCCATTGTGGATTATAAGCATTTTGGAACTAGGAACTACAATGATGTCTTCATTTCGTCTCATGTTTCAGGTCTATCCTGAAGGCTTTGACAATTTTGACTTTTGAATGGTTTTAAACTCAGGTCTTACTACACATCGGTTTTTTAGTTGGCCCCTCCCCCCTATAAATGATGGTCCCCTCTACTGAATTTGGGATTTTAAACGAAAGATAATTTCTCTCTCTCTCTCTCTCTCTCTCTCTCTCTCTCTCTCTCTCTCTCTCTCTCTCTCTCTCTCTCTCTCTCTCTCTCTCCCTCGTATGTTTAATAGTTTATAATGGTCTTTAATATATTACTTTTGGTGGCGGTTGGGAAATACAAAATGGTATAAAAAAAAGTTGAAAAGTCAAAAAAATTATTCGAATTATGGAAAATTACAAAAATACTTGTATAATGCAGTTTGGGTGTTAACCGCATCCGATAACCTCAGGAAAACTTGAAGCCCGGGTAGTCGTTAAGTATAACCCTGCTGTAATTATCTACCACTTTACCATTGGTCTTTTGAAGACGGACACAACCTAGTTTTCTTTGGGAGTTTTTCAACAATTTCTCGTCCTCCTTTGATAGACCTGAACTACGTCAGTTCTCTCGATACCTTGCTTATTTTTTAAGTAAATGCAACAGCTCTGCCTGATAAAGAAAATTGTATTGAACTATGTGATGAAGGAGTTACTTAAAGCTATGAAGACCCTATTACAGTAAATCGGATTGCCATTGACACGTAATTTCCGCTCACATTCTTTGATATAGTGGGGCGGAAGCATTGCTTACTTTGCTATGATGGAAATCTCTCTCTCTCTCTCTCTCTCTCTCTCTCTCTCTCTCTCTCTCTCTCTCTCTCTCTCTCTCTCCAACCCTACAAGAATTATGCATGAGGAAATTACTTCCCCGTTCTTTTTCTATGATTTTTATTTCATTTGTCTGAATAATTTACTGAGACTCCCAAAATATGTATAAAAGGTCTCCCTTTCTTTGCTTTTTTTTCCTTCTGTCTGATATTCAGCCGAAAAATTATTGGTCAAAATTATTTACAAGAGAAAAATTCTCTTAGGTTTACATGTTAACATGAGTATTTATAAACATAGTCGTGACAGCTTGCATTTAAGATACTATAACAAATATAAATGTTTATATGATGAATCATTAAAAAGATAGTAATATGAGGGGTAGCCTTGGAGGGTTAAAACAACATAAGACTCATTGTGGAGATGATGAATACATTCAGGAAAGATAAACGGAAATCACAAATTCTCCAAGTCAACATATGTAGTCTAGAAAAAAAATAATATACCATCTCATTGCAGAGGAAATTAATTCACTTTAATGCCTTCAGCAAATATGGCACTCATCACTGTATGGGATAAAGTAAACACTAAAGAAAACGATCATATAACAGCCAGTGGCATCTGTTTACTGGAGCTCTCAGAGCGGAAGGAAATTTCATTGTTTTCAGAATTAATTTCTTTACAACCAAATTTCTAAGCGTATATATTATTATACCTTTCAAGGAGCAAAAGTAGAGGTTTGATAAAAGCAGGTAGTAGGTTGGCCAAGGCACCAGCCACCCGTTGAGGTACTACCGTGAGAGAGCCATTAGGTTCTCTTGCCTGATAACACTCCATTAGATATTTCTCTGGTTACGACAGATTTTTCCTTTGCCCACAAATACACTGAATATTTTAGCAAATTCTTTACACCTTCGATTCTTTCTCGTTACACCTTATAACACTTAGATAACCGGAATATTCTTATTCACTCAACGATTCACTACTGCTTTGTAATAGTTCCGTGGCTACTTTTCACTATGGTAAGCAGCTCTTCTAGGAGGACACTTCAAAATCAAGCCGTTGTTCTCTAGTCTTGGGTAGTGACATAGCCTTTGTACCATAGTCTTCCACTGTCTTGGGTTAGAGTTCTCTTGCTTGAAGGTACACGCAAACACACTATTCTATCTGTTTCATTATTTCCTTTCCTCATGTGGGCTACTTTCCCTTCTGGAGCTCTTTGTCTTATGGGATCCTACTTTTCCAGATAGGGTTATAGCTCAGCTAGTAGTAATGATAATGATATTCACTCCAAGTTTGTATAATGTCTTACACTTACATAATGTATATGTTCTATTATGTAATATATATATATATATATATATATATATATATATATATTCAGATAAGCCATATATATTTTTGATACATTAATGTCTGGATTCTCTTAACGACCTCGGGATCAGAGCCCCAGGCGAAATCACACAAAGACAAGAGCTTGGCTCCGGCCGGGAATCGAACCCTGGTCGCCAAGCTTGTATAGACAGTGACTAAGCCACTTGGCCACGAAGAAAGATAAAAGTCAATGACAATTCTTCTGTACTTATACCTGTCGAATTCAGGTATTTTGTATTTAGAATTGAAATCAACCCATCTTCACCATCGTAGCTAATTGGTAGTTTGTTACTTGGCATTCAATTAATGATAAATTTTGCACATTTTTACGTGTTTTTCATATTCAGATAAGCCATATATATTTTTGATACATTAATGTCTGGATTCTCTTATGAAAAACACGTAAAAATGTGCAAAATTTATCATTAATTGAATGCCAAGTAACAAACTACCAATTAGCTACGATGGTGAAGATGGGTTGATTTCAATTATAATTCAAAATACCTGAATTCGATAGGTATAAGTACAGAAGAATTGTCTTTGACTTTTATCTTTCTTCGTGGCCAAGTGGCTTAGTCACTGTCTATACAAGCTTGCCGACCAGGGTTCGATTCCCGGCCGGAGCCAAGCTCTTGTCTTTGTGTGATTTCGCCTGGGGCTCTGATCCCGAGGTCGTTAAGAGAATCCAGACATTAATGTATCAAAAATATATATGGCTTATCTGAATATGAAAAACACGTAAAAATGTGCAAAATTTATCATATATATATATATATATATATATATATATATATATATATATATATATATATATATATATATATATATATATATATATATATATATATATATATATATGTTTATATTTATATATATACACACTATATGTATGCATATATACTTGTATGTGTATTGGTGTATCTGCAATTCCACGGAATGTAGAGTTAATATTAAATACATCATGCTGCTCAGCCTTCTATTTATTAATGTTTCATAAATGAAATTGGACCTATTTTGCATTAAAAATACCTTTATTTTATAGAAATTAAACATGTCGGGCACATTGGACACACACACACACACTCATATATATATATATATATATATATATATATATATATATATATATATATATATATATATATATATGTATATATATATATATATATAAATATATATATATATATATATATATATATATATATATATATATATATGTAAATATATATACATATACTGTATATGTATTTACACATTATATATAAATATATATATATATATATATATATATATATATATATATGTGTGTGTGTAAATATATATACATTATATGTATATATATATATATATATATATATATATATATATATATATATATATATATATATATATACATATATATATTGATATACATACATGGATGTACAGTATATTTACCAGGAAACAAAGAAAGCTCCAAAAGTATGAGCAGGTTAGCAATCATCTCCATTTCCATAAGGTGAAATCTGCTTTTGGTGGTTTATTTGAAACGTCCCTGCCTGGCGTTCTGCTGGACAGGAGATTGAGTCACTGAAACTTGATAGTTTCTTGTAATGTCTGCAACCTATCACCCTTGTGAGCTAAGGATAGGGCTGTTTGTGGGAGCTTATATCTCATCCTGCTTAGTCATCAGCCGCCATTGCCTGGCCCTCCTTGGTCCTGAGATTGGGTGGAGAGGGGGCGTGGGCTTTGATCATATAGAATTATAGTCAGTCTCTAGGGCATTTTGCTCGGAGGGCATTGTCACCGCCCCTTGCCCCTGTCATATTATGAGCGAGTTTTAAACAGCCTTCCCCAGCATCAGACGCTCCATTCAACTACCCACAAGGGCCGCCGTTAGTGGGTCGTCTATCACTGCACATGCCTCTACTGCACTATCTTCTTGAATAGTAATGCCTTTCCTTCTCAGTTGCTCTTCCACTGCCCTTGTCTACTCTTTCTAGGTGCCCATTCCGTTTCTTGTGTACTTGTTGTTGTATGTTATCACGAAGCCAAACAATCTTTAATAATTGATATATCTTTTCAAGTGTATTTTTTTATGTCAAACTGATATAGAGTGCATGGACATTCTATTCGATAAAACCTTATCATTCTACTTTTTATGTGCAAACCAATGGTGTTAACTGCCTCTGTCCTCCCTTTATTTATCTGATATATATTTTTGGAGATATACTGCAACCCTTTGTACTATAATATTATGATTTAACATGTTGTTTATCCAGCCATCGCCATTTACATTTTATCCTATATACATTTGCGTATTGTATCCTTTTTTTTTTCTCCTACCTTCTTTGCCTCATTATTATTATTCTTAGAAAAACTTATTCTTTCACCTGTCTTCACAACTCCTCTGTACTTTTCCCAGTTAACTATGCACCTTGTGCATGCATCAGTAACTAAGTCTTCATAATCTATGGTTAAAGGATTTGGCTCGCTCTCTCTCTCTCTCTCTCTCTCTCTCTCTCTCTCTCTCTCTCTCTCTCTCTCTCTCTCTCTCTCTCTCTCTCTCTGGTACCTCCAGTGTCGTTTGGTAACGTATATTCGACAGCATGTCCGAAACTTCGTCTCATGCATTGTCTGGGATGTTGGTCTGATGAAATTCTTTGCTGATCTTGGAATACTCAAGATGTTTTCACTTTTAAGTCGACTGACCTTTGTACAAGAAGTATAGGTTCTAATCTTTTTCTTTCTATTTTTATTTTCTAACCGAGTTAATTGTAATAGATGTTTTTTAGCTGATATCCAATTAAAAGTTTTATATCTGTTATGCATCCAGGTGTGTTTGCTTATTCAATTATTTCTTCTTATCCCTTTTCATGCTTGTTTGATATTTTCAGGTAACTGTGTGTACCAGAAGATGGTGTACATGACATCAATGTAAGGTAAGTTTCAGTATTCGTATTTTACTTCATTTATATTTTTATTCATAATTTAGTTGTTATGAGCTTTCCATTCGTACCTTTAATCTTAAAACCCAAAGATTCATCATAAGCAGGTTTTGAAATACTGTATCCTTCATTTCCATTATTCCTTTAACCATGATATGCTTGTGTTTCATCATTTAATTTATTCCTTCGCTAATACAAACTTCTGAGTAAAGGTACCCTGACACTTGCTCGAATTTGTGGCACGCATTGTCACAACTCGAGTCGTGAACTCGTCGTGAACTGGAGTGAACTCGTCGTTAACCTGTCGTGAACTCGTGGCGTGTCGTGACAAGAATTTTAAAATGTTCAAAATTTTGGTCACAACAAAATTTCGTGAACGCGGCGTGAATTATGAGCGAACTGTTCGTGAACTCGTCGGGACGATGCGGGAAGTGCGCAAACTATGCTAAAACTATGCATGAACTCGTCGTGAACTTGTCGTGCCAGTTCGTGTCAATGTGGACAGGTGAGCTGTGATTCTGAAGTAATTTTTCTTTTTTTTTTTTTTTTTCAAGTTCGTGCCACAAAATGTTATGACTTGCCACGACAAATTCGTGACTAAAAGTCGTGCAAGTGTCAGCTTGGCATTACTCCTAGTTCTGTTTTCTACGACTAGACAAATAGAAAGAGGGCTCTGTTGCACCATGATTGGTTACTATATCAACCCCAGTACTCACTTCTGGGAAGTGTTATGCATGGCTGCCCCACTAATTGGCAGTTATCCGTGGCTGCCGCTAAGCTTCACTTTTCTTCTGATTGCTGCTAAGAGAAAGGTCTCCCACTTACATAATTCACACTGGATTTCTTCTCCTACCTCTAATTTTAAAACCTGAAGATTCATCATAAGCGAAGTCTTTGAAATTCTTTATCCTTATTTCCATTATTCCTTTAACAATAACAGGCTTTGGTGTCATTTAATTTACTCCTATGCGGATACAAACTTTTAAGTCATCTAAATAGGTTACTCCTAGTTCCGTTTTCTACAACCAGACAATAATAATGGTAAAAGGGCTCTGTTGCACCATGATTAGTTACCGTATCAACCCCACTGTTAGAGAGTGCTATATGTGGCTGCCTACCCTGTAGACTTCACTCATCTTCTGGTTGCTGTTAAGAGAAGAGGTCTCTGTAATCATGACTCGCATAAATCCACACTTGATTAGTACTTTGTTTCTTCTCCTTATCGTTGTCACTACGTGTGCTTATTATCATCTGTGATACGCTTGTACTTAAGAATGGCTAATGCCATGGCAAACAGTATTCTGTGGAATCTCCATGTGGTATTGTAGAGTAGCCGTCCTCCCAATGAAGGAGATTTCTTTCTCGACACAAGTCACAAGCTAAGAGAGATCGTCCTCCTTAACCATCTTCCTCCAGTAATGGTAAGAAGCGTAAGCTCCATTTTGCATAGAAAGATATCTCCCCTCCTGCCCCTTCATAGCTTGAGCCTTCTGAGACCTCAGTTATGGAGGGCAATAGCCATAATGATAATTTATTGATGATCATAATTTTTATATGAATTATCACCTTATGTTGATCTTGTGCCTAGTGATCCCGAGTTGATGCTTGTGACAGATCCCTTTGCTAATCCCACTGCGCTCCCTGAGCCGGATCCAGTCTCAGTATCCTTGGGCCCTGATTATTCACAAATGCATAGATCTCCTTTTTCTCCCAATAGTGAATTGAGTGGTGAGCCCATGGAACCCTATTGTTGAGACGGTCAGTTCCCCCCTCCTACAGAGATAACCCTGTTGGGGGATATATTTTATCTTTCTCCTGCTCATGAGTCAGGCTTCCCTCTTACACCCAGAGGTCCTCGGCAACGTTCTTCTTTTACGAATTCTCTGGACGTCAGACCAAGTTGCTCTGAATCTGTTATGTCTACTTTTGCCAAGAAAACTGCTTGGAAGTCAATAGTAACTACACCACACTCACTAATACCGCGCTTATTGTCTCTACCTGACTTAGACTGGACGTGTTCTCAGGTAAACAAGTCTGTACGTGCCGCTGTGCTCACACATGATGACATCACTGAAAGAGCTGCTGTACTAACTCATGATGATGTCACTGAACAGGCCGCTGTACCCACGCATGATGACATCACTGAATAAGCCACCATTTCAACACATAATATTCCTCTGCGTGATTGCTATTATTTTATGTCACATGATAATGCGCATTCTGATTGTGCTGCTACAAACCAAGCTGGTATACAAAAGGAACCCCTCATGGTCGTGTTCCAGCGTCCACTTTGGTTCAATATCAGGTAGCTTCGGCTTACAATCCTCAGTAGTCTTGTTCTCCTAACCCAACAACTTTTTGTTATATGAATTAAAAACCTGTGGCTTTACTGCAACATACTCACACAAGTACCGAGCCTAATTTTCATAATGATTCAAATTTTACAGGGTTTTATTTTCAGAAAAATAAATTATATTTTTCATTTTAACCTTCTTTTCTGGCACAAAAGGGAGCGAGAATCGTTTCCTCATTTCTCTTGAGTGACATCCCTATCTGAAACAAATGATGCCACAGTAATCAGATGCTGTGGCCACAGTCCTCGTAGAAGGTGCCCTAAGTGGCCTCCTCAGGGAAATCCATCTCCTCTCACATGCTGAGTATGGGAAGAGAACTCCCTGCCATCCCCTCGCAAACTGCTGGAAGTAGATATTTGTTTACTAGAAGTGGGTATAACTCTTCCCGTTCTTTCTAACGAGCTTATCAAGGTAGAACCAACAGTTATCCCTAAAGTGGAAATATCTCATGATCAAGATAATATAACTGTTAATGACTCTCCGGAAATATTCGCTGTGCATGCGGGTACCAGCTCTTCTAATGTAATACCAATCGAGATTGTGAGGTCTTGTTCGGAATTATCACATTTCATCAAGATCATGAGCCTTATCCATTGCTTGGGTAGGGTGACCTAAATGAGCCCTCTCACGTGCAAATCACAAATAGGCTGTGCGTTATATGCATATTATTCCCTCAATGTGGAAACCTGAAACATAGGTTTACCATGACTCTCTCTAATCAGACTGAAGACACGCTATACTTACTTAACACTCAAGTCTCATCCTCGAAGAACTCACTTAAAACATGCAGGTCTTTAAAGTTGTCTCCCTCGGCACTTTCACACCAGAGGTGACTTTATGTCTACTTTGGCACCCATCCGAGCCTACTCCCTATCGATGCCGACGTTGCTAACCTGGTACCCAGTGTATATAGCGACAAGTCACCTAATATCTCTATTTTCTTGGGTTCAAAATACAGAATCTGTAGGTAGCAGCCGTCTACCATTCAGGCCTATTCCTGAGTGGACCACTGCTCGGTGGCAGTATTACGCTTCTTGACAGAAAACACTTGTATATTTTATGCTTATATATATGTGTGTATATATATATACATACATATATATATATATATATATATATATATATATATATATATATATATATATATACAGTATATGTATATATATATATATATATATATATATATATACAGTATATATATATATATATATATATATATATATATATATATATATATATATACAGTATATATATATATATATATATATATATATATATATATATATATATATATATATATATATATATATATTTCTACACATGAATGTGTGAGCGTGTGTCTGTATTTATGTATGTAAATGTATATATGAATATGCATATATACTGTATATATATATATATATATATATATATATATATATATATATATATATATATATATATATATATATATATATATATATATATATATATACAGTATATATATATATATATATATGTATATATATATACAGTATATATATATATATATATATATATATATAAATATATATATATATATGTGTGTGTGTGTGTGTGTGTAAATATGTGTGTATCATTGTTCGTATAAATACATGAAATTCAATGGGATGATGGTATTCTAAAACAATTGAAAAAGATAAATTTTTGAAGGCCTTTTGTACAGTTCAGCTGGTGTGAAGTGGCTCTTGACTGATTGATTGAATTAACGTATTGGCCGATTGATGAAGCGCCATAATACATCAAAATGCATTACTCGGCAAAGGTTATTCATATGTGATCGGTGATTGATAGGAAGTTGTTTGCTTGTAATAGAAACAAACTGGTACACAACCTTTAAAGAGATTGCCTACGAAGTCGAGTTGTTTATTAGTGTTTGAGTAAAGGGTAAATATGCCTGCAAATTTGGTTTGATGTGGATGATGGGTTGGTGGTGGGGAGGGGGAACCAGTCTGGCAGGAATACTTACAAGATGGATTTACTGTCATTACTCGAGTGGTTTGGTTACGTTATATATGTTGTTGGTGATAAGTGAGTTTAGAAAGAAAGAGATGTTATCAAAAAAATCAAATCCCGTTTCTTGCGTATAGTTCAGTTGTTAATTATCTCTCTCTCTCTCTCTCTCTCTCTCTCTCTCTCTCTCTCTCTCTCTCTCTCTCTCTCTCTCTCTCTCAATGTCATATCGACGTGATTAAGTAAGAGGTGATTATAAATGATCAGCTGATCAGAATCATTAACCGTTGGATTGCGTTGTAGCGTTGGATAAGTGAGCAAGAATTATTAGGATGATCCATAGGGATAATGGCATTATGTCGGCTCATTCGTGCCGGGGTTCTAGATTTTAGAATGCTCATTGTAGGTTGAAAAATGCTTCGGCTTTTAAAGCAATTGCTCGAATTAAAGGGAAAGAGGGAAACGGAGGGAGGAATGGAAAAAAATTAGTTTCCAGGTATCGGAATTTTTTAAGCTCCATTATTAGGAAAATTGAATTTATCATTTAAATTATCCCATAAAGGTAATAATGATTTGCAGTTGATTTCATTATAATACATAGGTGTGAAGATTTAAGCAAAGGCAACCATGTGTCTGTATAATGAGAAAGGAAATAATCAATTTATTACAAAAATAAACAATATTCATTATATATGCTCTCTCTCTCTCTCTCTCTCTCTCTCTCTCTCTCTCTCTCTCTCTCTCTCTCTCTCTCTCTCTCTCTCTCTCTCTCCTCGGTTTCCTGAGTGATTCCCAACACATGTCTTCAATCATCTGCTTTCTGTTTTTCATTCCCACACATTCAATCTGCACTAGAAGGGCGGAAGATTATAACATTTAATAAAAAAAAAAAAAAACTTGAGTTAATTAATCAACAACTTAGGGTACAAATGAAATCGGCTGGATGGTTCCACACCAAAACCTATATTGGTAGAGTTATCGATGAAAATTGAAAGTTATTTCAATTAATCAAGGGGGAAATTTGGTCCGGTTCCATTTAATTGGGGAATGGGATAATGGTGATGATGACGATGCTGTCGGCTGTTGTAGCCAAGATGAGAAAAGTCATTTCCTGCCAAGTTTAGTATCTGTCCTTAGGGAAATCTGGAAACTTGTAGCAACATCTTGTCTGTGTGAATGAGCGATTGCCTTTGTTGTGTCTGTTATTTTTACATTTTTTTAAATTTTAATATATTTACTGTTTTTCATTTAGATAATTGTTATTTAGTTGCAAACGCAAGTGTGGATATTGTTGCACACAATCAGTGGCATATTCTTTTATCAATTATTAGAGGTTTTTTTTTTTCTTTTTTTACTTCATACTGAAAATAAGTTTACTATAAGCTCAAAATATATTCAAGGATAATTTATAATTGAGAAGAGAATTTCCTTGAAAAGAAGAGAGCAAATTGAGCGAAAGATTTCATAAAATGAACTCGATCTTGGAAATCTCATTTCCTTCAGCAGTATTTGGTTTCAAAAGGGACGTTGCTCGTTTTAGAGTCACTTCATAATTGCATTCTCCCGCATTTCATCTTATTCCGATAAGTGATTTAGCTCTTAATATGAGAAAGGGAGACGCAACTGGGGCTTTCAGTCGCCAGACCTTTTATTAACTTGCCTTTTGGAAGGATATTTCATTGACTTCAGTGATTCGCTCTTGTTATGTATATATATATATATATATATATATATATATATATATATATATATATATATATATATATATATATATATATATATATATATATATATATATATATATATATATATATATATATATATATACTGTATGCATACATACTGTATATATATATATATATATATATATATATATATATATATATATATATATATATATATATACTGTATGCATAATACTGTGTATGTATATATATATATATATATATATATATATATATATATATATATATATATATATATATATATATATGTATATATATATACATACACACATATATATTATATATATATTATATGTATATATACTGTATATATGTGTGTGTGAGTGTGGGTATGTATGTTTTAGTGATATTATAATTTGAATAGTTTTACTTGTTAAATTCTACACCTTGATATTCATTACAAGAAATAGAAGAAGAAAAGAATGAAGTGATCTTTGTAATTCCATAAAATAGCACGACAAAACATAAAGCTAAAAAGATAGACAACTTACAATCGTATTAAGTTACAAAAACACCATCAGAAATACTGTGATCAAGAACTGGAGGCCATTGGTAGGTGAGGATAGGACAATGGGGGTTTACTTGGCACCAATCACTGATTGCGACATAAGGTATTGTGAACAAAGTAGCAATTCATGTGAAGAACGGACAAGACATCATGGATAAAGCATCAATATATCTACTAATCATCAGTCCTCACTAAACATTGCTTGGATGTAAACCATAAAATTAATTAGGAGAAAAAGGATTTATTTACTGATATTCCAACAAAATGTCAAGGTTGATTGAAGAGAACGAGTCCCTAATTAAACGTTCAAAAGGACAACATCACGTGCAAGTGCAAGATCATAAGCGAGGATGGGGAAATGAAGATTAACACTTTCAATAAATTTAGAAAAGCTGGTTAGGAATATTAATGAAATGAGATGAAGTCAAGGATTAGTCTGAAGGTTAATTTGTATATATATATATATATATATATATATATATATATATATATATATATATATATATATATATATATATGTGTGTGTGTGTGTGTGTGTGTGTGTGTGTGTGTGTGTGTGTGTGTGTGTGTGTGTGTGTATGTATTGGATTGTTGTATTGAGTGAGGTCTCATCTATGTATGTATATACAATATGCATATATAATGTCATCGTGATAATAACAAAAGTTCTAGGGAAAGCATATATCTGAAAAAATGCCATCCAATGGAATAAAAAGGAATACCAAATTAGTCTCTCCACGATGAAAGCCCTGATTGAGTTATTTCAGTGAATGAACGAAAAGTAATTCACGACAAATTAACTTGAATTACAAAAAGGACGTCAGAAGATCATGTGTATGGCTCTGAATCATTTAATTATCCAGAAATTAGAATGCATTATTCGTTAAATAGTTACCATTGCAACAAATAATCTGCTTTAAATCAATTGCTAACAAAGATTAATTATCTCGAGGAGATTCTCTTATTTAAGTATTTGTTAAGTTTCATCGAATTGTGTTTACCATCTCTTAAGATATCGTGTAAAACGACACACACGGATGGATGCATTACATACTGAGTTACATACCAAGTTCGCTGGCAGAAGTATTGACAATAATGGTAATGAACAATTATCCAAACAATTTTAAAAGTCCTGCTTTTTGCGATAGCCCTCGCACAACTGACTCCACCGAACCCGAGTAAATAATTCGAACAAAATGATTGCAGTTAAATTGAGCCTTGGGTTTAATGGAAACTAAAAAGGAAACTCACCTGAGCTCTTTCCGAAGTGAAAAGGGATCAGGTAATTAAGCAACAGATGCTATATCACAAGACTCGCATCATGTCGAGGACCTCACGGTCTCGTCCTCCTGAATTATGCGATGCTGCTGCTGAGGGGAAGAGGATCATTTCTCATTACATTAGACACTCCAAGAGATCACTGGAAAGATAAGAGACATTTCTGCTGTATTCCATGACTGGATGGGTAAAGTTCCATCGGCATTAGTCATTGGTTAGAAGAGAGAGAGAGAGAGAGAGAGAGAGAGAGAGAGAGAGAGAGAGAGAGAGAGAGAGAGAGAGAGAGAGAGAGAGAGAGAGTTGAATAAGAGGGATGTGAAAAGATTTAATGGAAAACCTTAAATAAAATGTTTTGCCTGTTGTTTACTGAAATAGGAATAGAAATAGAATCGTTTATGATGAAGTAGAAATGTGTACGAATCTAATAGAATGAAGTTAACGGAATATTTACAGCGCATCATTTTTATCATTAGCAATAAGTTGATTCATTTGCGTCATCAGATTTAGATCCACGAAATATTCCAGATGTATTAGGGAAGAAAATTAACTGTATAAGCCTATAGCAAAGAAATTTATGTCGAATAGTAATTGCAATTAACACTTAAAACTAATATGTCTATGTCTATGAGTTCTTGGTCATAAGTTAGTGCACGGACTGAATGGTACAATGCTTTGTTCACTTTTTTTTAGTTCTTTGATCATTCCTGGCTAATCCTCAAATTGTCACCCCAAGTGTGAATGTGTATTGAGGATCTGAATTACTCGTTTGGGTTTGCAACCTCATCTCATACTGTCTAGAAGAAAGAAAGATGGTAAAATAATTCACACACGTACATATATATATATATATATATATATATATATATATATATATATATATATATATATATATATATATATATATATATATATATATATATATATAGTGTATGTGCGTGTATGTATGTATACAACTCTTGTACCCGAACCGTGTAATCTAGGTATTCAAGCCTTTTTTCTTTTCTTTTAAAATTTTTTTTACATTCAATTAATGTTTTTTATCATTTTAAAAGTTTTTTTTGCCAGTTTTCAATATATCGTATATTTAGGTCGGAAAATTTAAATAATTAAAATCTGAAAGTTCCCTTCCAGAGGCAATGATTATTATTATTATTATTATTATTATTATTATTATTATTATTATTATTAGAGAAATCTTATGTAGCTTCATCATAACAAGGTTACGAAAATCCTTCTGTTTTTCTTAAATTTTAAGCTTTTGTTGAAAAGCAACTAGAAAAGAAATAAATACATTGTTTATGGAACTTCAGGTTTTGCTATACTGAATTTCGACGACGGAATGGTAGAGAATATTTCGTTCTGAATTCCGTTGCCTTTTCGAATTTTGCGTTCGGTTTTCGCTAATAAATTTGGCGTCAGTCTCCATTACTGCGGGGTTTCCTTGTCGAGGAAGGCGACCGAGAATTGCAGGTAAAATGTCCTTGCTTCGAGGAAAAGGTGAGATTGTGTTAGTACAGCTTTTATTTGATTTTATATTTTACTCTCAACTTTGTTGCAGAGAGAGAGAGAGAGAGAGAGAGAGAGAGAGAGAGAGAGAGAGAGAGAGGAGAGAGAGAGAGAGAGAGAGAGAGAGAGAGAGGTCTTCGTAAGGTTTGTACAGCAAACATTGGGCTCGCAATTTGCTGATCAGGTCAACATAGGCATACTGGGTTCTGGGAAATACACCCAGTTCTTCGTCTGGGTCAAGATTGAGCATAGGTCACACAGATTGTCATCCGAGTTATGCTTATCGTTATGGTACTAGAAAGAGACATAACTTGATTTGCAGTTCAATACACGCACACACACACACACATATATATATATATATATACTACATATATATATATATATATATATATATATATATATATATATATATACATATATATATATATATATATATATATATATATATATGTATGTATGTGTCTGGATTTGAAAATTATCAATGTTCTGGGAAAGGTTTGTATCTCTCTCTCTCTCTCTCTCTCTCTCTCTCTCTCTCTCTCTCTCTCTCTCTCTCTCTCTCTCTCTCTCTCTCTCAAACACACACACACACACACTATATATATATATATATATATATATATATTATATATATATATATATATATATATATATATATATATATATATATATTTATTTATTTATTTATTTATACACTGACGCCGTTCTCCACCAGTTGATTCCGTTATTGTCTGCAATAAATTGGTATATATTTCGGCTAATTCTCACGATTAATGTGACTCGTAACTTGAGCAGGGAAGAGTTTTTGCAACTATTTTATCTTTATATTTTGGATTCCCTCAAAGCGTAGTTTTCCATTTCATTTGTTTGTATTTACATAACTTGATAAGTGCATTATTAATGTTCACATTTCCATACGTAAAAATTATATATAGACTGATCAGACCAAAAGACACAATGCATGTTTTTCTAGTTTTTATTTTATACGTTAATTATTGGTACATATCAGTGCAAAACACATATCCCTTATGTAAATTAATTGTTAGAGAAATGAGTCCATCGCTTTGTAGTTTTAGGTATCATGTTTGGAATTAAAGTTCTTTGGACTTTAAGTAAAATTAATCAACGCTGTTATGAGCGTTTGAGGCTTAGAAAAGTAGGACGAAAAAGTTTTCTCTTTATTATAATCAGTCAGCCGTTGCAACAATCTCCGACAAAACCCGTAGTTTCTCATACTGATAAACTTTCTATAAAACTTTTTCCCCCTTTCTACCAGTTAATTAAACTCTAAAAGAACCAAGGTGAGAAATTTATTCCATTTTTTTATTTAGGGGGACAGTAGAAAAAAGGGGAAGTGTGTGGAATGGTCTCTAGAATGGAAATTGGGACAGTTCTTTTATGAATGTTTTAATGCCACATTAGATGTATCTTATATATCAACATAATACAGTTTTATACGGCATTGAGAAACGTTCCAACGTTAATGTTTAATTTTAATTTGAAGGTAAATTACAGTTGTTGCGTTTACGTAACTTTGAAAAAGTTAGGGAAATATGGGTTGTTGTTTGTGCTTGCATGTAATGGTTGCATTATCCTATGTTTTCAATGAGAGAGAGAGAGAGAGGAGAGGAGAGAGGAGGAGGAGGAGAGAGGGAGAGAGAGAGAGAGAGAGGGGAAGAGAGAGAGAGAGAGAGAGATGTCTATTGTCTTTGTGCAGGTATAGTTTAGTAAACATTTCGTTATTTTTTTTTCTTTTTTCTCGGAAAAGCATCTAATGTAACAAATGCTTCTGAAATTCTACTGTGCGAGACTCCGTGGCATGTAGCGTTGGTAATGTACATTGCAATTACGAAACTTTTGTTCATCCATGTCTGATGCCCATTTCAGGATTATACTTAGCAACAGTAATAGAGATTTACTAATACTCTCCCGTTTTTTTACTGGTGCAAAAACATTTACCGAAATCCATTTAATTACTAAGAAAATTCTGATGGACATCAGTGTTTTCTCCTTATTGACCAACATTAAATCCTCTCTTTCTGCTTTTTAGTGGTATTCTAAGAGTTGGAAAAATAAAAGTTGATGAATATCCTCAGGTAACTGGCGAAATATTAACAATTAACTATTTGCCTCTGGGTGTCCCCATGAGCCTTGTATATAGGAACTAAAAGAATCTTAATTCATTCTTTTGAAAACAAATGACCAATCCTAACCCCATAAAGATCTTGTGGAATCATATTTTTGTGTATAAAAAAATGACATGGTTTCATACTCACATCGTTGCTCGTCTTATCTCCGTTAATTGGGTGACATCAATTTTATTTTACTATCCCTGTTTTGTTGTCATTTCTTGTATGAATTTTAGGAGCTCGTTTGCCATTTCTGATGAACTTGAATTTGTTTAATTTGAGTTTTCCTCAAACTTGGTAAAGAATACAAGGTTTTTTTTGGATAATGTAACTTTATTATATTTTACCCAGAATAAACTGTCAAATCTGTCAATCCATTGAAATATTTGTTTTTGCAAGATCACACGGCAATTTGGGTAATTTTGATAGATCATCCAAAAGTAATAATACGTATTAAATGATTTATTATATTGAATCATTACTTTGAACCCCAGAGGATATCATTATATTAAACTCTCTAATGGTACATTACACGTGAACCTGAATTGGTAAATGCATTTTCCTGTTCTATCGCTCAGTCATGATTTTATCAAATTAAGTTTGTTTCATTTCCACCGTATATAACATCTGGTTTATTTTTATTTTTCCTTTATTTTTAATCTGATTAGAATTACTCATATTACCAAAAAAATGACGGTACTATAGGAGAGGGTCGAAGGGGTAAGTAAATGCCTCCCGTCCAGAAGTAGTAGTACTTCGTGACTCAGGACCTCAGTGACGCTACATACATTCCCGGCAAACGTATTACATCATTGTTACACTAAAATAGAGCTTTATATCGTAGCACTAGTGTACGCGACCCGTCGAAAATAACGGATATATATTTAGATATGCATATACACGCACACACAAATTTACCCCTTCCTATTCACCTATTGCCCTCCTGTTTAGGCAATTTGTTGGAGATTATGGTTTCCTAGTGGTTACCGCTCAGCGTGACAGGAAAGAAATGAATACTGGTATATATATATATATATATATATATATATATATATATATATATATATATATATATATATATAATATATATATATATACCGGTATTCATTTCTTTCCTGTCACCCTGAGTGGCAACCACTAGGAAACCGTAATCTTATATATATATATATATATATATATATATATATATATATATATATATATATATATATATATAGAGAGAGAGAGAGAGAGAGAGAGAGGAGAGAAGGAGAGAGAGAGAGAGAGAGAGACTTGCTCTTTATTATATTTGGAAGACTGCAAAGCAGTTTAGAGGGTCACGTTTTAAGTTCTTGTAGGGCTTGTCCAAAGTAGAGAAAAAAAGAAATGATATAAAAAAGGCAAGTTAAGGAAGCTAGAGATAAAGACTGCCCGGGTGGGAAGAGACCACTGGGGATAACCGAATAGTTAGAGCACCCTCAAAGTACGTACCTTCAATGCAATCTAAAGTATTCCGCTTGAGGTAAACTGACTTCTGTACTATACTACAGGGAGTTTCCCCGTAACCAATGATATATTTATTTTTCTTTTATAATTATTATTATCACTATAATGAAATTTATGGTTATTGTTGTTTGTGGTGGTAGTGATGCTGCTGATGTTTTTGTTAATACTTACAAGTGTATTTTGTTTTAGATTTCATTTGCTTGGCTGTCAAGTTATTGGTCAATTCTGCAAACGAGTATTTTTAATGTTCTTGTTCTTATCAATCCAGCATCGCTTAATTGAACGCAGAACAATGGCTCTTTCCCATCCGGTAACCATTCAAGTAATAAATGAAAATACATAAAGGCAAATCAAGAACACCGACTAGAAAGATGTTAAGTTTTCCAATTCACTGCTGCCATGTCATCAATTACATCGTCTCTTGGGGCAACAGAAAGTGAAATAATGTTTTTTTTTTTCTTTTTTTTCGGAACGGATATAAAAATAATGAAAATATATCATGTTTGGAAAGTAGCTGGAAAGGTAATCGTAGTAAAACAATTCTGAGTCATATGTACTGTAATAGATCTAGAGGTGATAAATGAAAATAAAATTATCCTATTCGTTGTGCCGACAAAGGTCCTTAAAATTTACAAAAGAAGTTCTGAATAAGGGCCTAAAATTAATTTGTAAATTATTATGAAACAAAATTACTGCAGAAAATGTGATCGTAGGAAAATCATTTATCAAATCATTAAAACCATATGGAGATCAGTGTTGGTAAACGATGTGATATATCAAGGGTCGAGGAAGAGGAAATTTTGAAGGGAGATTTTGAGATGAATATTTAAAGAGAGAAAAGGTGATGCGAAGAAGAAAATTGTCGTTGATGTAATTTGATGGGAAAGATTAAATGTTATATACAGTGTGCAATTCTGAGTGAATTTAAAGTATTTAGTGATTTATTATGTTATGCATTTCTCTCTCTCTCTCTCTCTCTCTCTCCTCTCTCTCTCCTCTCTCTCTCTCTCTCTCTCTCTCTCTCTCAAAAAGTTTTCATGGCACTGTAAAAATTGTAAAGTATGAAGCTTTTTACATTTTTGCGCGCATATTTATCACGGCACTTGAATTAATGTAAACGGCCTTTGGGAATATCTCTCTCTGCCAAATGTCTTTCCGGTTTTGTTTGTTGTTTGAGAGAGAGAGAGAGAGAGAGAGAGAGAGAGAGAGAGAGAGAGAGAGAGAGATTTACTCCCTTGAAACGAGATTGACACCAGAAGAGGTTTCTATCCTGAATGCCTTTATTTTTGTCCGTGATAAATGCAGGTATTTCCAGTTGTGGCAGCTGGTAGGACGTAAAGAGACGGAAATGACTACAGGAAAGGTAATAATGTGTTATGAGGCTATGATAAGATAGCCATATAAAGAATGATTAATTAAATATAAAGGGAGGAGCTGGAAAGAAAAAACATAATCTCCTGCGGTACCTGAATTCCTGGATAGGGATGTAGCAGGAATTCGAGCATATTGTAATTCATGGGGGATGGACTTTA
>NC_090762.1:12777445-12789945 GCF_036898095.1 Palaemon carinicauda | reverse complement strand
ACGTCCATTCCTCCCCAAGTTCCACTCATAATTCCCAAATCTTAACGAAAACCCCAAGTTCATTAAGAGAATTCAGGATCACAGACCCGATGGTCAAGAGTAGAGGATGTTTTATATCCTTCTACCTTTTCTCCGTTATTGCTTCCTTTCTTCCTTCCTGCTTTTAACCACTTCTAACAGTTACCTCATGGTGTAACTACTTTTTTACTATAGATGCACTTTAGTGCTAAATGACCTCACTGGATCCAACGTTAGGCTATATACCCCAAATCCATAAATCGTATCTAACAAATTGAGCGTAGTAGTTATGAATAGATAAACCCAAAAAATAAATTACGTAATAAGATAGAATTTATAGTTAATGGAAGGATGGGGGGAAATTGCAGACACAGATATAATCAGGGTCAAAAGAAATCTAGGGACTTTAAAAGCACGATTAGAAAAAGAGGGGCCGTTGCAAAGACATTAACTTGCTGGAATGGTTCTTTTGTGTCTGCGAGGAAGATAGGGAACGAAAGCATAATACAGTGAAAAGGGAAATGTAGAGAGTCATGTTATAATTATCAAAGGATCTGAGAGGAGGATTTAGACACAGAGATCAAAAGATAATAACGATAGAAAAAAGGAGAGAGGAGTTGTAAAATCATAGTTACAACCTACTACAAGCAGAGTAATTAAAGGCTGAAACTTGAGATATAGGACATTACAGGTATAAAGAAGTAGGTCGAATTTAAGGAGGAAATTCGGGATGCAATTTTCCTCCGAGAGGGAAACTTTGGACGAGGAAGTTTGAAGGATTTAGCCCACGTCCATTTTCTTTTATCCAAATATTTAATGATCCTTCTCATTTCTTTTACTTCAGTTAGGAGTATCTTTCTCCCTTGACCTAAGATATGAGATCCTTTAAATTAACGCCAATTTCAACTAAGTGATTTACATTAATAATTTCTAACTGAAAAATTTGGGTATTGTCATATTGTATTGATTTTTTTTCTCAGCTATTGAACTACCAGTCGAAAGCTATTACATTAACATATGCAAATAAGGAACTTTTTGCTGTTCAGAAAACAAAATAAACTTAATTAACTGTAATGGCATAGCAGAGGATTGTTGAATTAATTAAAACATTTAGGAATAATTTCCTCCAACTATAATGGGACTTTTTGTTCCTTTTGTTTAGTATTGTTATCTAGGCAAACTTTTTTGGTTGTTTATGCATCCTAGATAAGTCTTTCTTAATTCATGCTCTTTGTGGCATATCCTTATCTCTGATTACTTCTAGGCAACTCCATTTCTATAGTTTTAATATGAATGCCATAATACCATTTTATTTTCCTGGTAATCCTATTCATTGTTGCTTGTTATGCAAGTTAATTTCATATTCTGTTCCTTATCAAATTCATCGTTACATTGACTGTTCTTATAGCTTTTAGAGTAAATTTATATTAGGGTTTTTATATAATTTTTCTTAAGAATTATTTAAGTGAATTCCATCCCCATTATATACAATACATAAAATGAATTTCTCTATTAATCCTTGCATTTGAATCCTTTGGTCTCTGCTGTTAATGAACTTCCACTTGCGACTCATTTACTCACAGAGGTCGTTTCACCTGGGGTCATTAACCCTGCGCCACATACTTATCACCTAATCTTCCTAGATGACGCTTTTGGCTTAGCTTAATCCCTCCTCTTTGGTAATACTTGCTTTTAACACCTCTCGTCTCTACTGAGAAGTAGGTCGTCATCACCTGGTCTAAGTGTCAGTAGATTTATATTTGGTTGCCACTATTAATTCATTATACTTTGAGAAGTTACTTTTCATTGTTACTCTTGTTTCCTTTTCTCACTGGGCTATTTTCCTTGTTGGCCTGTTTGAGCCCCTGGGTTTATAGCATTCTGCTTTTCCAACTAGGGTTGTAGCTTAGCAAATAATAATAATAATAATAATAATAATAATGTGCAGTTTGGTTTGGTGTTAGGTGTGGGGAGGTGTTTAGGAGTGGGATATACACCCACCTCCCCAACCCCTCTCACCTGAAGCAGAAGCTTAGATAAAAGTGAGAGCATGAACATTGGGTTAATGTCCTCTCCTTACAGGAAGAGATTGTTACTAAAACCTCCAGTAGGCTAAGATAGTGGCAATCGGTCTCCATGAATCCTGAATAAGCAAAGAAATTAACTTTATTTTCTTTTCGATATTTCATTAGTATTTCGAACAACAGACTCTATCACGTGGAACAACATTAATCAGTATTATTATATTATTATTATTATTATTATTATTATTATTATTATTATTATTATTATTATTATTATTATTAATCAGTGTGTGCATGATATATGCAGCGTGCGACAACTTTTTTATCGATTTATTTTTCCCATGGCAAGACACAAGCCTCAGATAAGATTACTTTGGTAAGATTCCTTAGAAAGTTGATCTTAGGTTTAAATTGAGATTACCTGTATGTAAATACATTTTTCCGAAGGGTGTAGTACCGAAAATGCACCCCCATGAGGTACACTATAGGCATTACTGGTCTTTCTTCACCTTTATTCTTAATTCCTTTCTTCCATTATGCTGTTCAACCTCTTAAACTTTTACCTCAAAGTAAAACTCTTGAGGCTTTATTATATATGCACATGGACACTGAATGGCCTACAGGCCTTAGCTCAAATCCATAAATCAAATTGAAGTACTTTTAACATATTTGCAAAAAATTTTCATCTGAGCAAATATCTGGTAGTAATTTTAGCCATCTGGAAGCGTTTTAAACGTTAAGGATGCTGTCTGAGGAAAGATCTGGCAATAATTTTAGTCCTCTGGAAGCGTTATAAAAGGCTTTAGTATCTTGGTTTTATAGATTGATTTGACCGCAAAAATAAGCGAATTGGGCCCCATTTTCTTACCGTATTAGTAAGGACTTTATTACTGTATACGAGAAATAATAGAATCCCTACAATGATTTCTTTATTTTTCTTAGAATCATTTTTGAAATGGTAGTTTTCGGGATTCATATTTTCAGCGTTAGAAAACAATTAAACGAAGAATTCTTCTTGAAACATAATCACTCACAAATGCTAAGATTATGAAGTCATGAATGTAAAATATATATATATTATATACAGCAGATGATGTTTCCATTTGTGTTTGGTTTCTGAAAAAGAATACACTGATATTTTTTAGTTTATTCTTGTGTATTATTCCATGGTAGTCGTTAAGAACAATTTCCTAACCTCCTTCAGGTAAAAAAGAAATACATCAAATAAACTGTAATTTTGTCGCAACATTATTGCTACAAAATGTTCTTCCGGAGATCTTAGCTGAGAACTGTGTGCGAGGTTCTCCCTTTGTCTCACTCAAGTTCTTGAATATGCAAATTGGGTTTTTCTCACGGCTGAATTAGGGACAAGTTGCAAATCAGGTTTTCCATATTTTATGTTTTCAGATTTATGTTGTTTCAGCTTCGTATCTAATCTGTTTTAAGAAGAGAGAGTAATGAATTCAAGCATTTGTACTGATACGTTTGTGCATGTGCCTTGAGAAATATCTATCTAAGTTAACATGATCTTTACCGGACGTTGTTAAAAATAATCGTATTGAATATTACAGGCATAACTACGAGATATAAAGACTAACTTCGAAAGTTAGAAATATGAAAAATTCATGAAACCAAATGTATAAAAAAAGTCTATATAAGAACAGAGGATATGACAAAAAGTAAAATAAAGCTAAGCCTCAAATAAAATAAAATAAAAGATATCGGGCCATGAAATATGGAAATTTCCAAATTAAGGTTTTAAAAACAAATTAAACTAGGACAGGAGACTCGAAAATTACGAAAAAATAATTGGGTAAATAAAGTTCGACAAATACATAGCTATTAAAAAAAGGTGTTTGGATTGGTTAGAAAGAAAAGCATTTGTTAGAGGGGGAAAGAACGGAATGAAATAACGCAAATTAGGTTTTAGAACACGTGATATTAAACGGGGAATTTTATTTCAGTTTCGGCGGCCAGAAAAACTATAATCCTATTTTCTAGGAAACAGATTCAAGAAGGGTAAAAAGGCTCACAAAATATAAGGTAGTTTCTGTTGATTGTTTGCTTTTATTTTATAAGCAGAAAATGTACACAGCTGATTTAGAAATATATTTGTGTGTGTATGTTTTGTTCTATTTAGCGTGTGCATATGTATTATATGAAATGTACTTCATCTTAACATACAAGAAACGCAATACGGTGTTCAAGATGTAGGCGTATTGATACACTGATAGAATGAATGATTTTAAGTAATCTGGTTGATATACTGATACCAAGGATCTTGTGATAGTTCTTGTATAAACTGATTGCTATTATTTCTTTCGTGTATATATATATATATATATATATATATATATATATATATATATATATATATATATATATATGTGTGTGTGTGTGTGTGTGTGTGTGTATATATATATATATATATATATATATATATATATATATATATATATGTGTGTGTGTGTGTGTGTGTGTGTGTGGGTGTGGGTGTCGGTGTATAATTTGGTTATATACATATATGAATAATGGAAATTTCATTTCGGAACATGATGCATATATTCTCAGATTGATTGATTGATTTAAAGTTTTCAGGCATCCTATATTCTCAGACAAAATAGAATTGCAAAGATGTGCATGGAAACAAACGTATAGTCGTTTGCATAATGTACATACTGTACATACGAGATGCAGTAATTTCGTAAAGTTTTTAACGCTTTGAAATGTCCCTCATGATTATTATTGTACCCTCATAATACCGTTAATGAAATCCAAAAGTCATCTGGACAACGCAACAACAACAAATGTGAAACGGCCAATGGAAAGTTGTTCCTGTATTGTTGTCGTTACGTGTGGGGTTAATGCTCAAATGTGATTCCGTTAACTTCATGGTACTTGAAATTGTCATTATCCATTTCCATGAAGCAAATCAAACTCCACGTGGTAGTCGACTTGGTTATAAGTGGTGATTGTACTGGGATTAGTCTCCAAATGTTAGAGTTCGGTGAATTGGGGTAATTTTTATTGCCTTTGTAAATGTTGTCGGGGCGCGCGGTATTTAATAGTACTCGCAATAAGCTATTATAATTTGTGTATTTCAGTATTTTCTTGAGTAATTTTGATACTTCCCTTCCTAGGAAAATGAGTAATATAAAACTTATGAGACTTCAGTTGATTCTTTATGGAAAAAATCTAGTAACAAAGTTTTTTTCCCTATTCCAAGTACAGATTAAATTGCGTAAATTGGGTTTTTTTTTTTGTTTTTTCAATTATAACTCATAAAATATACAAAAAAAGAGGGCATGTTTTTTGATACTTTTCTTCCTAGGAAAATGGGTATTATAAAACCTATGAGACTTCGGTTAATTCTTTATGGAGAAAATCTAGTAGCAAAGGTTTTTTTCCCTATTCCAAGTACAGAATAAATTGCATAAATTGTATTTTTTCTTTTCAAATATAACTCAACAAATATACAAAAAATAGCTGGTATGTTGATGTTTTTTATAAATTTTCATTTCCATTTTCTGAGACCTTTTCGCCTTATGCCTCCTATCCTTTCGCTCAAAAGGTTTCACGACTGTTCCAGAATGTTACAAGCATCGACATGTAGTACATTTCACAAATAGAAATGAATGTACCCGATGATGCTGAAAGATTCGTGTATCCAACTTGTTTTAATCCTTTTATTTTTTCGTACAAATGACAGGATGATCCCCGCGAATTTCGCTTTGCAAACTTGTCTTCATTCTTTTTCTATTCGAATTTTATAATCCGCAGAGCTTTTGATGAAGAGGGCTCCCTCTCACGCTAATTCAATATACTTTTATTTATTACAACAACAGCAAGAGAACATGTAGAACATTATTATTCAGAATACTTTGGTCATGATCATTAGTATCAGAATAATTTTTAGTTTAAATTCTAACCCAATACTATTCTATAGAATGACATTAGGAGCCAGTAGTGTTTTTTTACCATTTTTAAGGACATTTTCTGCTTCTGGGAGACCTTTTCAGATTTTTTTCGGCTCTCTCTCTCTCTCTCTCTCTCTCTCTCTCTCTCTCTCTCTCTCTCTCTCTCTCTCTCTCTCTCTCTCTCTCTCTCTCTCCTTTGTGGATAATCATACTCTGAAAGTAAAGTGAACGTGTTAGATAGTTTACAAGATGATTGATTTTATTTGTATATATTTATGATTATTGATTTTGGGCTTAACTTTCCTTTAACATTTGGACGATGTTTTCCGTCTTTGAATGGAGCAAAGAAATGAGAGACAACATTTCTATGACTAAACTATGAAATTTTGGTAGAATTTACCCTGAATATTTTATCTCCCATGAATATTAATCCACACTTGATCTGTTTATGCTAAGGGCATCGGGTAGGTTTCATCAGTCGTCTCTATCTAGAGCTTTTAATTCAATACTTCTCCATTCATCATCTCCTACTTCACGCTTCTTAGTCCTCAGCCATGTAGGCCTGGGTCTTCCAACTACTCTAGTGCCTTGTGGAGCCTAGTTGAACGTTTGGCGAACCAATCTCACTATGTCTAAGGCCTTTGTTTTGCAGTGGACTAGTTACGGCTAATGATAATGATGATATATATATATATATATATATATATATATATATATATATATATATATATATATATATATATATATGTAAATATGTATTTATATATATACACACACAGTATATACCTCTCTTGGTGAGAAGGCTTTTACGTGGTGAAAGGTTTAGTCTTTAGTGTATCGCTATGATCATATTAGCTGTACTTGTCCGGGGCACCCATATTAGGTAGATCGGCAGTGAGTGATCAGACCAAGTCTCCCACCATCACCAATTTACAGCGCTCAGCATGGTGATTAAAATGGCCAAACCCCAGACATGACCAAGACACGTCCACAACGAAATGGAATCCCTCTCGATTCATAAACACTGTCGAGATGATATACAAATCCCATAAATTCACAACAAGGAAAAATCTTTTCTCCCATTAAATCGACCAAATTCAAATTAGCAAAAAAAAAAAGATAATTTATGGCAGTACTTCGTTTCTTTTAAAATCAGTGACACGAAAGCTGTTGCCTGTTGCAAGCGCTTAATTGATGTTGCTATAAAAGCAATGAATGAAAGCGCGAGTTATAAAAGAGGCCATAAGGAGAACTCATTACCTTTGACGTCTCTCGCTGAGAAACAATTAGTGTCGCTGAATGAGGGAGGAAAGTAAGAGTTTGTGTTCGTTATCACTTCATATATTGCTTGGTACTGACGTTTTGGACTCGAATTACTACAGATGCATCGTCCTCTCTCTCTCTCTCTCTCTCTCTCTCTCTCTCTCTCTCTCTCTCTCTCTCTCTCTCTCTCTCTCTCTCTCTCTCTCTCTTTGTATATATATAATAGAAATTGAATAAAAAATAGAAATTAATTTATTATAACTGTTTATACCAGTCCAGGATATCAACCTCTGCTTTGATAGCAAAACTTCTCGATTTTAAAACTAAATTATTGAACTTGTCAATGCACGAGCTTAAACACACACACACACAATATATATATATACATATATATATATATATATATATATATATATATATATATATATATATATATATATATATATATATATATATATGCGTGTGTGTGCGTATATATATTTGTCCATATAACTGTCCGTATATGCACATGCTTTTAGATGCGTAAATTGTTATGTTTTTAGAAACATAACTCGGGAATTATACAAATATAGCTGGGATGTTGATATTTTCTATAAATTTCGATTTCCGTTGTCCAAAACCTTTTTGCCTTGTGCCTCCTATTCTTTCGCTCAAAAGCTTTTACGACTACTCCAGAATGTTACAAGCATCTACATGTAGAACTTTTCACCTATAGAAATGAATGCACACGGTGATACTGAAAGATTCGTGTAACCAACTTGTATCAATCCTGTTGTTTGTATGGACTTCACTTTGGTCGGGCAAAGAAGGAAGACGTGTTTTCAAGTGCTCCTGTCTTTCTCAACTTTGAGATTATACCATGGGCTCTTTCTCGTTTTTCTACTGTTTCGGCAGTGTATAACAGTGATGTGATACTAGCTGTGCGTTTTTAGTGTTATATGTGCCAAGACAGTGTTGTAATTTAGGCAAATTTACTTTTGACTACACACCTGGCGAACCAGCTTCTTGGCCGGTGAACGAGTATGCCCTGAGGCGACTTGCCTCGGGGGTTAGGGGCTCGTAGTGTTTCCCTCCTGCTCTCCCTCCGTTTCCAGGAAACACAGAACTGGCAGTTAATCAAAACATAAAAACAGGTTAGTTAAGATGGCTTATAATACACAACATGCTCTCAGGAGGAAAGACTCCTTTGGCCTGCATTTTACAGAGCCTTATGTGACCATGGTAAGTGTTACTAATGTGTTGTTTAATCATATGAAGTTAGGAATTAGTGACATAAAAGGTGTTCAGAATATAAATAGAAATAAGATTGTGGTAAAGCTAATCTCTGAAACGGCCAATGGATAGTTGTTCCTGTATTGTTGTCGTTGTGTGGGGTTGAGGCTCAAATGTGATTCCGTTAACTTCATGGTACTTGAAATTGTCATTATCTATTTCCATGAAGGAAACCAAACTTCGTGTGGTAGTCGACTTGGTTATAAGTGGTGATTGTACTGGGATTAGTCACCAAATGTTAGAGTTCGGTGAATTAGGGTAATTTTTATTGCCTTTGTAAATGTCGGCGCGCGCTGTATATAATAGTACTCGCAATAAGCTATTGTAATTTGAGTATTTTCTCGAGAAATTTTGATACTTTCCTTCCTAGGAAAATGGGTAATATAAAACTTATGAGACTTCGGTTAATTTTTTATGGAGAAAATCTAGTAACAAAGGTTTTTTCCCTATTCCAAGAACAGAATAAATTCCGTAAATTGTATTTTATTTTTCAAACATAACTCATGAAATATACTAATATAGCTGGTATGTTGATATCCTCTATAAATTTCCATTTCCATTTTCTAAAACCTTTTTGCCTTATGCGGACCTATCCTTTCGCTCAAAAGGTTTCACGACGGTTCCAGAATGTTACAAGCATCGACATGTAGTACATTTCACCAATAGAAATGAATGTACACGATGATACTGAAAGATTCGTGTATCCAACTTGTTTTAATCCTTTTGTTTTTTCGTACAAATAATAGGATGATCCCCGCGAATTTCGCTTTGCAAACTTGTCTTCATTCTTTTTCTATTCGAATTTTATAATCCCCAGAGCTTTTGATGAAGAGGGCTCCCTCTCACGTTAATTCAATATACTTGTATTTATCACAACTACAGCAAGAGAACGTATAGACCATTATTATCAGAACACTTTGGTCATGATCATTAGTATCAGAATAATTTTTCAGTTTAAATTCTAACCCAATACTATTCTATAGAATGACATTAGGAGCCAGTAGTGTTTTTTACCATATTTATGGGCATTTTCTGCTTCTGGAAAACCTTTTCAGATTTTTGTGAGTTATGATTTTTTTGGGGTCTCTCTCTCTCTCTCTCTCTCTCTCTCTCTCTCTCTCTCTGTCTCTTGCCGGTATTCATATTCTGAAAGTAAAGTGAACGCACATTTGGGCGATGTTTTTCTTCTTTGAAGGGAGCAAAGAAATGAGAGTCAACATTTCTAAGGCTAAACTATGAAATTTTTGTAGAATTTACCCTGAATATTGTATTTCACATGAATATTAACCCACACTTGATCTGTTTATACTAAGAGCCTCGGTTAGATTTCGTCAGTTGTCTCTATCTAGAGCTTTTAATTCAACACTTCTCCTTTCATTATCTCCTACTTCACGCTTCATAGTCCTCAGCTAAGCAGGGCTGGGTCTTCCAATTGCTCTAGTGCCTTGTGGAGCCCAGTTGAACGTTTGGCAAACCAATCTCACTATGTCTAAGGCCTTTGTTTTCCAGTGGACTTGTAGCGACTGATGCTGATGATGAGGATATATATATATACCTCTCTGGGTGAGGAAGCTTTTACGTGGTGAAAGGGTTGGTGTATCGCTCTGATCATATTAGCTGTACTTGTCAGGGCCACCCATACTAGATAGGTCGGCAGTGAGTGATCAGACCAAAGTCTCCCACCATCACCAATTTACAGTGCTCAGCGTATGATGATGAAAATGGCCAAACCCCAGACATGACCTAGACACGTCCAAGGCCTATTTCCTACAGTGGACTAGAAACGGATGTATTTGTTTATATATATATGTATTATTATTATTATTATTATTAATTGCTAAGCTACAACCCTAGTTGGAAAAGCAGAATGCTATAAGCCCAGGGGCTCCAACAGGGAAAATAGCCCGGTGAGGAAGGGAAACAAGGGAAAAAATAAATATTTCAAGAATAATAATAAAACAAATATCTATGTAAACTATAAAAACTTTAACAAAACATGAGGAAGAGAAATTAGATAAAATAGTGTGCCCGAGTGTACCCTCAAGCAAGAGAACTCTAACCCAAGACAGTGGAAGACCATGGTACGGAGGCTATGGCACTACCCAAGACTAGAGAACAATGGTTTGATTTTGGAGTGTCCTCCTAGAAGAGCTGCTTACCATAGCTAAAGAGTCTCTTCTACCCTTACCAAGAAGAAAGTAGCCACTAAACAATTACAGTTCAGTAGTTAACCCCTTTGGTGAAGAAGAATTGTTTGGTAATCCCAGTGTTGTCAGGTGTATGAGGATAGAGGAGAATCTGTAAAGAATATGCCAGACTATTCGGTGTATGTGTAGGTAAAGGGAAAGTGAACCGTAACCAGAGAGAAGGATCCAATGTAGTACTGTCTGGCCAGTCAAAGGACCCCATAACACTCTAGCGGTAGTATCTCAACGGGTGGCTGGTGCCCTGGCCAACCTACTACATATATATATATATATATATATATATATATATATATATATATATATATATATATATATCATGACAGTCATATTACAATAATCGTAATAATAAATCTTAATATGTTTTTGACTTTGAATCGAGTGTAGCGATGTTAGTCTCTTCCCATTAAGTCACAACGAGATGGAATCCCTCTCGATTAATAAACTCTGTTGAGATGATTATCAAATCCCATGAATTCACAACAAGGAAAATTCTCTTCTCCCATTAAATCGACCAAGTTCAAAATAGGAAAAAAAAAAAAAAAAGATAATTTATGGCAGTACTTCGTTTCTTTTAAATTCAGTGACACGAAAGCTGTTAGCGGTTGCAAGCGCTTAATTGATGTTGCTATAAATGAATGAATGAAAGCGGCGAGTTGTAAAAGAGGCCATAAGGAGAACTCATTACCTTTGAAGTCTCTCGCTGAGAAACAATTAGTGTCGCTGAATGAGGGAGAAAAGTAAGAGTTTGTGTTCGTTATCAGTTCATATATTGCTTGGCACTGATGTTTTGGCCTCGATTTACAGCAGATAATTCGCTCTCTCTCTCTCTCTCTCTCTCTCTCTCTCTCTCTCTCTCTCTCTCTCTCTCTCTCTCTCTCTCTCTCTCTCTCTATATATATATATATATATATATATATATATATATATACACTAAAAATTTAATAAAAAAAAATTGAAATTCATTTACTTTAACTGTTTATACCAGTCCAGGATTTCAACCTCTGCTTTGATAGCAAATCCTCTCGATTTTAGAACTAAATTATTGAACTTATGAATGCACGAGCTTAAACACACACACACAATGTATATATATATATATATATATATATATATATATATATATATATATGTATATATATAAATATATATATATATATATGTGTGTGTATATATATTCATTCTGTTTATACTCACTGACCATAGTTGGTTTGGCTAATTTTTCATGGCTGGATGCCTTTCCTGCCGCCAACCCTCCCCATTTACCCCGGGCTTGGGATCGGCACCAAGTTTAGGCTGGCTTGCCCACCTCAGTGGCAAGGGACAAGTGAACGAGAAGGAGAGGGAGACCAAAGCAAAGGTGGGTGGACTGTATCAAAGATGACCTTCGATCATAGGGATTAACCGGTGATGAGGTGTGGGAGAGAGGTAGATGAAGAAAGCTGACCAGAAACATCGACCCCACATAGAAGTGGGGAAAGATGTAGACAAGAAAAAGAAGATATATATATATATATATATATATATATATATATATATATATATATATATATATATATATATATATATATATATATATACATACATACATATATATAACAATATTTGCTATATACGTTCGAATCAGCAGGCAGAGCTTTCTTTTATAAAGGAGGAAGAGAAGAATTATTTAAAGGAGGCGGTTGCTTATGTCAAGTGAATCTGAATCCCTTGTTTAAATCCCAAAAGTGGACCTTTTTGAGTATCGAGAATCTAAGTTATTCAATAGATTTTAGGGCTGGACGTGGGGGTGGGGGACGTGA
>NC_090762.1:12767445-12772445 GCF_036898095.1 Palaemon carinicauda | reverse complement strand
TCATCATTAACGTCTTTTTAGCTACTTTATTTTTTCAACATAGTTCATCTTTTATCTCCGATGATACGGTCAGCCTTTGTTCAGCACCTTTCCATTTTTCGCAACAGGGTTCTTCTCTTTGGCAGAAGTCGTCTTACATGTCTCACGTCTCATGCGTCTTCGGAATAAGCTTCTTGCTCGTGACCAAAACACATCTCGCAACTTTCTCTCCTTTGTGATAAGGTTCTTTTCACTAAAGCCTTCTCACATCTCTTTCCGGTAGGAATCGCCAGGTGACGGTCAATTTCCCTTTTATTTTCCAGATGATCTGTTTCCATCAACTGGGTGATTTCCCTCGACGCATTGACAGGGGGACTTCTTTTGAACTTTTAGTGTGTGGGTGTGTATGTGTGTGTGTGTGTGTGTGTGTGTATAATGCTTGCATTTATAAGTATACAAGTATGAAGAGCCAATTTCATCATATCTGAAGGATGGGGCTGCAAGTTCCATGCATTGTTGACAGCATAGATATTTTGATCTGAAATCTCTACCTAAACTAACGTTTCTCTTTTAGAATTTCTCTATTTCTTATTATTAATAGGATCACCAACATTGCCGGTTTTACTATCCCTAGGGTTGATATCAATATAATTTCATGTTTAATAATAAAACGTTCGACTTCTTACTCTAATGTTTTCATTGTTTTTAAGGACAATGATGCCACTCTTACTTATCCTAATACTGCCACCACATCCAAAATCACTTGGACTACTATTATTAAAGATTTCAAAATTGTCGAGTTTCTATGACAACGAGCTTTATGCAAAGAGTCTTTAAAAAAAGTATTGCAAGTTATATTTTTAAACTGAATACGATTTTTAAGATCATCAATAGAAAATACAAAATTTATTAAAGTTCGTTAGTGTGTGCAAGTGTATTTTATAGGAAAAAAATAGTCGAGTAATTAGAAAGAATATAGAAAAAATACTTTTAAAGTCGTTGGGGTTCCAATTGCTAAAGCCTTAGAAGGAAAGTTTTTTCCACGTCAATGTATCCATTTCCATTATTGGAATAAGTTACGATCTAGTCATTATCTACTTAGCATCCCGTATGTTATCCATTTATTCAAAAACAAATTGTTGTCATCAAATGCCTATAATTCTCAACGGCATACCTAAGTCCTCCAATGACCCAATCAGCTAATGGGTTGTGAAACAAATAGCCTATAAATTCTGATTTCCAACTAATTTGTAAGTAAGACCTTGAAATCTTCAGTTTTCCTTTACTTTCTTTCGGATAGATAGCTCAGTGTCTTACAGTACGACATTGACTGTCTAATTCTGAATCCCAACTGTGGTTAAAGAGTTCATCAAGTTAGCTAATTCGCTGCTCTTTGACCCATTTTCAACCGGATACACTCATGATGTCAACGAAAAGATTATTCCCACGAATGATTTATTTGCGATTTTTAGTTGGGTTGTGTTCAGTTCGCTGAGGTATAGTTTTCCATATTGGAAGCATTTATTTATCCTTTTCGAAATGAAATATATCTACCTTATCCGTCTGACTGATGGCCTTTTACCTTCTTCCCATTAACAAATTACATAAAACACTTACCAAAAGTATTTTGTAACATCATATAGTCATATCAAAAGTTTATACTTTGTGTTGTTTCAGGTTTCTTTAATTCCAATGACCTTATGGAGGTTAGAGCAGCGATATACTGCTCTCATTTCGTGTTGTTTCCCATTCTCTATATGTCTCTGGCTCTTTTAAAACTCACTCTCTCTCTCTCTCTCTCTCTCTCTCTCTCTCTCTCTCTCTCTCTCTCTCTCTCAGTAAATAAAAAACATCAAAGAAATCTCTTATCGATTCCCAAATCCTCCATCCGAATAATGGTGAACGCTTGGATTCAAACAGACGTTTCAGGTGACTTTGTGACGCATAATAAGGCGACAGTGGCACAGGACATGACTTTCGATGATTCAGTGGGGATGAAATTTGCTTCAAATTAGGGATAGATATGTTTGTTTTATTCTGTTATCGAACGGAAAAATAGCAAATGTAATCTTTCGCGAATGGGAAGCATTTTCAGTGTTTGGTGATTGAAGTTTGCATGCATTGAATCGAAGTTTTTTTCTGGGTTATCGAAATCCACTCTCTCGCTTAAGATGGTATACGGACAGATATCCCGGTATGGAATAAACGTGTGTATGTGTATGTGCATATATTAATGTAATGTATGTGCAGTATATATATATATATATATATATATGTATGTATGTATGTATGTATATATGTATGTATATATGTATGTATGTATGTATGTATATATATACATATATATATATAAATTGTAAATATTCATTATATATATATATATATATATATATATATATATATATATATATATATATATATATATATATATATATATATATATATGCATAATCATATGTGTGTGGGTTGGTTTGTGGGAATTACAGGTTATGATATGATATATCAAGGTATCGGCAATTAATTGGGCACCGGAAAGAGCTAATTACGTCGCCAAATGAGAGCTAATTAAGTTCCCCTAACAAGGATTACTTTTATTTCCTCTGTAACTTATTAGTATTTGATTTTTTACAAATGCGACGTTTCTTCATTAAAGCTGATTGCTTCTCTTACAATAACTAAAATACTGCTAATTATATGTCACAAATACCCTACTCTTAATAGTTACCTACTTAGCTCGCAAGGAACTCTGATGTTTATACAAATTTCAACTTGAATGTGGTAAATTAACACTTTCATTAATCCCGAATGAAGGAACATCTTCATCTGGGAGGTTCATATATCTTTATCCCTCTTTTCACAATAATTTCCTCCCCCATTTAACTTTTTCATTCTTGTATTGTCACCATTTATCTTTTAGATTCATACATTTTCAGCTTTTACTTTCATGACATTTAACAGCCTATTGATAGTTTAAGACGCTAGTGTATGCGTACCGTACACTAGACAGATTAATAGATATGTGCCTGCACGTACACACACACGCACCCTCTCCCTTCTCATCAGGGTTTCACTGATACTCCTCCCTCATGTCTGAGGGACCGGCAGAGCTCTGGGTGACCGGATATATATATATATATATATATATATATATATATATATATATATATATATATATATATATATATATATATATATATATATGTGTGTGTGTGTGTGTGTGTGTGTGTGTGTGTGTGTGTGTGTGTGTGTGTGTGTGTGAGTGTAACCATACACTTGTTCTTTATTATATAGAAGAGATTGTTACTGGTTTTGTTGGCCTTGGAGTTGGAAGGCTCTTGTAAGGACTATGGAATGCTGAATTTATTTTGTCATCTTAAAAATATATTAACAAATTCGTGCAAATTGTGCTTAGGGATGTATTTCTCACTCCCTGCCAAGCCAGATTAAGTCTTTGCTGACATATAGCAGTGCAACTTGACTAAGAAATGAAGTGCATCAACGAATAATCTGAGAAGGCTTTTACACATTTTCGTAATTGTGTTTTAAATGGAGAATCGCAGTCTTCGCTTTCACTTTATACTGTATAGGACTGGTCATAGGCGTCATTACCAGTGTTTTTGCCCGATTTTTGGACTTAAATGTCTGTATTATAACTTAACAAGAAAGAAAATTGATACCTGCAGTGTGATATATTTCAAAGAAAAAATATCACTAATGAAATGATATGTACTATTATATCACACTGAATACATAAGGTAAAATAAATTGTACCCTAAATACGTAAAGCATGCATTTGAATTATTGCCATTAGTGAATGCATCATTGGCGACCAATTTTATTAATAGATGGATGTTAATCATAGTTTTTAACTGTTCATTTTTGTGTTAATATATTGAATTAATCATCATATTTAATTCGTGATCCCCTAATTGATTATCCATAATGGGATATTCTACATTGGTGAAGGGCTGTATTTCAATAAAACTCTTAGCACATGTAGTTGTCTCTTGGAGAGAGAGAGAGAGAGAGAGAGAGAGAGAGAGAGAGAGAGAGAGAGAGAGAGAGGAGAGAGAGAGAGAGAGAGAGAGGAGAGAGAGAGATAGAGAGAGAAGGGCACTTGTTTTCATGGGACAATTTTCCTTGCTTTATGTCGCAGTGTTTTAGGCAGCTTTCACATTCTGTTGAGCGATCTGGTGTCAGCGTTGAAGAGAGACAGAGAGTGATCCTCCATTTCAGTGTACTTTGCCTTCATAACAGGGCAGCTATGATTTCGTGTGCATTTTGCAGGGATACATAAACACACACACATTATATATATATATATATATATATATATATATATATATATATATATATATATATATATATATATATATATATATATTAAGCCTACCTATTTTATGTTATAAGACCAGTGGGGAACGTTATTTTTACACATTAAATGGTAGTGTAAAGATAAAAAACATTGTAGTCATTTGTAACTCGAAGACGTCGTTGTATTCTATCACAAGAGTTTTTGGATATTTCTCATAACTTATTCTACGTCCCCAGCCCCCTGACGTGCGTATCATGTGAGAATCCCTCAAGAACTTGAGTAAGTCTTATAGAAAAGTTATGGTGCATATAAAAGATAACGTTTTATTACATTGGGCCAGACTTGATTTTTTTTCTCGAGTGAACATTGCTCTCTTGGAGACATTTTTTAGATACAAGCTGTGATACTGCTCAACTTCTTCCATTATTTACTGCTGATATACTAAATAACAAGAAACCTTGGAAGATCGAATATCCTCAGAAGCTGCTTTTCTGTTTTTCATATTTTATAAGGCCTACATCACCATATTTTGTGAAACTTTTAAAATCTTGTATATACTCATATTCAATCTTATATATATATAGTTACTGATAATGTTTTCTGGCTATTAATGTTGCTAATTCAATAATTAAGGGACTAAGACATTAAAGTAGATTTCACATAATCTACGTTGTGTAATAGCTGACTGTAACAGTGTATGTATGTG
>NC_090762.1:12754945-12762445 GCF_036898095.1 Palaemon carinicauda | reverse complement strand
GACGAAAAATCCTTAACTAAAAACAACAAACTTTCAAAATGGATTCGCATCCAATCATACGTTCTTTAATTCTTGCAAATATTTGGCTCTATGTCTCGAGTAATACCACATATTGACGTTGCTTGCTGTTACTCATTAATTTTTCCTTTTTTATACAAAGACAAATCTCAGCTTCTTATGGGAATGGATGACCGACGTCATTGTGAATAAATGAGATGTTTTCACTCATTAATTTCCTTTTCAGTCCGCCATAACTGGGATATCCCAATCTCTCTCTCTCTCTCTCTCTCTCTCTCCTCTCTCTCTCTCTCTCTCTCTCTCTTCTTCTTCTTCTTCTTCTTCTTCTTCTTCTTCTTCTTCTTCTTCTTCTTCTTCTTCTTCTTCTTCTTCTTCTTCTTCTTCTTTTCCTCCTCCTCTACACGCCATTGGGAGGACTAAACCGAATTTCATCTTTCAAGAAAAGAATGTTTTGGAATATTTTTATTGGTGTTCTGAAAATATATCTTAATCCCACGTGTCATCGTCCTTAGGATAACCGTCTCTCATTTCCATTTCGAAAGAAGAAAAAGAAGAGATTCCGGGAATAGACAAAAGTCTAAGTGTAATTAGAAAGAAGAAGACGGACCTGGAAATAAACACGGGTCAAAAATCCTGCCATTAAAGGTTTTAGATTTCGCGAAGTTGAACTCTGGCCACGACAGGAGTCGGTTTCGCCCTGAAAATTGAGTGAGGCCCCTTGGGCTGAGGAAGGATGTAGGAAGAGGAGGATAAGGATTGAATACATAATAGTCAGTTAAAGACAAGAAAAGTTTTAATAGGAGGTAAATAAGGATGGAAAGTGAAAATATAATATCTTGAGAATTAAAATTTGGAAGATGCTACTTTCATCAAGGTAAATATGGACATTGAAGAAAATTAAGAAATTTAAATAAAACACGTGAAAAGAAGGAAAATGAAACGCTAGAGAAGATGAAGATAAATAAGAAATGGGAGTGAGTATGATATTAGGAAACAAGAGAGAGAATAAGAAGAGAAGTAAAAAAGAGAATAAAAGGAAGTTAATGAAAGCAGGAAAAGTTTTGCAGTAAGGAACAAGTTATAAAATGCATGGATGAAAAGAGAAGGGGAGTTAAAACAAGAGAAAAATACACGAAAGTAAGTTTGCGACAAGAGATCAAAGTAGTTGATATTAGGTAAATGAATGGGAAAAAAGGAGAATGAGGGTGAAACGAATATGAAGAATGAATGTTTATAAATGTATGGAGAAAGAAAAAACATTAAAGGAGAATAAAATCATTGAAAGAATAAGTTGAGTGAGAAGAAAGGACGCGTGAAATAAAGTGGAGAGAATAGAGAGAGAAGAAAAAGAAAGTAAGAGGGTAAAATCCATGGATAGGAAAACTGATCCAGAAGTAAATTTTGTGTTTTTTGGAGTATTAAAGAAGAAAACCAAAGGTCATTGCGACGTGCAACCTAATGTCCTTTTCCAGCCCAGGCCCGAAGAAAGCTAACAAAATCGTAAGGAGCGATGGAAGGAAAATGTAACAAATGATAAAAAAATAGGATTAACCGGATTGAATCCTTCAATCACTTTCAACCCTTTCATCCACATTGTAAATTTAACTATACGGTTAATTTTGTTATATTGGCATCGGTTCTCTCTCTCTCTCTCTCTCTCCCTCTCTCTCTCTCTCTCTCTCTCTCTCTCTCTCTCTCTCTCTCTCTCCTGCCGTATCCCTGGTCTACGTCCCCCGGCTTCATCGTCTTGCCAGTTATTTTCAAGGGCCCTTTTTTAAGAGTTGAGAGTCTTCCATCTCTTGGCAATCTCCGTCTCATATCGCCTCCCAGCAGTCAAACAACCATTTTTTCATTCTCCTTTATTTTTCCTTTGAGCTTTTATCCTTTGCGTAACGTTTAGGAGTTGACATGGAAACGGAATTTTCGTGTTCGGGACAATACTTATGATGAAAACCCTCTGAAGATTTTTACTATGTTCTAAAATTTACTTTGCAGAACGAGTAAAACATTTTAGTGTGAGGAGCAATGTCGGGTGTTTGAGAGAGATGTCTTCTTTTAATTTCCTTTCTCGTCCGGATATGCTCTTGTATTTTTTCCACTTCCACTTGTATGTATCTCTCTCTCTCTCTCTCTCTCTCTCTCTCTCTCTCTCTCTCTCTATATATATATATATATATATATATGTATATATATATAATCTTCACAAAGGTGAAAATGAAAAGAAAGGATTGTGAGCATAGATAAATCCGATTAGATGTGAAGCGAGGAAGCAAGGAAAATAGGAGGATATCCTAAGGGACTTTTAAACATTTTATCCTTTATGAAAGTGACGTGTGGATCTTGAGAGCAAAGATTGGAGCTTTTGAAAAATATCTGCTTGCATAGTATATGTGGAATAACAAATAATAGAGTATGAAATGTGCAAATATTTATAAATGATAAAAAGGTTTCTGTAGGGAAAGAGATACACTAGAATATTTTGTGGTGATTCAGTCACATAGATGAAAAATGAAATCTTAAAACAATGGAAAATTCAGAGATTTTATGATATAGAAGAGGAAGGCCTAAAATTATAGGTATTTGTGGAATAAGTAGTGGAATGAAGGGAACTTTATATACAGGACTCTTGTGGGAGCTTTGTTGGGAGTTTGACTCACCATTGGAAACCCATCTGTTCATCATCTGAAGCATTAATTTGTTGATGATCTTTAAACTTTTTCTTTGAGGTTATATTAAGATAAATGTAAGAGATTTAACGTTTATATGTGAATATATATATATATATATATATATATGTATATATATATACAGTATATATATATATATATATACATATATATGTATATATTATATATATATGTATATATATATACAGTATAATATATATATATACATATATATGTATATATATATATATATATATATGTATATATATATATATATATACATATATATATATATATACATATATATATGTATATATATATGTATATATATATATATGTATGTATATATATATATATATATATGTATATATTTGTGAAGTTTCAGTAATAAGGTGGACACTTCCATCCTTATTGCAGCTCACCTCATTCATTTAACCTCCACATACCCGATCAACTTCTTATGTCTTCAGAGGCTCCGTAGAATTTAATGGAACATAGCTAAACGGTTCTAACTCTTTATTGGTGGGTGAGTTCTGAGCCTTTTTGATACCGCTATGTATGTATGTATGTATGTATGTATATATGTATGTATGTATGTATGTATATATATACATATATATATATAAATTGTAAATATTCATTATATATATATATATATATATATATATATGCATAATCATATGTGTGTGGGTTGGTTTGTGGGAATTACAGGATATGATATGATATATCAAGGTATCGGCAATTAATTGGGCACCGGAAAGAGCTAATTACGTCGCCAAATGAGAGCTAATTAAGTTCCCCTAACAAGGATTACTTTTATTTCCTCTGTAACTTATTAGTATTTGATTTTTTACAAATGCGACGTTTCTTCATTAAAGCTGATTGCTTTCTCTTACAATAACTAAAATACTGCTAATTATATGTCACAAATACCCTACTCTTAATAGTTACCTACTTAGCTCGCAAGGAACTCTGATGTTTATACAAATTTCAACTTGAATGTGGTAAATTAACACTTTCATTAATCCCGAATGAAGGAACATCTTCATCTGGGAGGTTCATATATCTTTATCCCTCTTTTCACAATAATTTCCTCCCCCATTTAACTTTTTCATTCTTGTATTGTCACCATTTATCTTTTAGATTCATACATTTTCAGCTTTTACTTTCATGACATTTAACAGCCTATTGATAGTTTAAGACGCTAGTGTATGCGTACCGTACACTAGACAGATTAATAGATATGTGCCTGCACGTACACACACACGCACCCTCTCCCTTCTCATCAGGGTTTCACTGATACTCCTCCCTCATGTCTGAGGGACCGGCAGAGCTCTGGGTGACCGGATATATATATATATATATATGTGTGTGTGTGTGTGTGTGTGTGTGTGAGTGTAACCATACACTTGTTCTTTATTATATAGAAGAGATTGTTACTGGTTTTGTTGGCCTTGGAGTTGGAAGGCTCTTGTAAGGACTATGGAATGCTGAATTTATTTTGTCATCTTAAAAATATATATAACAAATTCGTGCAAATTGTGCTTAGGGATGTATTTCTCACTCCCTGCCAAGCCAGATTAAGTCTTTGCTGACATATAGCAGTGCAACTTGACTAAGAAATGAAGTGCATCAACGAATAATCTGAGAAGGCTTTTACACATTTTCGTAATTGTGTTTTAAATGGAGAATCGCAGTCTTCGCTTTCACTTTATACTGTATAGGACTGGTCATAGGCGTCATTACCAGTGTTTTTGCCCGATTTTTGGACTTAAATGTCTGTATTATAACTTAACAAGAAAGAAAATTGATACCTGCAGTGTGATATATTTCAAAGAAAAAATATCACTAATGAAATGATATGTACTATTATATCACACTGAATACATAAGGTAAAATAAATTGTACCCTAAATACGTAAAGCATGCATTTGAATTATTGCCATTAGTGAATGCATCATTGGCGACCAATTTTATTAATAGATGGATGTTAATCATAGTTTTTAACTGTTCATTTTTGTGTTAATATATTGAATTAATCATCATATTTAATTCGTGATCCCCTAATTGATTATCCATAATGGGATATTCTACATTGGTGAAGGGCTGTATTTCAATAAAACTCTTAGCACATGTAGTTGTCTCTTGGAGAGAGAGAGAGAGAGAGAGAGAGAGAGAGAGAGAGAAGGGCACTTGTTTTCATGGGACAATTTTCCTTGCTTTATGTCGCAGTGTTTTAGGCAGCTTTCACATTCTGTTGAGCGATCTGGTGTCAGCGTTGAAGAGAGACAGAGAGTGATCCTCCATTTCAGTGTACTTTGCCTTCATAACAGGGCAGCTATGATTTCGTGTGCATTTTGCAGGGATACATAAACACACACACATTATATATATATATATATATATATTAAGCCTACCTATTTTATGTTATAAGACCAGTGGGGGAACGTTATTTTTACACATTAAATGGTAGTGTAAAGATAAAAAACATTGTAGTCATTTGTAACTCGAAGACGTCGTTGTATTCTATCACAAGAGTTTTTGGATATTTCTCATAACTTATTCTACGTCCCCAGCCCCCTGACGTGCGTATCATGTGAGAATCCCTCAAGAACTTGAGTAAGTCTTATAGAAAAGTTATGGTGCATATAAAAGATAACGTTTTATTACATTGGGCCAGACTTGATTTTTTTTCTCGAGTGAACATTGCTCTCTTGGAGACATTTTTTAGATACAAGCTGTGATACTGCTCAACTTCTTCCATTATTTACTGCTGATATACTAAATAACAAGAAACCTTGGAAGATCGAATATCCTCAGAAGCTGCTTTTCTGTTTTTTCATATTTTATAAGGCCTACATCACCATATTTTGTGAAACTTTTAAAATCTTGTATATACTCATATTCAATCTTATATATATATAGTTACTGATAATGTTTTCTGGCTATTAATGTTGCTAATTCAATAATTAAGGGACTAAGACATTAAAGTAGATTTCACATAATCTACGTTGTGTAATAGCTGACTGTAACAGTGTATGTATGTGTGCATGCGTTTGCTTATAGCTCCATCGGATACTTCTGAAATTTCCAGTTTGTGGAGCATAGTTCAAACTTTGTTTAGGTTTGATAGAATTCACCGAACAAGGGTTTGGGTTGTGCGTCCTGGGTTAGTGATTTGATAACCAGGTTGCATATTTTTTAATACCATTCAATTCTGGGACTATCTTCAGTCTGTTTACTCACATTAATATTAGTATCAGCACTTCGTTAAGGACAAATGGACATGATGCTAAAAGCCACGTCCCTAAGGAATAACTGAGACATCAAAGGTCTGAACTCTGACCAAAGTGGAGAGAGAGAGAGAGAGAGAGAGAGAGAGAGAGAGAGAGAAAGTGTAGACATGTGAACGAGAGAAAATGAAAAAGAAGAGTGACTGGTATTATTAAAAGGAATAATATCTATATTAAGTTTTGTCCAGAATTCTTATATAGATAATGTGTGATTAATGAATATTATTTCAGGCTGAAACTCTAAAATTCATCAAATTCACTTTCATCGTTACTGTTAATGAGTGTTTCCTGTGTGTATTTGGATAACCGGGCTATTTATATAATTATATAATGGAATATCCCTCTTAATAGAACGTGTGTGAATTTATTGAATAAAATATGTAAAGAATGCAAACATTTATTTATACTGTATGTCAATTTTAGAACCAATAAAGAAGGTTTTTGAAACCAACCTGCAATGTATGTTTTGGGGTAAGAGAAGAATTGAGAGTCTAAGAGATGTAGACACAAGTAAGGGATTAAAGAATCAAGTGTTTTTGATTGGTTTGGTCAAGTGGAGAGAATGGATGATGATAGTTCGGTGGAATAAAGTATAATTCGGAAGTGTGTGTAGAATGGAGGAGAGATATATCTAGATGGGGGAGGATAGGGAGAGGAAGCGAGATATATATATATATATATATGTTTGTGTGTGTGGGTGTATATATATATATATATATATGTTTGTGTGTGTTTGTGTATATATATATATATATATATTTACATATATACATATATATTTAAGTATATATATATATATATATATATGTATATATATATATATATATATAATGTGCGGGGAGAGAGCGCATATTTGTGAGAGTGTATTCGTATCTGGATACAAACAAAACAGATATCTGTTAAAGTATTCTTAATGACATTTGGTGGATGTTTGCATATAACCATCCAGAACGCTCTATGATCACTTGGCTTTAAGGCAGGAAAGCAGTCAAGAAAAACCCCATTTTTCCCTTGCCAAGTTCGTCAACAACCGACTCTCTCCCCAGAGCAAGAGAAGTTAATTGCCTGCTGGTCCGATGGGAACAGGAGAGGGCACCGGGGATTGTAGATAGGAGAGGCCAACCTAACGAACTTTAATCGTGTTGAGTTTTCATTGGCCCTCAGGCAAACTTTGTACCATCGCTTCCACAGTGGTGTGGTTATTGTCCATTGGAAGGGCTATATTGCCCCCATTTCGGCCGGATTTAGTAGCTGGTGATGAATGGTTATGGTTCAAATGCTGATGTGGTCTCCTTTTTCTCGTCTGGTAATCGATCTTTCTTCCAATTGGCACTTGTTTAGGGGTTTCTGTCCGTATTATAACGGCACTAGTGTACGTGACCCGTCAAAAATGGTGGATAAATAAACCTCTTGGGGTACCCCCTCTCACCAGGTTATGACTATTTTTCTCCCCCCTAGCCGAGGGACGGAGGGAGGCCGAGTAATTACACGTCTGGCAATGCTGCTCAACGTGACCGAAAAAGA
>NC_090762.1:12744945-12752445 GCF_036898095.1 Palaemon carinicauda | reverse complement strand
TGCTTTTCCCAAATATTAGGTAATCTGAGCAACTTTTATTTTCTTCTATTATGTGAATATTATCAATTTGCAATAAGAATGTGTATATTTTTTAACTGGATGCAGTACATACTCTACATGCACTTACATCAAATAAACAGTGTTTACAATATATATATATATATATATATATATACACACACACACAAACGCACACTTTTCTGAGTGGGGATACCTTAACCTTGTGAAAGGTTTTATGTATCTGCAGTTAGCCAGCATGGAGATGACAACTGGTCAAACCCCAGACATGAATAAAGACATGTCTGAGGGCTTATTCCTACAGTGGACTAGAAACGGCGAAACGGCTGTATTTGTTGTTGTTGTGTGTGTGTGTCTATATATATATATATATATATATGTATATATATATATATATATATATATGTATGTATGTATGTATGTGTGTGCACACGCATTCGTCTATTAAAAAATACACTGTTGCGCTTACATTTACAAATTTCATTTGGTGATATAAAACATGAATTTGAAAATTTTAGTATTTCATTGTGGTCGAAAACTGTCAAATATATTTACATTCTGAATGACAAGCGGAATATATTCGTAATATAACAGGAAAAGGGGATTTTTCGGAACGGAGAATTAGAAAATCCTTTTTACCTCACTCGTAGAAAAAAACAAATGGATTTTTGTTATTTGTGATGATTATGGAAATAAAAGTTAAATGAATTTCGGACGAAAAATCCTTAACTAAAAACAACAAACTTTCAAAATGGATTCGCATCCAATCATACGTTCTTTAATTCTTGCAAATATTTGGCTCTATGTCTCGAGTAATACCACATATTGACGTTGCTTGCTGTTACTCATTAATTTTTTCCTTTTTTATACAAAGACAAATCTCAGCTTCTTATGGGAATGGATGACCGACGTCATTGTGAATAAATGAGATGTTTTCACTCATTAATTTCCTTTTCAGTCCGCCATAACTGGGATATCCCAATCTCTCTCTCTCTCTCTCTCTCTCTCTCTCTCTCTCTCTCTCTCTCCTTCTTCTTCTTCTTCTTCTTCTTCTTCTTCTTCTTCTTCTTCTTCTTCTTCTCTTCTTCTTCTTCTTCTTCTTCTTTTCCTCCTCCTCTACACGCCATTGGGAGGACTAAACCGAATTTCATCTTTCAAGAAAAGAATGTTTTGGAATATTTTTATTGGTGTTCTGAAAATATATCTTAATCCCACGTGTCATCGTCCTTAGGATAACCGTCTCTCATTTCCATTTCGAAAGAAGAAAAAGAAGAGATTCCGGGAATAGACAAAAGTCTAAGTGTAATTAGAAAGAAGAAGACGGACCTGGAAATAAACACGGGTCAAAAATCCTGCCATTAAAGGTTTTAGATTTCGCGAAGTTGAACTCTGGCCACGACAGGAGTCGGTTTCGCCCTGAAAATTGAGTGAGGCCCCTTGGGCTGAGGAAGGATGTAGGAAGAGGAGGATAAGGATTGAATACATAATAGTCAGTTAAAGACAAGAAAAGTTTTAATAGGAGGTAAATAAGGATGGAAAGTGAAAATATAATATCTTGAGAATTAAAATTTGGAAGATGCTACTTTCATCAAGGTAAATATGGACATTGAAGAAAATTAAGAAATTTAAATAAAACACGTGAAAAGAAGGAAAATGAAAACGCTAGAGAAGATGAAGATAAATAAGAAATGGGAGTGAGTATGATATTAGGAAACAAGAGAGAGAATAAGAAGAGAAGTAAAAAAGAGAATAAAAGGAAGTTAATGAAAGCAGGAAAAGTTTTTGCAGTAAGGAACGAGTTATAAAATGCATGGATGAAAAGAGAAGGGGAGTTAAAACAAGAGAAAAATACACGAAAGTAAGTTTGCGACAAGAGATCAAAGTAGTTGATATTAGGTAAATGAATGGGAAAAAAAGGAGAAATGAGGGTGAAACGAATATGAAGAATGAATGTTTATAAATGTATGGAGAAAGAAAAAACATTAAAGGAGAATAAAATCATTGAAAGAATAAGTTGAGTGAGAAGAAAGGGACGCGTGAAATAAAGTGGAGAGAATAGAGAGAGAAGAAAAAGAAAGTAAGAGGGTAAAATCCATGGATAGGAAACTGATCCAGAAGTAAATTTTGTGTTTTTGGAGTATTAAAGAAGAAAACCAAAGGTCATTGCGACGTGCAACCTAATGTCCTTTTCCAGCCCAGGCCCGAAGAAAGCTAACAAAATCGTAAGGAGCGATGGAAGGAAAATGTAACAAATGATAAAAAAATAGGATTAACCGGATTGAATCCTTCAATCACTTTCAACCCTTTCATCCACATTGTAAATTAACTATACGGTTAATTTTGTTATATTGGCATCGGTTCTCTCTCTCTCTCTCTCTCTCTCTCTCTCTCTCTCTCTCTCCTGCCGTATCCCTGGTCTACGTCCCCGGCTTCATCGTCTTGCCAGTTATTTTCAAGGGCCCTTTTTTAAGAGTTGAGAGTCTTCCATCTCTTGGCAATCTCCGTCTCATATCGCCCTCCCAGCAGTCAAACAACCATTTTTTCATTCTCCTTTATTTTTCCTTTGAGCTTTTATCCTTTGCGTAACGTTTAGGAGTTGACATGGAAACGGAATTTTCGTGTTCGGGACAATACTTATGATGAAAACCCTCTGAAGATTTTTACTATGTTCTAAAATTTACTTTGCAGAACGAGTAAAACATTTTAGTGTGAGGAGCAATGTCGGGTGTTTGAGAGAGATGTCTTCTTTTAATTTCCTTTCTCGTCCGGATATGCTCTTGTATTTTTCCACTTCCACTTGTATGTATCTCTCTCTCTCTCTCTCTCTCTCTCTCTCTCTCTCTATATATATATATATATATGTATATATATATATATATATAATCTTCACAAAGGTGAAAATGAAAAGAAAGGATTGTGAGCATAGATAAATCCGATTAGATGTGAAGCGAGGAAGCAAGGAAAATAGGAGGATATCCTAAGGGACTTTTAAACATTTTATCCTTTATGAAAGTGACGTGTGGATCTTGAGAGCAAAGATTGGAGCTTTTGAAAAATATCTGCTTGCATAGTATATGTGGAATAACAAATAATAGAGTATGAAATGTGCAAATATTTATAAATGATAAAAAGGTTTCTGTAGGGAAAGAGATACACTAGAATATTTTGTGGTGATTCAGTCACATAGATGAAAAATGAAATCTTAAAACAATGGAAAATTCAGAGATTTTATGATATAGAAGAGGAAGGCCTAAAATTTATAGGTATTTGTGGAATAAGTAGTGGAATGAAGGGAACTTTATATACAGGACTCTTGTGGGAGCTTTGTTGGGAGTTTGACTCACCATTGGAAACCCATCTGTTCATCATCTGAAGCATTAATTTGTTGATGATCTTTAAACTTTTTCTTTGAGGTTATATTAAGATAAATGTAAGAGATTTAACGTTTATATGTGAATATATATATATATATATATATATATATATATATATATATATATATATATATATATATATATATATATATATATATATACAGTATATATATATACATATATATGTATATATATATATATATATATATATATGTATATATATACAGTATATATATATATATACATATATATGTATATATATATATATATATATATATATATATATATGTATATATATATATATATATATATATATATATACATATATATATATACATATATATATGTATATATATATGTATATTATATATGTATGTATATATATATATATATATATATATATATATATATATATATATATATATATATATATATATATATATATATATATATGTATATATTTGTGAAGTTTCAGTAATAAGGTGGACACTTCCATCCTTATTGCAGCTCACCTCATTCATTTAACCTCCACATACCCGATCAACTTCTTATGTCTTCAGAGGCTCCGTAGAATTTAATGGAACATAGCTAAACGGTTCTAACTCTTTATTGGTGGGTGAGTTCTGAGCCTTTTTGATACCGCTATCGAAGCTTTCTTGGTTTCGAAATACCTCATGCTACTCCCCGCTGTCCCAGTTCATCCTTACTTGTGGCTATAAGAATCACCCTTATTCCACCGCGAGGGCAGCGCAACAAGTAATTATCTTCGCCAAGGAGGTTATGTTTTTGAGTCGGTTTATTTATTTGTTTATTTGTCTGTATCTGTGGACAGAATTAAGTCAAAACTACATCGGATTTTGACGAAATTTTCCCCACAGATGATCTTAGGTCATGGACAACCTAATTAAATTCAGGATCTTGATTCTAGATCCGGATTTCCATTTTTCGCCATTTTAAAGATAACGTCGAATCAAATTGAAGGATTTTCCACCACTGATAGATCTTAGGCCATGGACGACTCCATTAACCTTTGGCGGAGGTCACAAATCTCTAATTGCTCTTGTTTCATTTGCATTTGGTTTTTATTTCTAATTCGAACAGTAACTAACAATCAAGTGTATCGACATCATCTAACCTTCGGTGTCCAAGGGTAGCCTGAGGTCTGAATTCTTGCCAGATGTCGCTTTATGCCGCCTAGAAAATGCTATACTTTCCTATCAGTATTTGATATTATTGGCTGAACATGGAAGTAAATTCAGGTATTTTGCTTCTAATTGCCAATGTTTACTCTAGTGCTTTGGCAGCAACTGCCACATGAGGCGTGTGTAGGTATTTATGTTCATGATGATGATGAACTGCCTTCCGGCAATAGCCAGCATCAGTCGGGGCAAATTAATGTCTTTCATTTCTCCTAATCTACCGTTTTATTATTTCTATCATTATTATTCGTCTAGTACCCGCTAAGAAAAACTATATCGAAAAAAAAAACAGGCGTTGTTTAGGTAGTTGCATGTTGATTATTTGGATCTTACTTTCTCTGAATGAAGAGTAGGAGTGTATTATTTGTTCAATGTAGTCGTCTAATTCTTGTAGCAGACGAGGAAATGTAAATTTCCTACACGTCTTTCCTCAACTAAGGTACTAAATTCTTCAAGGAAGTAACCCTAGATCTTTCAAATCGATCTTTTACTGATTCTCAAACTTTCTTCACGAATATAACTAAAAAAAAAAGACAAAATTTTTCCTAATTGACTTTGCTCTCATTAAGAGTCTGGATCAAAATTATTTAACTTTTTTATTATGAAATACCGCATTGCTTCATAGGAATCGTTTGCTTTCTCAAATATCACGATAAATCCGTAGCAGTTTTATATATAAGAACTAACTATTTGTATCGAGATGCTTTAATATATGAGATTTTATATTAACACACACACACACACACACATATATATATATATATATATATATATATATATATATATATATATATATATATATGTGTGTATATATATATATATATATATATATGTGTGTGTGTGTGTGTGTGTGTGTGTGTGTGTGTGTGAGTTTATTTATGTGTGTGTGTGTGTTTGTAAATATATATAAACCCTCGATTGCCCTTAAAAAGCAGGTTTACATCGTGAGCGTATTGTACAAAATCTATTTTCCTTTTAGATATCATATAACTAACAAGTGAGCAAGTCCTGAACGCGGACATGGTCCTCGTAGAGGACATACCTCCGCCAAGGTGACCTAGAGCGCCATATGTCCTAGAATCATGAATTGATGTGACTTCGACCTTCACATGACCTTGACCTTCACGTGACCTTCAAGTGACCTTGACCTTCACGTGACCTTGACCTTCACATGACCTTGGCTTCAAGTGACCTTGATCTTCAAATGTACTTGACCTTCACGTGACCTTGACCTTCAGGTGACCTTGACCTTCACGTGACCTTGACCTTCACGTGACCTGCTTGACTTTTGACCTTCAAGTGATCTTTGTTCATTTGCCACTGATACTTAATATGACATTGATATAATGCACCAATATGACCTTGACCTTTGACCTTTATAAATTTGAACATCACCCATGGGTTGCGCCTGGACTAGGACTTCCCTGTTGGCTTATGCAAAAGTCAGTGCTTTATTTCTGTCTCTTGATATGGCCACTTATGTCATAGTGACACCAGTGACCCCTGTGACCTTGACCTTGGGGTGACCTTGACCAAAATTTAATCAGTTCTTCCATACACATTGGGGAACTACTTGGCCAAGTTTGAAGTGATTCCGTGTAGAAATGTGGCCTCTACGTTGTCCACAGACAGACAGACAAACAGAGAAACAAACAAACCGAACCGAAAACATACCCTCCTGGCGGAGGTAATAATAGCATGAATTGCTAGCCCCATCTTTCAGCAGTTTGCTTGCTTCACCAAATAGCTCGTAATAGAGACCCTCCTCCTTTGTCTTCCTACTGTGAGTTCCCATTCCATAAAGTTTCCTAGAAGTTTTGTTGCAGCTTTAACCGAATGAGGGAATATTATTATCCCTAACATCGAAAGTTCAGACCTTCAGATGTTCGAACTTGGTGCAGACTCACCTGAGTCTTGCTTCCTGAATTTTTTTTTCTTTTGGTATATCTCATATTAAAAAAAAAAAAAAAAAAAACTTTAATTGTTTTTCACTACTGGTCATTTATCCCGGTTGGAACCTTTGGACTTGTAGCATTCAACTTTTCGAAATGTGGTTTGCTTCATAGCTAACAATAACAATAAAGATGACGATAATGTTAATGAATATCTTAATGATCATAATCATCCCATTCATTATTATTGGCTTGCTTATAATCATTCACATACTTTTTTCAAACGGGCATTATTAATTCCCCCTTTCACGGTTTAGGTACTATTTTCACTGACCAGTCTCCTTATCTCTGTTTACTTTAATCATGAATAAGAAAAATACTGTATCGAGAGATTGTTTTCTTTGTTAAGATAAGATAATGAGGAATTAATTACAATCTTAGTCATTCTTTATGCTGAGCGGACTTTGTATTTTGTATTTAAGACTAAAAATACTTTTTTTCCGGAGTGATAAGTTTTGCTTCATTGTCAATAAGAAAAGTGAAGGACTCGTCTAGACTCGTCCAGTTAGGAATCAGATTCATCTTACATTTTGCCGTCATAATAACGATGTTGTATTAACGAACTAATGAGTATGAATAAATAAATATGAAATAAAGTAAAGTGACATTAAAAAGGGAAATGAAGAAGAAAGCAAAAACACTGCATGTGGGTTTACGTGAAATTGATAACATAATAGCAGTAATTCTTAGCCCCTGACGACATTTGGTGTTCCCCAAATGAGGAACGAAGTATTAGCTAGCGAGAGATGATGTTATGGTCTCATGCCAAGAAATTTAAATCATATGTAAATGATAATGACGCTCTTTTAAAGAGAATGAGGTTACTCAATATGATTAAGATATGCGTATTATGCATTGTTTGTTTGTTTGTGTAGTTATTTTATGTTAAGTTGGTTTCTTTCTTCACTACAGAATGTGCATTAGGCAACAATATTCATCAACACATTAACGTGCCCT
>NC_090762.1:12734945-12742445 GCF_036898095.1 Palaemon carinicauda | reverse complement strand
ACTTTTGACTTTTGAATGGTTTTAAACTCAGGTCTTACTACCCATCGGTTCTTTAGTTGGCCCCTCCCCCCTATAAATGATGGTCCCCTCTACTGAATTTGGGATTTTAGACATGAAAGATAATCTCTCTCTCTCTCTCTCTCTCTCTCTCTCTCTCTCTCTCTCTCTCTCTCTCTCTCTCTCTCTCTCTTATGTTTAATAGTTTATAATGGTCTTTAATATGTTACTTTTGGTGGGAGTGGGGAAATACAAAATGGTATAAAAAAAAAGTTGAAAAGTCACAAAAAAATTTCGAATTTTGGAAAATTACAAAAATACTTGTATAATGCAGTTTGGGTGTTAACTGCACACCGATAACCTCAGGAGAACTTGAAGCCCGGGTAGTCGTTAAGTAAAACCCTGCTGTAATTATTTACCACTTTGACATTGGTCTTTTGAGGACGGACACCACCTATCATTCTTTGGGAGTTTTTCAACAATTTCTCGTCCTCCTTTCATAGAACTGAACTACGTCAGTTCTCTCAATACTTTCATATTTCACCTAATTCACAATCTGACAACTGTTGATAAGCGACAATGCCACCTTACGGAGACTATGTGTTGGAAATGGCCTGTTCTCGGGTCATCTTGGCCATTGACGGCAGGATTGCCAACTCCGTCGAGCTGTTGAGGTGCCTTCTGAAATTCATCGTCCGTGACGAGATTGCTTTACTTCAGAGGAAAGTTGAGAGGCTGATGAGGAAGGAAGTCCTTCTCAGGCAACAGAACGCCAAACTGAAGGAAAGAGCTCCGCCCAGAGTTCTTAATATGGTGAAGGACAAGCGCCTAGTCAGTGTTTCTAAGTAAGGTCTAGTGATACTTTGCAACTAAATAAACGAGTTGAAGGCTATGAAGGGAATTTTATAGGATAATTAAAGGTCTGTTTAAAGCGGTTTTGTCTTTTACATGCAAATCCTAAAATTTAGAGTTCTGTCCACACTTTGTATAGTATTGTACCAACCGTGTGGCACACAATTGTACATAATTATGTTGTATATATTATGCTTGTATCTGCGCTCTTCCCTCGCACTAAAAAGAACCTGAATGATCATGTCTCCGTTTTGCTCAGTAACATTGTCTGTCTCTCGAACAGGTCATGTCCTGTTGCCTTGAGGTTTTGTATATAAAGAAGAGTGTTCCTTAATAAATAACTCAGTCGTTTCCAATCTACCTTTGAGTTAACAACTCCTCTCTCGGCCGTCACATTGGTGACCCCGGAAGTCTACTCGCTCCCACTGCCTTCCACTCGCCCCTCCATCATTGTTACAATGACGGAGACAGACTCTACTCCAGCAGTTGGCGCCGCCCCATTGAAACTTTCACTGTTCGCCACCGGAGAAGCGTTTGCTTGGTTTCAGCGCTCGGAAGTCCAGTTTCGTATCAGGGGCGTGACTCGCTCAACCACCAAAGCGGATTATGTTCTTGCGGCGATACCCGAGGACACCTTCCCAGAAATATCCGACTGGCTTTGTGAACAAGGAGACACCCCAATAGCGTATTAAGCTCTCAAAACCTACCTTCTGCAGCAGTACTCGCCGTCACCAGCCGCCCGTATAGCAAAGCTTTTTCAGCTCTCGCAACAACCGTTGGGGGCCCAAAGGGCTTCGCTTGCCCTCAGGGAAATGACCAGTATCGCTCGCCTTCAACCTGCCGCAGACGGCTCTCCTCGTGAGGTGAACCTACTTCGTGCCCTTTGGATACGCCGTTTACCCGAACCTGTACGCACTGCCATACCCGATGTCGATAGTTTACCCATAAAGAACTTGATGACCAAAGCCGACGCCCTTATGGACAGCCACTTCAAGACCTCCATCAACGCCTCCACCCCTGACGACGAGGATGCCTATTCAACGTCAACCGAAGCTGACATGAATGCCGTAGGACATACACGCCTACCCCGTGACGTGCCGAAGCGGCGACAAAGCCGCCCACCACCCACCAATTGCTCGCGCCCCAACGAACGACTTCTACAGGCACTTACTACCTCCCATCCGTCACAGTTTTGCTACTACCACTTCAGATTCGGGGCAACCGCGAAGAAATGTGCCAAGGATTGTCAGTGGCCAAAAAACGTGTAAGTAGGCCATCGCTTGTGGCGGTGGCCTCCCATGTTTCTAATCTTTTCTTTTTACAGGATGCATGAACGGGCGTGCGATTTTTGGTAGACACGGGTGCTTGTCATTCTCTTTTGCCAAGGAAACTCTTCAAGGCACGACGTAGTCTATCTACATCTGCCGACGTCCGCTTGGTAGCTGCCAACGGATCTGCGATACCCACCTACGGTTACGAGAACCTCACATTATCGTTCGGAAACGGTAAATTCAATTGGAAGTTTCTTGTTGCTGACGTCACAATGCCAATCCTCGGTGCGGATTTCCTCTCTCATTTCCACCTTCTGGTCGATGTCGCCCACCGACGATTGGTCAACGCAGACTCTTACTTGTCGATACCTCTTCAACCAGCCCCCTCTAACCTCGCTCTCCACATCAGCGCACCCACGGATGCCTACGCCCACCTCCTCACGTCGTACCTGGAAGTTTTCCGTCCAGAACTTCGCCAAACGCCCACGGTTCCTGCCAAGCACGGTATTTATCACCATATCAAGACAACGGGACCCCCAGTCTTCGCAAAATTCAGACGTCTGGCACCGGAACGATTGGCAGCCGCCAAACAGACGTTCGCGGAAATGGAGAAAATGGTCCTTTGCCAAAAGGCCTCCAGCCCATGGTCGTCACCCTTACACATCGTTCTGAAGAAAGACGGCTCCCTCCGTCCGTGCGAGGATTACAGGCGCCTGAACATGCAAACAGAACCGGATCACTACCCCCTCCCAAACATTGCCGATGTGACCTCCTACCTGCACAAAGCAAAGGTTTTCTCTACGCTCGACCTCCTGAAGGGGTATTATCAGGTGCCTATGAACCCGGAAGACATCCCCAAGACTGCCATCACCACTCCGTTTGGTACATACACCTTCAATTACTCCTGTTTTGGCCTTGGTAATGCTGAGGCAACGTTTCAACGTCTCATGGATGGCATCTTAGGGGACCTCCCTTTCTGTGTATGTTATGTGGACGACATACTTGTGTTCTCTTCCTCAAAAGAGGAACACCTCCGTCACCTACGCATCGTGCTCGACCGCCTGCAACAAAACGGCCTTGTAGTCCGGTACGATAAGTATACCTTTGGCGCCAACGAAGTGTCGTTCTTAGGGCACCGTATCACTCCTGAATGAGTCCATCCCCTCCCTGAGAAGGTAGCAGCCGTTCAGAACTTCCCCGCGCCCTCGACCGTCAAAGCTTTGCAGGAATTCTTGGGCATGATCAACTATTATCACCGTTTTCTGCCAGCCATTACCGCCACTCTTGCTCCCCTCTACGCCTCCCTCAAAGGCAAGCCAAAGGACCTGAAGGCCCTATCAACTGCTGCGGCTCTCACTTTTCCTATCCCACACGCCCCTCTCCTTCTCTCCACCAATGCCAGTGACGTCGCTATTGGTGCAGTACTCGAGCAGGTGGTCAAAGGCTCGCCCCGCCCATTGGCCTTCTTCAGCAGAAAACTGTCCAAGGCAGAATCGGGTTATTCTACCTTCGATCGAGAATTGCTGGTGGTGCACTTGGCTGTCCGTCACTTTCGCCATTTCTTAGAAGGTACGCCCTTCGTCATTCGCACAGACCACATGCCTCTGGTGCACGCCTTCACTCGACAGTCTGACGCCTGGTCCGCCCGTCAACGCCGACATCTCTCCGCCGTGGCTGAATACAATTGCACCCTCCAATACGTCCCTGGGAAAATGAATCCCGTTGCCGATGCCCTGTCAAGAAACACGTTGGCTGCCGTTCGACTGGGATTGGATTACAACGCCCTGGCTGAAGCCCAACAACAGGATCCAGAGTATCAAGCTTGTAGGACTTCCTGCATGTCCCTCCGTTGGGAAGATTTTCCCCTCGGAGACTCCAACACCACCCTCCTCTGTGACGTCAGTACTGGTAGACCGCGACCTTGGATTCCTGCTCCCATGCGCCGACAGGTGTTTGATTTCATTCACGGCCTTTCACATCCCTCGTGCCGTTCTACTGCACAGCTGCTGAAGGCAAAGTTCATTTGGCACGGCATTTCTAAGGATGCTAAGGATTGGGTCCGCGCCTGTACTTCTTGCCAAACTTCCAAAGTACATCAACACACGGATTCAGGAGTGGGCACCTTTCCTCAACCTCAGTGTCGTTTCGCACACATTCACGTCGACGTTGTAGGCCCCCTACCCACATCACAAGGACATCGTTACCTGTTCACCGTCATCGACCGCTCCACTCGTTGGCCTGAAGCCATTCCCATGGAAACTGCAACGTCCGCCTCATGTACATCTGCCTTACTCTCTGGATGGATTTCAAGATTCGGTATCCCTGAGCATATTACTTCTGACAGGGGAACCACTTTCACCTCTCAATTGTGGACGTCATTAGCGAATCTCCTGGGCATCACCCTACATCAGACAACGGCCTACAACCCCGCTGCCAATGGAATGGTTGAACGTTTTCATCGCACCCTCAAAGCAGCTTTGATGTCCCGCTGCAAGGATTGCAACTGGTTTACTCAACTTCCCTGGGTCCTCCTGGGACTAAGGACCACTCCTAAAGACGCCCTCGACGTCTCGGCAGCTGAAATGGTGTATGGCGACCCGTTGGTCGTCCCTGCCGAATTTTTTCCTTCTACAACCTCCTCCGACGATCTCCAGCGCATACGTCACGTTGTGGGAAAATTTACTCCGTGCCGCCAGACTTACAAGCCCCCAGCGAAGCATCACATACCAACGGACTTGCACTCTGCAACGCACGTCTTCCTGCGCAATGACACTAGCAAGCCACCACTAACGCCCCCTTACATGGGCCCTTTCCTTGTGATCCGACGCAGTCCGAAAGCATTCCTACTAAACATTCGGGGCAAAGAAGACTGGGTCTCCATTGATCGTCTAAAACCTGCTTATCTTCTGCCAGATGACCCGCCTACAGTTGGCCTCTCTAGATCAGGGCGCCCTATTTAACATGTGCAGTATGTCATTTTTAGGGGGGGAGCCATGTACCAACCGTGTGGCACACAATTGTACATAATTATGTTGCATATATATTATGCTTGTATCTGCGCTCTTCTCTTGCACTAAAAAGAACCTGAATGATCATGTCTCCGTTTTGCTCAGTAACATTGTCTGTCTCTCGAACAGGTCATGGCCTGTTGCCTTGAGGTTTTGTATATAAAGAAGAGTGTTCCTTAATAAAACTCAGTTGATTGCATCCTGCCTTTGAGTTAACAATTCCTCTCTCGGCCGTCACAGTATGTTATGTTGAAACTTCATTAAGTTTGTATATCTCTTTTTCAATATACTACAAAATGATGGATTTTTTTTCCAAATTTTCCCCTTTATTGGTGTTAATTATCCTCTGGGTAAAGGAAATTTTAGTTTTATAGTATTTTTTTAATCCATTATGTTTTGTCAATGGCTAATCGCCTAAGCAATGTTTTCAAACCATAGTTTGAGTTATTCCTTCCTTGTTAGTGAGGAAAGACCCTAGTACACTTTATTTTGTTTATTTGTTATATTCCTGTTTCCTCTATCTGGTAGACCGTATTGTTTATGCATTCTTCTGTTATTATTGACAGTTCAGTATATTTACTGCTTGATCTTCCTTTTCGTTGTATTTTTGCACATATTAGCTCTTGAGTTCCGTGGAAGATTGCCATGCAAGTTACACAGAATAATAATAATAATGATAATAATAATAATAATAATAATAATAATAATAATTATAATAATAATAATAGTGAGTGTAATGACTAGAATGATAGCAATAATAGATATGATTATGATAATCCATATAGTGAGGATAATGATAATGAATATAATGGAAATGATAAAATGGGTAATAATATTAATCCTTATTATTACTAATGCAATGTCACATGAGCACCTATTCCAGCCACCAAATTTTGAACCAATTTTGGTGGCAGACTTTAAGTTTGTGTATGAGAAAATGCAAATCACAGTAAAGGAATTCAATTAACTTTCTTGGGTCCCATCACGTTTTTGCACAAGAATAGATTGCTCAAGCTATGATATGATATCTCCCAAGTGTCTAGATTCCACATGAACACTGACATGATATCCAAATATTTTTGTGTGTCTCATTTATACTTAAATAATTAGGCTGCTTTTGTTATTGTTGTTGCTATATATATATATATATATATATATATATATATATATATATATATATATATATATATATATATATATATATATATATATATATATATATATATATATATATATATATATATATATATTTATATAGATGTGCATACATATATATGTGTATGTATACATGTATGATATATGTGTGTTTTATGCATATATATATATATATATATATATATATATATATATATATATATATATATATATATATATATATTTACATTTACAGTACAGTATATATGAATATATATACATACATACTGTATATGTATATCGAACATATACAGTAAAATGAAAGTAACATACAATAGAACAGATAAATCAAGGTCTCTCCTAAAACTTATCTCATTCTCTGGTCCAATCTGTCAGCGTTAGTTCGGGAAAATAAATGACCAAATATATGAAAAAAAGGAGTTGAATCTCCGCCTCTTTAAATTGGGGAATCAAGTCAGCGTCTTCGGATAAAGCTTACGATTTGTCAACTCTTATCAACTTCCACTTGACCTCGTTTTTGCTTCTGTTAACCCTTTACCTCTTTTTGGTTTGAATACATTCAAACAATTTGTATGTCTTTTCTAAGTTTTTAATGCTTCTATTTCATTTATTACTTTATATGATATATTTCTTTAATTAGATGCTACGTTCCTCTGGATATGTTGTTTATTGATTCCAGGGCTTCTTGAAAACCGATTGCTTTATCCTGCCTCACTTGGTTGTTTAATGGCCTGAAAAAGATTTATGGTGTTACAGTGAATTTACTTTTTGAGATGTCTGCGTTCACTCCACTTTGCTTACTGGTACCAACTCGGGTTCGATATACAAAGAATACTCTTTGGATAATGCTCTGTTTCCCCAGCTATCATCCAATTTTTACAATTACGTATGTGTATGCAGTTATCCAACTATATTTATGCATGTATACATAGGCATATTCTGTATATGCATGTATTTATTGATATACCGTATATATACGTATGCATGTATATATATATATATATATATATATATATATATATATATATATATATATATATATATATATATATATATATATATATTTATATATATTCATAAAGAACTAAAGAGATAGAAAGCCCCTGGATAGGATGGAATAACTTTTGAGATGATATCGGCCGAAAATTAAGTGACTCCCAAAATACTTAAAAGATTATTTTGTAGAATGTGGCATGAAGAGGAAAAACCTGATGAAT
>NC_090762.1:12707445-12732445 GCF_036898095.1 Palaemon carinicauda | reverse complement strand
GATTTTGGCAGTTTCTAAAATTGTTATGATTTATTGATATTCTAATTATCGATGTTTGTGATAATTGATTTATTATCGTTATTATGGTGTTGTTGTTGTTGTTGTTACTGTAGTTTGTTAGCTTTATTTACTGTTATTATGAATGTTGTTTTTATCATTATTAATGGTGATACTGTATTGTTATTACTAAAGGTTGTTGGTAGCCTATTGGAAATATGGATGCGTGGCGACCTACTGGACGAGAGATCGAGTTCCCCTCAAACTCCTTAGTGTCTTGTAGTGTCTTGTGCGCTGTCCATATGTAGACGTCTCTTGCCTCTACCATTCATGAATGACTTTTAAACATTGAAACTTCGGTGACAATGATATTATTGTTATCATTTTTAATAGTAGTAGCTATATTGTTCCCGTTACTCGTCCTTTCCATCAACTTTATTCACCTTCACGTAAGGCAATCAGTTTCATCTTCCATCATGATGTTTGTAAATTTGTGTTAGTTATGAAGTGAAAATTCTGTACCCAAAGTACGTTTTCATATCTCGCCTTTGCTTTATAGTTAATTGCTAAGATGACAAATTACCATTTCTATTCATATTACAAATACAAGTTAAGGCATTATGTTATGTAAAGGGATGGGTAAATGAAGTTATGAGATTCCCTAACAGAGGTAAACCTTAATGACCTTTTTATTTAGTATATTCAATTCGTGGTTTATGTTTGGTTTCTTGTGAATTATTTTTGTTTTAAAGGTATGTATTGGTTATAGAAAATAGGGAATACTTTTATAAAAGAAGATAGGAAGGTATTTTAGTAGATTAGTTTATATTAAGTATTTCAAAATGCTTGTATACATCACAGAGAATGCAGATGCTTGCTTAGAAAATTCAAAAACGTCGTGGGTAAAGAAATATCTTCATAATACACCAAGTTATCCGTATTTCACAAACAGGGTTGTAAGAAACTATTTTTTTTTTCTTCAGAAGGAAGCAATAAACTTGAAGAGATATAATAGCAACTTTTTAGGCGATTCAGAGAGAACTAGAAATTCTGTGACCAGATTAAGCCAGGGAAATCAGGAAAATTGAACAGAACGCTAAAAGCTCTGATGTAACTTTAAAAATTACTTTAGAACCTTTTTTTTTAATTTGGAAATTTATAGAACTAAGAGGAAAATAATATAGCCTATATTTTTTTATGGAAATTGTCATAATAATTATTAGCAAACTAAAGGAGAACTAAGATAAATTAATCTTAATTTATATAACCAAAGGTAGATTATTTATAATAGTTGCAAAGTCAAAATGTTATTAAGTGTTTATATGAACTAAAGATTTTCTTTTGCTCAGCAATTTCATACAATATTCACAATGGATTTATGACTGCAAATGTGAGGACGCGAGATATGCCAAGCTTAGAGCTGTGTTATAAGCTGACAATCATACATAATTAAAAAGTCCATATTATGAACCGATGCAAAAGTCAAAAGTCTTGTCGTCCGATCTTTAATGCAAGGATATCTAACCCTATTTCATCCCTAATTCACAAACCACTTATCACCTAAATTTCTCAGTAGCATCCATTTTCTTTTATATCTTTATTATATATTCATATCTGTCGTCTATTCTCGAGCATGTTGAATAGTAATATCATAAAATTTAATTGATTACTCGAGTAAAAAAAAGTGTTATTGCTGTTGATGTTTTATTTTTTAAGAGGTACTGCTCAGTTCCTCTGTTGACATCGTTTATTTGAGATATGTATGTTACTAGTTTGTATATTCATTCCTTTTAAATATTTTTTTTTTACATTATGAAGTATGTTCTCTGAAAGCCTGTTGATCAAATTTAATGGCTTTATACATTATTCAGGATTTGCTTTATACATTTTTACTAACAACAACGGTGATGATGATAATTATGATAATCATAATAATAGTATTGATAAGAATGATGATATTAGTAGAAATAATATTCCACTTTTTATAATTTTAGGCTATTTACATTATTTAGAACTGTCGCGGATTTAATTCAACGGTAAAATGAAAGTAGATTTATTAGGTAAATAGATACTGCATGTTGTTCAGCATTAGCAAATATTGATATCACTTGACAAAATAATCCTTTACAATATCAATGAACACGAACTTATTTATTCGTCTTTTCAACTTTATTGCAAAAGAAAATCCCATCTAAAAATAGTAAACCAACAAGTAAATTGGTCAATGTCCGTAACCACGTGAATTCCGTAATAAGAAATTCCATTTATTCCGTTGCTGGTTTTGGTCTCAGCCAATGTTATGTCCTTCACTGGCCATTCCCCTTTCGTCCCTCGAGAACTTTTGTTCCAAATTACATTACCATTCTTGTAGATACCAGTTAGAAGAAGAGGAGGAGGAGGAGGAGGAGGAGGAGCTGAGGAAGAGGTAGGGAGAGGGTAGGAGCGGTTTTATGGGTACGTTGTTAATGCCTCTCCAAAGATCTGTAAAGGGACTCTAGTACTTTGAAGGGATGGACGTTTCATTGAAATAAATTTGCCGAAGGACGTCGGATTCAGTTGTATTGTTGTTTAGAGGCAGATGAGTGGTGGCTTTTCAGGGTGTCTGTGTGTGAGTGCATACCTTTAGGTTACTCCCACAGAATAGATTTAAGTTAGGGTGTTGAAATCATCTCTCTCTCTCTCTCTCTCTCTCTCTCTCTCTCTCTCTCTCTCTCTCTCTCTCTCTCTCTCTCTCTCTCTCTCTCTCTCTCTCTCTCAGGGGTAACTGGTAACTTTCTGTCCTACAAGTCAATAATCGTTCACCGAATAAAAGACAATTCTATTTACACTAATTTTATGTAAACAGATAATGTTCAGCCTTACTGAGAAACAACAATGAAACCTAATATTTCTGTGATATAAGATATGAAGTAGCATAGATGCAAAAGACATACCGGTCACCATAGTGAATATCGGACCTGTCATCGATTTAATTTCTTAGGAAATAGTTTCAGAATTTCACAGTTCCGATATCATCTGTCAACATGTGAAAGCTAACCCCCCATACACATACCTTTAAAAAAAATGGAATTCGTAATTTCACGTTATTTATTAAAGAAAGATTATACCGAGATATAAACATTTAATTAAGCATATTTTTATGTGGGAAGATATAAACGAATTATCTAAATATGTCATAATTATTTATTCTAACGTACAATTATTTCTTCAAAACTGAGGATGAGATCCTCTTTTACACTCCAATATAAAGGAATTATTCAAATTAAAGATAATTTTTTTAAAGAGAGTAACGCTGAGTTTTCACCTAGTCACCAAAATTAATTGGATTTCATTATTTTATAATATAATTCACTTTAATATTACATAAGTATTCACACTCGAATTCCTTATCAAACAGGAGTGTTGTGAAGCATTTTTTCCAAGTCCATTTCACAGCGTAATATGAGCAATTTTGCTCTCCTTTATTGCTTGAATGGCCTTGAAAACAACAGTAGAAAACAGCAGGAGAGCAATACATGTTAATAAGACGCAGGGTGGGGAAATGTACAAAAGAGTTAAGGGGGGGGGGGGCGTGGTAAGATGAACATAAGAAAATAGGTCGAGAAAGGAAATAGAAAAATTAAGAAGAAAGGGAAATTTTAAATGGGATGAACTAAGAAAAGGGAGTGAAGGAAATTCAAGGAAGACAATAAATTCTATATAGAAAGATATGGGGGAAAGGAATGGAAAGTTGACAAGGTATAGAATAAAACAAACGAAATAAGAAGAAGAGGACGTAATGGAAAGCAATAGAGAAGGGAAAGGAATAGGCGAGGGAGTAGCAGAGAAATAACAAAGGAAAGGGATGGGGGGCGGGGTGGAAATTGGCAATTAAAGTTTTGTTTGTTTGTGTCCCTTTTATTGCCTTGCAATTCCACAAAAGACTTAAAAACAAGAACGGAAACGAACGAGGGAATAGAATGAATGTGGGGAGGCGAAAAAAAGAGAAATAGAAGACTGATAAATGCAGGATTAGCAAGATTATAAGCGATGGTGGGGGGGGGGGGGCGCAGTCCAGTGAAGTAAAACAATTAAATGAAAGAAAATGGGATTATCCTTTCGTGATTAACAATGAATAGGGACGTTTGTGAGTATTTCAAAATGATTGGTTGAAAGAAATATAAAAGTACATGATAGAGGAAGAGAACGGGATAATAAGTGCGTAATAGTGATTCAGATAGATTTCTGTTTACCAAATGTATTGTTATTAATGTTAATCAAGATGTGAAGATTTTGTTGTTGAACAATATGAAATGTAGCCAAAAAAATATAAATTGGAGGTGTTGTATAATGCAAAATGGAAAGCTAGTGAATGAAGGAGTGTTTGTTTTTATATCGGTAAAGTTGTTATAGAAAGTTTAATAATTATCATACTTTTCTTTATTATTATTATTATTATTATTATTATAATTATCATCATCATTATTATTATTATTATTATTGTGTTTATGGTGTTGTTTTGAACAAAACGGTCCCATTAAATTCATATTTTAACTACTGAATCGAATTTAACCTCCAGTAGAGAAAACCAACTAGACATTATCCACTTGATAACCCCGACGCAGAGGGCTCATCAACAGCTTGTTGAACCCCTATACATACACTGCAGCATATACATTTACTGCAACGCCAAACAGTTATTCCTCTCTATCGATGCCTTTCTTCTCTAGTGCCTATTTAACCCCATCTATCTTAAACTCTCTAGTACATCCACTCGTCCTTCCCTCTAACACTATCATATTACACACTTTTCACATGCTGAAGGCCTGTTAAGGCAGTCAAGTCGTTACTCATGTTGTTCTTGGTGTGTACGCTAATCACTTTTTCCTTACGCCTCGTTATTTAAAAAAGTTAAAGATGCGGGTTTCAGGTCTCCCCTGAGACGACCTTCATCATCTCCTCGGGCGACCATGAGCCAGCAGGGACTATCACTAGCCCCCTCTAACCTCCCCCCCCCCCCCCCCAGGCGCCACCCTGGGGAGTACCCTCGATAGAAGGTCTCACACTATTCGCGCCTTAGCGGGGACACGAAATCGGGACCTCTGAAACAGAAGCCCGCGACACTACCAACCTAGCTATCCGGGTGAATCGATCATCATGAAACTTAGTAGGTATATGCTAGGATGCATACACATACCAAGTTTCAGACGGATCAGCCGAATATTAAGGGAGGTGTAGACTTCTGAAATTAGTACCTTGAAAATTATTAATTACTTAATAAATTAATCATTAATAATCTGACATTTTCTTTTCAGTGATCACTATGAGCTCTCTTCTAGTGTGTATATACCGAAATGCACACTGACCCGACTCTTATTAAGAGTTGTCTAAATCTTATTGCTTTTCACTCTTTAATTAATTATTAATTAGTGAGATGAAATTTTGAAACAAAATCCACAGAGGATCGAATGTACCTACCAAGTTTCATGACGATCGATTCACCCGGATAGCTAGGTTGGTAGTGTCGCGGGCTTCTGTTTCAGAGGTCCCGAATTCGTGTCCCCGCTAAGGCGCGAATAGTGTGAGACCTTCTATCGAGGGTACTCCCCAGGGTGGCGCCTGGGGGGGGGGGGAGATTAGAGGGGGCTAGTGATAGTCCCTGCTGGCTCATGGTCGCCCGAGGAGATGATGAAGGTCGTCTCAGGGGAGACCTAAAACCCGCAACTTTAACTTTTTTAAATAACGAGGCGTAAGGAAAAAGTGATTAGCATACACACCAAGAAAAATATGAGTAACGACTTGACTGACTTAACAGGCCTTCAGCATGTGAAAAGTGTGTAACATGATAGTGTTAGAGGGAAGGACGAGTGGATGTACTAGAGAGTTTAAGATAGATGGGGTTAAATAGGCACTAGAGAAGAAAGGCATCGATAGAGAGAAATAACTGTTTGGCGTTGCAGTAAATGTATATGCCGCAGTATATGTATAGGGGTTCAACAAGCTGTTGATGAGCCCTCTGCGTCGGGGTTATCAAGTGGATAATGTCTAGTTGGTTTTCTCTACTGGAAGTTAAATTCGATTCTGTAGTTAAAATATGAATGTAATGGGACCGTTTTGTTCAAAACAACACCATAAACACAATGATAATAATAATAATAATAATAATAATAATAATAATGATAATAATAATAATAATAATAATAAAGAAAAGTATGATAATTTAAACTTTCTATGACAACTTTACCGATATAAAAACAAACAGTCCTTCATTCACTAGCTTTCCATTTTGGATTATACAACACCTCCAATTTATATTTTTTTTGGCTACATTTCATATTGTTCAACAACAAAATCTTCACATCTTGATTAACATTAATAACAATACATTTGGTAAACAAAAATTTATCTGAATAACTATTACGCACTTATTATCCCGTTCTCTTCCTCTATCATGTACTAATATTTCTTTCAACCAATCATTTTGAAATTCTCACAAACGTCCCTATTCATTGTTAATCACGAAAGGATAATCACATTTTCTTTCATTTAATTGTTTTACTTCACTGGACTGCGCCCCCCCCCCCACCATCGCTTATAATCTTGCTAATCCTGCATTTATCAGTCTTCTATTTCTCTTTTTTTCGCCTCCCCACATTCATTCTATTCCCTCGTTCGTTTCCGTTCTTGTTTTTAAGTCTTTCGTGGAATTGCAAGGCAATAAAAGGGGCACAAACCAAACAAACAAAACTTTAATTGCCTATTTCGCCCCCCCCCCCCCCATCCCTTTCGTTTGTTATTTCTCTGCTACTCCACCGCCTATTCCTTCCCCTTCTCTATTGCTTTCCATTATGTCCTCTTCTTCCTGATTTGTTTGTTTTATTCTATACCTTGTCAACTTTCCATTCCTTTCCCCCATATCTTTCTATATAGAATTTATTGTCTTCCTCGAATTTTCTTCACTCCCTTTTCTTAGTTCATCCCATTTAAAATTTCCCTTTCTTCTTAATTTTTCTATTTCCTTTTTCGACCTATTTACCTTATGTTTATCTTACCACGCCCCAACCTACCTTAACTCTTTTGTACTTTTCCCCACCCTACGTCTCATTAACATGTATTGCTCTCCTGTTCTTTTCTACTGTTGTTTTCAAGGCCATTCAAGCAATAAAGGAGAGCAAAATTGCTCATAATACGCTGTGAAATGGTCTTGGAAAAAATGCTTCACAACATTCCTATTTGATAAGGAATTCAGGTGTGAATACGTATGTAATATTAAAGTGATTTATATTATAAAATAATGAAATCCAATGAATTTTGGTGACTAGGTGAAAACTCAACGTTACTCTCTTCAAAAGAATTATCTTTAATTTGAATAATTCCTTTATATTGGAGTGTAAAAGAGGATCTCATCCTCAGTTTTGAAGAAATAATTGTATGTTAGAATAAATAATCATGGCATATTTAGATAAATCGTTTATATCTTCCCACATAAAAAAAGGTTAATTAAATGTTTATATCTCGGTATAATCTTTCTTTAATAAATGACGTGAAATTACTTATTCCATTTTTTTTAAAGGTGGGGGGAGGGGGTAGCTTTCTCATGTTGACAGATGATAAGGGAACTGTGAAATTATGAAACTATTTCCTAAGAAATTAAATCAATGACAGGTCCGATATACACTATGATGACCGGTGTGCCTTTTGCATCTATGCTACTTCATATCTTATATCAGAGTGATATTGTTATGTTTTATTGTTGTTCCTCAGTAAGGCTGAACATTATCTGTTTACATAAGATTAGTGTAAATAGAATTGTCTTTAATTCGGTGAATGATTATTGACTTGTAGGACAGAAAGTTACCAGTTACCCTTGAGAGAGAGAGAGAGAGAGAGAGAGAGAGAGAGAGAGAGAGAGAGAGAGAGAGAGAGAGAGAGATTATGTCAACACCATAATTTAAACCTATTCTGTGGGAGTAACCTAAGGGTATGCACTCACAGAAACCCTGAAAAGCCACCACTCATCTGCCTCTAAACAACAATACAACTGAATCCGACGTCCTTCAGCAAATTTATTTCAATGAAGCGTCCATCCCTTCAAAGTACTCGAGTCCCTTTACAGATCTTTGGAGAGGCATTAACAACGTACCCATAAAACCGCTCCTACCCTCTCCCTACCTCTTCCTCAGCTCTTCCTCCTCCTTCTCCTCCTCCTCTTCTTCCAACTGGTATCTACAAGAATGGTAATGTAATTTGGAACAATAGTTCTCGAGGGACGAAAGGGGAATGGCCAGTGAAGAACATAAAAATTGGGTGAGACCAAAACCAGCAACGGAATAAATGGAATTTCTTATTACGGAATTCACGTGGTTACGGACATTGACCAATTTAATTGTTGAGTTACTTTTTAGATGGGATTTTCTTTAAAAGAAAAGAGGAAAAGACGAATAAATAAGTTCGTTTTCATTGATATTTTAAAGGATTATTTTGTCAAGTGATATCAATATTTGCTAATGCTGAATAACATACAGTACCTATTTATCTTATTAATCTACTTTTATTTTACCGTTGAATTAAATCCGCAGAAGTTCTAAATAATGTAAATAACCTAAAATTAAAAAAAGTGCAATATTATTTCTACTAATATTATCACCCTTATCAATAACATTATTATGACTATCATCATAATCATCATCGCCGTTGTTGTTAGTCAAAATTTATAAAACAAATCCTGAATAATGTATAAAGCCATTACGTTTGATCAACAGACTTCCACAGACCATACTTCATAATGTTAAAAAAAAAAAAAAATAAAAATGTAAAAGGACTGGATGTACAGACGAATAACATACATATCTTAAATAAACGATGCCAACAGAGGAATTGTGTAGTACCTCTTAAGAAATAAAACATCAAAAGCAATAACACTTTTTTTACTCGAGTAATCAATTAAATTTCATGAGATTAATATTCAACACACCCTAGAAGAGGCGACTGATATGAATGTATAATGATAATAAAAAAGAGAAAATGGATGCTACTGAAAAATTTAGGTGATAAGTGGTCTGTGACTTAGGGATGAAATAGGGTTAGATATCCTTGCATTAAAGATCGGATGACAAGACTTTTGCATCGGTTCATAATATGGACTTTTTATTTATGTATGATTATAAACTTATGACACAGCTCCAAGCTTGACATATCTCGTGTCCTCACATTTGCAGTCATAAATCCCATGTGAATATTGTATGAAATTGCTGGAGCAAATGCAAATCTACCTTTGGTTATATCAATCAAGATTGATTTATCTCAATTCTCCTTTGGTTGGCTAATAATCATTATGGCAATTTCCATAAAAAAAAATCTATGCTTGCAATATAGGCTATATTATTTCCTTCTCAGTTTCATAAATTTTCGAATTCTAAAAGAGGGTTTTGAAGTAATTTTCAAATTTACCTCAGAGCTTTAAGCGTTCTGTTCATTTTTTTTTTTTATTTCCCTGGCTTAATCTGGTCTCAGAGTTTCTAGTTCTCTCTGAATCGCCTAAAAAGGTGCTATTAGATCTCTTCTAGTTTATTGCTTTCTTCTGAAGAAAAAAATATTAGTTTCCTACTTCACCTTTGAGAAATACCGATAACTTGATACATTATGAAGATATTTCTTTACCCTCGACGTGTTTAAATTATCTAAGTAAGCATCTGCATTTTCTGCGATGCATAGAAGCACTTTGAAATACTTAATTCATAATGAATCTATTCAAATACCTTCCTATCTTCTCTTATAAAAATATTCCATATTCTCTATAACAAATTCATGCCCTTAATATGAAAATAATTCACAAGACACCAAACATAAACCACAAATCCAATTTTTTAACTAAAAGGTCATTAAGGTTTGCGTCAGCTTACATTACTTCATTTACCCATCCATTTATCTAACATAATACCTTAATTTGTATTTGTAATATGAACACAAATAGTAATTTGTCATCATGGCAATTAACTCTAAAGTAAAGGTGGGATATGACAACGTTCTTTGGGTACAGTTTTCACTTCATAACCAAAACAAATTTGCAGAAATAATAATGGAAGATTAAATTCATTGCCTTACGTGAAGGTGATGAAAGTTGATGGAATGGAGGACGAGCAACGAAAACAATATTGCTACTCCTACTAAAAATGCTAACAATAATATCATTGTCACCAAAGTTTCAATGTTTAAATGTCATTCATGAATGGTAGAGGCAAGGGACATCTACATATGGACAGCGCACAAGACACTACAAGAAACTAAGGAGTTTGAGCGGGACTCGATCTGTCGTCCAGTAGGTCCCCACGCATTGATATTTCCACTATGCTGCCCACAAGTTTTAGTAATAACAATACAGTATCACCATCAATAATAATGAAAAAATTATCCATTATAAGATAATAAAGCTAACAAACTTCAGTAACAACAACAAAAGCAATAACAACAACAACAACAATAATAAGGACAATAAATCAATTATCACAAACATCGATGATTAGAATATCAATAAATCATAACAATTTTAGAAACTACCAAAAGCAATTTCGTTCAAAGAGAACAATACTAAAACTTGCCATTCAGTCGCTGCCTTTTCACAAAACGAGCGAACAATGCCAATTAATTAACAGCAAGGAACAATGGATAATAATAATGACTCACTGTTGGTGGTTTTCTTCCTGAATACAATTTATTGAAAATAGATTGCGTCGCAAGAGAAATGGTAATTGATAATAATCATTCTTTACTAATGAAGACTTCCAAGTTAAATGAGTTAAATGTTTACTAAATAGAAAACAATTGTAAATTTCCATAAATATGAAAATAAATAGAAAAGAAGCCTTGATAAGTGCAATCGTATTTATAGATGCGAAAATCAAATTATTATTATTATTATTATTATTATTATTATTATTATTATTATTATTATTATTACTAGCCAAGCTACAACCCCAGTTGGAAAAGCAAGATGCTATAAGCCCAAGGGCTCCAATAGGGAAAAATAGCCCAGTGAGGAAATGAAATAAGTAAATAAATAAATGATGAGAACAAGTTAACAATAAATCATTTTAAAACTGTAACAACGTCAAAACAGATATGTCCTATATAAACTATTAATAATGTCAAAAACAGTTATGTCATATATAAACTATAAAAAAGACTTATGTCAGCCTGGTCAACATAAAAACATTTGCTCCAACTTCGAACTTTTGAAGTTCTACTGATTCAACTACCCGATTGGGAAGATCATTCCACAACTTGGTAACAGCTGGTATAAAACTTCTAGAATACTGTGTAGTATTGAGCCTCATGATGGAGAAGGCCTGGCTATTAGAATTAACTGCCTGCCCAGTATTACGAACAGGATAGAATTGTCCAGGGAGATCTGAATGTAAAGGATGGTCAGAGATATGAAAAATCTTATGTAACATGCATAATGAACTAATTGAACGACGGTGCCAAAGATTGATATCTGGATCGGGAATAAGAAATTTAATAGATCGTAAGTTTCTGTCCAACAAACTAAGATGAGAATCAGCAGCAGAACACCAGACGAGAGAACAATACTCAAAACAAGGTATAATGAAAGAATTAAAACACTTCTTCAGAATCGATTGATCACCGAAAATCTTAAGAGACTTTCTCAATAAGCCAATTTTTTGTGCAACTGAAGACACAGACCTAATGTGTTTCTCAAAAGTAAATTTGCTGTCGAGAATCACACCTAAAATTTTAAAAGAGTCATACAAATTTAAAGAAACATTATCAATACTGAGATCCGGATGTTGAGGAGCCACCGTCCTTGGCCTACTTACAATCATACTTTGAGTTTTGTTAGGATTCAACTTTATACCCCATAATTTGCACTATGCACTAATTTTAGCTAAATCTCTATTACGGGATTCACCAACCCCAGATCTACATTCAGGGGATGGAATTGATGCAAAGAGAGTAGCATCACCTGCATATGCAACAAGCTTGTTTTCTAGGCCAAACCACATGTCATGTGTATATAATATGAAAAGTAATGGGCCAAGAACACTACCCTGTGGAACACCGGATATCACATTCCTATACTCACTATGGTGCCCATCAACAACAATTCTTTGAGATCTAGTACTTAAAAAATCAATAATAATGCTAAGAAACGACCCACCCTCTCCCAACTGTTTGAGTTTGAAAATAAGGGCCTCATGATTAACACGGTCAAAGGCAGCACTAAAATCAAGGCCAATCATACGAACTTCCTGACCACAATTAAGGGATTTCTGTACAGCATTGGAGATTATAAGAAGGGCATCACATGCTCCAAGGCCTTTATGAAAACCAAATTTCAAACTAGGGAATAGATGATTACCTTCAGCAAACCTATTAAGACGTTTTGCCAGAAGATGCTCAAAAACTTTAGATAATATGGGAGTTATGGAAATTGGGCGGTAATCAGTGGGACTTGAGCTACCACAAACACATTTACATAGAGAAGTAACATTTCCAATCCTCCAACAAGTGCTAAAAGCCCCTCTTCTTGCTAACTTCCACAAAATAACAGATAACTTTGAAGCCAAGAAATCTGCTGTCTTCATAAAACACAATGGAAAAATACCATTTGGGTCTATACCTCCATAAGCATCAAGGTCCATCAACAGAGCTTTAATTTCACGAGATCGGAAAGCTAAACTAGTTAGTTTAGCCTTAGGAAAACATGAATGAGGAAGTTCAAGTTTTTCATTACTCTGTTTACTGTCAAAAACATCAGCCAAAAGGGTTGCTTTTTCCTTTGGACAGTGAGAAATTGAGCTATTTGGTTTCAGTAAACGAGGAACTGTTGCATCTACACCAAAGAGTACAGATTTAACGGTAGATCACCATTTATGCTCCTGAGTTGTACCAGAAAGGGTTTCTTTTATGGTTAAATTGTACTCCTTTTCAGTTGAGGCATAAACTCTCCGAGCAAAAGCTCGAAGCTGAGTATAATTATTCCAGGTCAAATCTGATCTGTTACCCTTCCAAAGATGATAGGCCTCCTGCTTCTCCAAATAAGCACGTCTACAATCATCATTGAACCACGGTTTGTCCTTCACTCGGTACCTTAGCACACAAGAAGGGATACGCCTATTAATTATGTTGACTATATTCTCATTCAAAGGGACAACAGGGTCTACACTACTATATAATTGTGACCAATTCAAGCACAAAAGATCATGCAAAATCCCATTCCAGTCTGCTTGGGATTTCATATAAGTTTTACAAGAGTATGATATATCATGGACAGGCGGCACAGTCTTCACTGCTAATGAAATCAAGGCATGATCAGATGTCCCGACTAGAGAACCAACCTTACTAGGTATAACGCCAGGGGAGTCAGTGTATACGAGGTCCAAGCAATTACCATACCTGTGGGTAGCTTTTTTTATGATTTGCCCACACCCTGATTTAGAGGCAAAGTCTAAAGCTCTTAAGCCATGGCGATCGGTAGGAGAGATAGAACTTAACCACTCCCTATGGTGAGCATTAAAATCACCAACAAATACAAAAGAAGCCTTTCTATCATCTTCTTGTATCTTAGCCATAATGGTAAGAAGACAATCGAAGATAGAATCATCCATGTCTGGATTCCGGTAGATCAAACACAAATAAAAGTTGTTATGCCTGCCACAAACTTTTATTACCTGAATCTCATGACATCCACATTGATAGCAGGACTTATGAGAAGCAGGGTACTCAGTCCTGATACACACAGCCATTCCCCTGGCCCCAGGGATGGCATCATGTTTCAACATTATTGGCTTCTTAAAACCAGTTATAAGGAGCTCATATGAGTGCTTCATATTAGAAACCAGAGTTTCTGAGCACAAAAGAATATCATACTGTCTGGACGCAACTGTAAGGTCTTGAATATTTGCATGAAGACCACGAATATTACAATACAGAAGACGTCATTGACGAAATCTAGGACGTACTGGTCCGGGATTTCGCTCAATGTCTCCAGCCAGCATAAGAATTAATAGAAATAAAAAAAGAGACATCATACTTAAAAAGTAGATTAACAAGATTTATAGCAAAAACAATATGTACAGAATTATAAATAAAGTGATTGATGAAACCCATAGACTATAGTAAAAAGTCGGAAAAACTGGTCAACATGGAGGAATAGAAATTAGAAAAGGAATATAACCAATGTGAGAATATTCTCAAGGAAAAAGATGAATGCGATAATTCGTTAAAGGAAAGACTAAATAGGAGAAATTAAGCAATCTTTTTACAGGAAAATTACACCTCTGATAATCAATGAGAGAAAACTATTATGGGAGAATGATGAATATTAGTAATTAAAGAGAGAAATTAATTTAAAAAAGCTGATAATAGAACTGAACAGAGGCTGATAACATTGGTTTACAAAAAAGAAATTTTGGTCTGAGGCAAGAATGGGGATAGGTGTTTTTTTCTAATTTGAGTGTGCTGAATTCAAATTTATAAATAATTTTGCTCTATCACCTCTAGTTTTCTGGCTTTTAAATAGTCTCATTTTAGTATAAACAGAGAATATATGTGCACATTTTAAGAGTTGCAGCAACTTATAACAGATAAAACAGGATAGATAAAGAACACTGATTGAATCAATATACTTGGATGACACAATTACACAATTCATAGTACCACATACAGTCAAAAGTGTGTTTTCTTAGAAGATCTGGTGTATTTTGCCTCCGGGATGTCACGCAAGAGCATCCAGCAGAAGTCTCCCATCATGGCGGGGTTCCATTTGCCTTGATAGTTGCTCTCCATCTTCGTAATGTCTTGGTTGAATCTTTCTCCATGCTCATCACTCACTGCTCCAAGGTTTGGCGGGAAGAAGTTGAAGTGGGAATGGAGAAAATGAACCTTGAGTGACATTCGGCACCCCATATCCTCGTAAGACTTTAGCAACTTTTCAATACAGGCTTGGTAATCTGGTATGCGTGTGTTACCAAGGAAGCCACTACAGACTGACTTGAATGCTTCCCATACTCTCAGTTCCTTCAAGTTAAGAAGCTCCTCAAAATCAGTATCCTTCAGCACTTCTCGGATCTGAGGTTCGGCAAAGATGCCCTCTTTGAGCATAGCAGCACTAACACCTGGGAACACAGTAGACAAGTGTTGGAAGGCAGCACCATTTTTGTCCAACGCCTTCACGAAATTCTTCATCAAACCAAGCTTGATATGAAGAGGAGGAAGAAGCACCTTATTCATGTCCACCAGAGGATTTCCCTTGACGCTGTGTTCGCCAGGAACAAATGTGCTTCTAGACGCCCAGTCTTTCTGCTTGTAATGCTGGGATACAGCTCGACTATCCCAGAGACAGAGAAAACAACAATACTTTGTGAAGCCTGCTTGCATACCCATAAGAAGACCAATGACCTTGAGGTCCCCACACAGACTCCATTGGTACTCGCTGTACTTAATAGCTTCTAAAAGAAGCTCCATATTGTCATAGGACTCCTTTAGATGGACAGAGTGTGCAATGGGAATGCTGGGATATTTATTCCCGTTGTGCAGAAGCACAGCCTTGAGACTTCACTTGGAAGTTTATGAAAAGACGCCAGTCTGAAGGATTATGTGGCAAACCAAGGGACGTGAACAAGCCAGGTATGTTTGTGCAGTAGCACAACTTGTTTTCCATGTCGAAAAAGGAAGCAAGGTCATTGTTCCGATTCCTGAAACTGGTGATCCTTACATCTTCCTGGACTAGGTTCCACTGTTTAAGCTGAGAAGCCAAGAGCTCTGACTGCTGTTTTGACAGATACAAATCACGAGCAAGATCATTCAGGTCTTCTTGCGTGATCCAGTGTGGCTCGTTGCCACTTGTTCCTGAATATGTAGACTCAATATCTTCCAAAGGCATTTCTTCATCTGATGAGGAAAGAAGATCCTTATTTACTGGAGGTGTGGATACAGGAAGATCATCTGAATGGGGAACGGGTCTCATAGCAGATGGAAAGTTGGGATATTTGATCTTTTTCCTAGAAGATGCATTGAAACCAATTATATTAGTTAAACAAAAATAACAATCATCTGAGTGGCTTCATGACTCTCTCCAAACCATCGGGACTGCAAAGTTGAAAGCCGCTTTCTTGCCATTAAACTATGCAGTTAGTCCATTGTAGCAGGGTTTACAACAGATGTGTGGAGCTCAAGACTTGTCCTGATCACCAATTTTACTGTCAAAATAGTGAAAGTAGGCGGTTCTGAGGAGGGAAGTGATGGTTCGACGCTGTGCAACTGTTGTGAAGTCCCCACACACGTAGCAGAAAGAATTGGCCTTGTTGAGGCATCCTCGATGTTTTGACGTGCTTGAAGTCATTGGAGAATCTGAAAATATAACATTGGAAAATGTAATACTAATATTTAGCTTTTACCCAAAAGATGTGTAACACGATAGTTGAGGGACACCAACCTCCTGCGCCACCTGCGAGACAACCTCTGCCAATGACTGCCAGAGCACTACTGAGTGTGGATTGAGACCTGCTGCCCTAACAGCCAAAATCCGTCTTGATATATAATTATATATATAATGTAATGCATTCACTTACATTTAGTGCATAATAACTAAAAAATAAGCCATAGGTCTCACAATATTAGAATTAACCCTGAATGCATATAAGCCTTTATGTACCGTATATGCACAAAATGCACACTATGCATATCTAAAAAAAACTAGAGGTGATGAGTAAAAACGGATTTCAAATTTGAATTCAGCACCCCCCAAAATTAGGTAAAAACGGGTATTTTTGTGCTTGCCTCAATTTCTTTGTAAACCATGCGATAAACAATGCCAGAAGACTATAAACAACAGGGACGAAAATTGAAATAATTCAAAGCAACTGCTTTTACAACCAGGGATGCTGGCTTGGCTAAAAATAATAATAATAATAATAATAATAATAATAATAATAATAATAATAATAATAATAATAATAATAATAACATAAAAGGTAAGAAAAATTGATACTATTTCATAAGAGACAATATGAGACGATAACTAAAATACAAAATGTGAATAAAATAAACGATAATGTTAATTATAATGATAGGATAAAGAAAACAGCAGCATCATCCACAGGACTAAAATACTTCAAAAGACAAGTTGAAGTATTGCTTGGGAAAGCAGTTATCAGTTTACATGATTTCCATTAGAGAAAGTAAAATGTGTTTGCTAGCATGGGCGAGGGAAGATTCTAGATCTGTGTGATATGTAATTAAAGGCATGTCTGTCATTTTTAGTTAGAAGTGTAATGTATTGCTAAATCATACATACGTGTAATTTCAGGCGATTTGATTTCCAAATTTTATTTAACCTAGCCATTGTCAGATTTCCTTTTTTTAATCTTTCCAATTCTAAAGACCTTGTATTAAGAGATCATAGTTCCTAAATATTTAAATAATTCTACCTCATTAATCCTTTCTCTCTCCAATGCTATTTCATCTTCCATTGCATACTCCGTTCTCATCATCTCTGTCTTTCTTCTATTTTTCTTGAGCCCAACCACCTGAGATATTTCATGCATTCTGGTAAGCAAGCATTGCAAATCCTTTGGTGTTCTGCTAATAAGGACAGCGTGATAAGCATACTCTAGGCCAGCTAATTTCCTACAACCAATCTAGTCCAATCCTTCACCATCTCCAATTGTTCTATGCATTGCAAAATCCACTTGGAGGATAAACAACATAGGCAACAACACATTCCCTTGGAGTACTCCACTGTTCACTGGAAATTCATTCTATAGGACTCCACTAACTATAGGACTCCACTAACATTAACTTTGCACTTACTATGCTCATGAACAGACTTAATCAAATATACATATTTAAAGGGAACTCCATAATAACGCAGAGCTCCACAAAATTGGCCGGTGTACACTATCAAAGGCTTTATTATAGTCCACAAATGCCATCAACAGTGGAGCTCTATATTCTACACATTGCTGTACAACACGTCTTAAAATGAATATTTGGTCAGTACATCTTCTACCTTTTCTAAATCCCGCTTGTTCAACTATCAGCTTTTCATCAATCTTTCTCTCTAGCCTCCGAAGAATTAATCATACTATATATTTTCATGACAACTGACGTAAGTGTGATGCCTCTGTAATTATTGCAATCAGTCAAATCTCCCTTTTTTTTTTGGCCATTTTCATCAACACTCCTAGCTTCCATTCATCAGGTTTTGCCTCTGCATGCCACATTCTACAAAATAATCTTGTATTTTGGGAGTCACTTCATTTTCGGCCAATATCATCTCAAAAGTTATTCCATCATATCCAGGGGCCTTCCGTGTCTTTAGTGTTTTAAGAATATATATATATATATATATATATATATATATATATATATATATATATATATATATATATATATATATATATATATATACACATGCATACGTATATATACGGTATATCAATAAATACATGCATATACAGTATATGCCTATGTATACATGTATAAATATACTTGGATAGCTGCATACACATACGTAATTTTAAAAACTGGATGATAACTGGGGGATCAGACCAATATCCAAAGAGCATTCTTTAGATATCGAACCCGAGTAGGTACCAGTAAGCAAAGTGGAGTGAACGCAGACATCTCAAAAAGTAAATTCACTGTAAAACCATAAATCTTTTCCAGGCCATTAAACAACCAAGTGAGGCAGGATAAAGCAATCGGTTTTCAAGAAGCCCTGGAATCAATAAACAACATATCCAGAGGAACGTAGCATCTTGACTCATATCTAATGAAAGGAAGAAATCAAATACAATGCATTAATGTAATAAAAGCACTAAAAACTACTTAGAAACGACATACAAATTGTTTGAAGGTATTCAAACCAAAAAGTGTTAAACGGTTAACAGAAGCAAAAACTTGCGGTTAAGTTTAAGTTGATAAGAGTTGACAAAGCGTAAGCTTTATCCAAAGACGCTGCTGACTTGATTCCCCAATTTAAAGAGGCGGAGATTAAACTCCTTTTTTTCATATATTTGGTCATTTATTTTCCCAAACTGACGCTGACAGATTGGACCAGAAAATGAGATAAGTTTTAGGAGAGACCTTGATTTATCTGTTCTATTGTATGCTGCTTTCAGTTTACTGTATATGTTTGATATACATATACAGTATGTATATATATATATATATATATATATATATATATATATATATATATATATATATATATATTAAATATACTGTACTGTAAGTGTAAATATATATATATATATATATATATATATATGTATATATATATATTTATATATATATATATATATGTATATACATATATATATATATATATATATATATATATATATATATATATATATATATATATATATCATATACATAAAATAAACACACATATTATACATGTATATATACACAGATATATGTAATATATGTGTATCATTTATATGTATACACATCTATATATATGTATATACATATATATGTATATATATATATATATATATATATATATATATATATACATATACATATATATATATGTATATATATATGTATATATATGTATGTATATATATATATATATATATATATATATATATATATATATATATATATATATATATATATATATATATATATACAGCAACAACAAGAGCAAAGGAAGCATACTTAATTGTAGTACAAATGGGTACAGATAAATATATTTGGATATCATTTTAGCGTTCATGTGGAATCTAGACTCTTTGGAGATGATATCATATCTTAGCTTGAGCAATCTAGATGACTTATTCTAGTGCGAAAACGTGAGGGAACAAAAAAAAAGTTAATTGAATTCCTTTATTGTGCTCTGCATTTTCTCATAGCCAAACGCAAATGCGGCACTTAAATTTTGCTACCAATATTAGTCAAAGTTTTCTGGCTGGAATAGGTGTTCATGTAACATTGCATTAATAATAACGAGGATTAATATATTACTCATTTTATCATTTCCATTGTATTCATTATCAATGTCCTCACTATACGCATTATCAAAATCATATTTTTTATTGCTATCATTATAGTCATTATATTCACAATTATCATCATCATCATTATCAACATCATTATTATTATTATTATTATTATTATTATTATTATTATTATTATTATTATTATTATTATTATTATTATTATTGTTTTGTGTAACCTGCATTGCAATCTTCCACGGAACTCAAGAGCTAATATGGACAAAAATACAACGAAAAGGAAGATCAAGCGATAAATATAAGTGAACTGTCAATAATAACAGATGAATGCTTAATAATGCAGTTTAGCAAACACAGAAAACAGAAATATATCAAATAAACAAAGAAAAGTGTACCAGGATCCTTCCTCACTAACAAGGAAGGAATAACTCAAACTATGGTTTGAAAACATTGCTTAGGCGATTATCCATTAACAAAACATACCTGGATAAAAAAAAAAATACTATAAAATTAAAATTTCCTTTACCCAGAGGATAAACAACACCAATAGAAGGGAAAATTTGAAAAAAAATCAATCATTTTGTAGTATATTGAAAAGGAGATATACAAATTTAATGAAGTTTCAACATAACGTACTATACAAAGTGTGGATAGAACTCTACATTTCAAGATTTACATATAAAAGACAAAACCGCTTTAAGCAGACCTTTAATTATCTCATAAAACTCCCTTCATAGCCTTCAACTTGTTTCTTACTTAGAAACACTGACTAGGCGCTTGTCCTTCAACATATTAAGAACTCTGGGCTGAGCTTTTTCCTTCAGTTTGGTGTTCTGTTGCCTGAGAAGGGCTTCCTTCCTCACCAGCCTCTCAACTTTCCTCTGAAGTAAAGCAATCTCGTCACGGACGATGAATTTCAGAAGGCATCTCAACAGCTCAACGGAGTTGGCAATCCTGCCGTCGATGGCCAAGATGACTTGAGAACAGGCCATTTCCAGCACGTAGTCTCCGTAAGGTGGCATTGCCACTTATGAACAGTTGGCAGGTTGTGAATTAGGTGAAATATCAAGGTATCGAGAGAACTGACGTAGTTCAGGTCTGTGAAAGGAGGACGAGAAATTGTTGAAAAACTCCCACAGAAAGATAGGTGGTGTCCGTCCTCAAAAGACCAATGGCAAAGTGGTAAATAATTACAGCATGGTTATATTTAACGACTACCCGGGCTTCATGTTCTCCTGAGGTTATCGGAGAGCAGTTAACACCCGAACTGCATTATACAAGTTTTTTTGTAATTTTCCATAATTCGAATAATTTTTGTGACTTTTCAACTTTTTTTATACCATTTTGTATTTCCCAACCACCACCAAAAGTAACATATTAAAGACCATTATAAACTATAAAACATAAGAGAGAGAGAGAGAGAGAGAGAGAGAGAGAGAGAGAGAGAGAGAGAGAGAGAGAGAGAGAGAGAGAGAGAGAGAGATTATCTTTCACGTCTAAAATCCAAAATTCAGTAGAGGGGACCATCATTTACAGGGGGTAGGTGCCAACTAATAAAACGATGTGTAGTAAGACCTGAGTTTAAAACCATTCAAAAGTCAAAAGTCTCAAAGCCTTCAGGATAGACCTGAAACATGAGACGAAATGAAAACATCGTTGTAGTTCCAAAATGCTAATAGTCCACAATGGAGAGGCTTTTGTCAAACTATCCGAGTACCAAGCTAAAACTGATTTAGTAAATCCAAAATAAGAGACCAAACAATTTCAAAAGAGATTTTGCTGGTGCCCTTGGGCTTGTAGCGTTCTTATTTTCCGACTAGGGTTGCAGCTTGGATAATAATAATAATAATAATAATAATAATAATAATAATAATAATAATAATAATAATGATGATAATAATAATAAAAATAATAATAATAATAATAATAATAATAATGATAATTATACTTTGAAATAAAAGAAGGAAATAATTTTATCTATGAAGGGAATACGTTTAACTATATGGAATTTCAAGTCTCATAACATAAAGAACAAAGTGTACCAATTGATGCTGTAGATAATTCGGAGGACAATAAAAATAAACTCCAAAATAAACTACTATAATTGGCGAATTTATATGTAAAAAAAAAATATGATAAATAGAACAAAACCAGGAATGTAGTAGATGTTAGTTAAATAAACATAAAATATTTTAATCTCGGCAAATACGAATTCCGATACTAAAACTTTGTTCGTAACTGCATAAAAAGATTATCCTTATGCGAAGAGTTATAGCAGCGGCCTTTGTAAACTGTCATACTAACCTGCTTCTTGGAGTGTAGTTATCCAGTGTTAAAGTTCAGAAAGTTTTCCTATTCATAATCAAGGCGTGATTCTATCCAATACACCTGCTCTACTTGTATGTCTAAATTGTTGTTGAACAAAAAAGCATTTGTGTGCGAACGCGCAAAAAACACGTTTACTTGGTTCACACAGCCTGATCTCTTTGCTTGAAAAACGCGGCCCTTTTCTGTCCAAACTTTCCTTATTGGAGCAAAAACCTTGCTCTTTAGATACCAAGTTTACAGGCCCTTTGTACATAGATGCTTGCGCTGAAGGTGTATAATAATTACTTTGTTGAGAGTAAATAAAGAGAAAAAAGTCTCCTGGAAGAAACATATACGACTTTTAGTATATCTAACGATCTACGCGTGTCAGACTAGCCAATTTTTGTGTGAAACTTTCCCTATTAAAGTAGATGATTTATTTAAAAAATCAACTAATTTTTAATCATATATATATAAAACAAGAAAAAGAAGGCACATGTCGTTACATGATTTTGAAGGCCTTGTGATTTTTGTGTGTTAATGAATAAATATATACATATATATATATATATATATATATATATATATATATATATATATATATATATATATATATATATATATACATACATATATATATATATATATATATATATATATATATATATATATATGTGTGTGTGTGTGTGTGTGTGTGTGTGTGTGTGTGTGTGTGTTTACTATTCCCGTGTTGACTATTTTGCGATATAAGAGTATGAAATCTATTCTAAAGTTTTAGAATGTTTTTGGAGAATTTTTTTCCAACTACTTTCCATTAGGTGAGGCAAGGGCAACCGGAGGAGGGCAACAAGGTATTGGTACGAAATTTTATTAGAAAGAAACAAGAAATCATAGGTCAACAGTAGTAGGAACATATACTATAAGAACGTTAATACGCTAATGCACATGTATTGCCTTTTCCATTAAAAAGCATTAACTTGAAAAAATTCAGTTAATTGAGTAAAAATGCTATAAAATCATACTTCATAAGGAATAAAATGTATACATTCACAGTCCTTCACGGACAGCTGGCTGAAAAGCGTCTTCCACTTCCTCCCAGCTGTTATAAGTACTGAAACAGAAGCCTTGTCCGAAGACAGTCCATTATCTAACATACAGCTGTTGACTGACCTGATGATTTTATGCATATTATTGACTATAATACTAATTAAGGTGACTCATTGTAAGTGATATGAAAAACGTATTTAAGAAATTACTTGTATACTATCAATCGATTTAATTATATTCCTCTCACAATACACTGAGCAAGTCTTTACAAATAAAATAGAAACAGCTAATAAACAGTAATGAAGTTACTTGAAATCTCATTTTGTGAGGTTTCAGAGAAAATGGAACGTTGGCATGGAGAAAAGTAGGTACCCTTAACTTAACCACCATCTCTCTCTCTCTCTCTCTCTCTCTCTCTCTCTCTCTCTCTCTCTCTCTCTCTCTCTCTCTCTCTCTCTCTCTCTTCCGGGTCAGTAGGTTTACTTTTCGGAGAAAGGACCGATAATGCCAATAAAATCCAGACATTCACCGATCGGATTTTGTTCCTCTATTTCTTTTAAATGCAACTAAATTTCTTCCTGTTCGCAACTACAACTATTTTAAATCAGAGAAAAGACGCAGTCAAATTAAAAGTCTATCAATGGTTATATACGAATAAGGCTTAGGGTGTAAAAATCCACTGTAGCTTTGGCTAAAAAAACTGTTCAGGATTAGATAGGAACTGAGATTATATCGATTGTTGAATTTTTTTTAAATATAAATGCTAAACGTCAAGGGCACGTTAATGTGTTGAATATTTGTTGTCTAATGTTTATGTTGCAGTAAAGAAAAAAAAACTACTAACAATTCAACTTCTCTAAACCAACATAACACAAAATAACAAACAAATAAACAATGCATAATACTCATATCTTAATCATATTGAGTAACCTCATTCTCTTTAAAAGAGCGTCATTATCATTTACATATGATTTAAATTTCTTGGCAGGAGACAATAACAACATCTCTCGCTAGCTAACACATCGTTCCTCATTTGGGGAACACCAAATGTCGTCATGGGCTACGAATTACTGCTATTATGTTATCAATTTCACGTAAACCCACACGCAGTGTTTTTGCTTTCTTCTTCATTTCCCTTTTTAATGTCACTTTACTTTATTTCATATTTATTTATTCACACTCGTTAGTTCGTTAATACAACATCGTCATTATGACGGCAAAATGTAAGATGAATTTGATTCCTAACTGGACGAGTCCAGACGAGTCCTTTACTTTTCTTATTGGCAATGAAGTAAAATTCATTTCTCAGGAAAAAAAGTATTTTTAGTCTTCAATACGAAATACAAAGTCCGCGGAGCATAAAGAATGACTAAGATCGTAATTAATTCCTCATTTTCTTATCTTAACAAAGAAAAATCTCTCGATACAGTATTTTTCTTATTCATGATTAAAGTAAGCAGAGATAAAGTATGTGAATGATTATAAGCAAGACAATAATAATGAATGGGATGATTATTATTGTTACGATTATCATTAACATTATCATCAACTTCATTGTTATTGTTAGCTATGAAGCAAACCACATTTTGAAAAGTTGAATGCTATAAGACCAGAGGTTCCAACCGGGATAAAGGGCCAGTAGTGAACAACATTTAAAGTTTTTTTTTTATATGAGATAT
>NC_090762.1:12679945-12702445 GCF_036898095.1 Palaemon carinicauda | reverse complement strand
CAGAAAGATATATATATATATATATATATATATATATATATATGTATATATATATGTATATATATATATATATATATATATATATAAACATAAACACTGTATATTTGATGAAAGTGCATGTAGAGTATGTACTGTATCCAGTTAAAAAATATACACATATCCTTATTGCATATTGATCACATTCACAAGATTGAAGGAAATAAAAATTGCTCATGGTTCCCTAATATTTCGGCAATGTCTAACAAAGAAAATATTAAATCCAACTTTTCGAAAAAGCAAGTAAATCCCTACACCAAAATTTTGTGTCTAAGTAAAAAAATCGTTTAATAATCTCCAAACTCCTTTCTAGATTTTAAATGTTTCGGGGATCTATTATCGAAGGAATATGATCTTCATAGTTTTAGAAATCCCCCTTGCTTCAATTTTCCTAATATCCCAAAATCTTTCTTCTATGAAGGTGTGACTCTTCCATTATCTCTGAAGATAACCCTTATATATTTCCCCCTCCTTTCCTTATCATGATTCTTGAACAGTCTAGACATGTATTACAAGTAAATCGAAAGAAGACTAATAAAAGAAAAATGAAGAGGAAACTCTCAGAAACCACCTTATGAAGTTGGCAAGATAGACAGTAAGACTGAATAGAAAGGTCGACGGAGCATTACTTTTGGAAATAATAGCCTTAGTGTTCTTCCATGGCCTAGCGCTAGAGTCTTATCGCATTTTGGAGACAAAATAATGGACAAGTGGTCACAAACAGAGTTTATGCATGAATCTGCAAAAATGCGAATAAATAGAATCATGTAGAAAAAATACGTTGCACATAATTTTGCTTGGTGCAACAAACGTCAAACCTCTCTCTCTCTCTCTCTCTCTCTCTCTCTCTCTCTCTCTCTCTCTCTTTCCAACAATGACAGATAACATTTCCGTTTATATTTTCCTATTTCAATAAGATGTACATTCTGGAACTAAGTGTACGACGAAGATTATATTTGCTTAGATTTCTCTCGATTTATTCCCCCCTCACAAGTAATTAAGTGTTAATGATAAATTCACGATTTTCAGAGAGAAGAAAACGAAAACAAATAAACGTCTTAGGTATTTTCCCTTCCGCTGTAAAGGTTCAGAAATCTCTCCCAGTTTCTTCGTTTACTGATCTGTTAACAGTTCGTCCATGAATAGAATGTTAATCAATATCTCTTCCCTCAACGTTAAGATATTTAACCTTACATCCCACGAGTCAGGGCTGGAAAAGGTCATGAGTTAATCGGTCCTGTGACCTCTGCACTTAAAAAATGCTATATAGTTCATTAGTCCCTTAACAGCATTCACAAAAGATAAAAAGAAACAAGCAGCCAATACTGTTCTTCAGAACATCCATTTGAGGGTAAACTTCCAGGAAAATGTCCCACGTGAAGGCGAAGTTCGAAGAAGGTTACGACCAATCTGGAGGTCATTACACGACCTGCTATCAGGGTTTGCTTTCCCCTAAAGGCCTTAAGAGGTCAATTATAATGCTCAACACAACATTTCCCTTTTACTGCAAGAGTAGGCTAGAATTATTTATAAATACACCACATACATACATACATACACACATATATATACAGTATATATATATATATATATATATATATATATATTATTATTAAATGCTAAGCTACAACATATATACATATATACAATATATATATATATATATATATATATATGATAGAATAAGTGAAATATACACTTATATATAAAACAATCCCAAATGCAGCAGTTTCTACTCCACTGCAGCACAAAAGCCTTTCAATTCTTGTTTGAAGGTTTAAAGGCCGCACATGAATGACAGAGGCAACGGACAGTTATAATGCCCTAGAAAGCAGTACAATGCCCTAGCGAATGATCATATTCCATATGATCACCGCCCAAACCCACTCTCCACCCAAGCTAGGACCAAGCTGGGGTTCGCCAAGTTTTCTTCACCACGCAAGCGTGTGCAGATTGGTGATGGGAGAAGATTCCCAACCTAGTATGGGCGGCCTGACTAGTACAGCTTTGCTGAACCTTGCAATACGCAAATCTTTTCACCACGCTTAGGTATCCCCATTCAGAATGGGGGATATATATATATATATATATATATATATATATATATATATATATATATAAAACTGGTAGGCGAGAATGATCATGAATGGGAGGTAAATCAGTTGTTGTTTGCGGATGATACTGTACTGGTAGCAGACACAGAAGAGAAGCTTGACCGACTAGTGACAGAATTTGGAAGGGTGTGTGAGAGAAGGAAGTTGAGAGTTAATGTGGGTAAGAGTAAGGTTATGAGATGTACGAGAAGGGAAGGTGGTGCAAGGTTGAATGTCATGTTGAATGGAGAGTTACTTGAGGAGGTGGATCAGTTTAAGTACTTGGGGTCTGTTGTTGCAGCAAATGGTGGAGTGGAAGCAGATGTACGTCAGAGAGTGAATGAAGGTTGCAAAGTGTTGGGGGCAGTTAAGGGAGTAGTAAAAAATAGAGGATTGGGCATGAATGTAAAGAGAGTTCTATATGAGAAAGTGATTGTACTAACTGTGATGTATGGATCGGAGTTGTGGGGAATGAAAGTGATGGAGAGACAGAAATTGAATGTGTTTGAGATGAAGTGTCTGAGGAGTATGGCTGGTGTATCTCGAGTAGATAGGGTTAGGAACGAAGTGGTGAGGGTGAGAACGGGTGTAAGAAATGAGTTAGCGGCTAGAGTGGATATGAATGTGTTGAGGTGGTTTGGCCATGTTGAGAGAATGGAAAATGGCTGTCTGCTAAAGAAGGTGATGAATGCAAGAGTTGATGGGAGAAGTACAAGAGGAAGGCCAAGGTTTGGGTGGATGGATGGTGTGAAGAAAGCTCTGGGTGATAGGAGGATAGATGTGAGAGAGGCAAGAGAGCGTGCTAGAAATAGGAATGAATGGCGAGCGATTGTGACGCAGTTCCGGTAGGCCCTGCTGCTTCCTCCGGTGCCGTAGATGACCGCGGAGGTAGCAGCAGTAGGGGACTCAGCAGTATGAAGCTTCATCTGTGGTGGAAATGTGGGAGGTTGGGCTGTGGCACCCTAGCAGTACCAGCTGAACTCGGCTGAGTCCCTGGTTAGGCTGGGGGAACGTAGAGAGTAGAGGTCCCCTTTTTGTTTTGTTTCTTGTTGTTGTCGGCTATCCCCCAAAATTGGGGGAAGTGCCTTTGGTATATGTATGTATGTGATAAATACATACATACACAAACACATATACTATATATATATATATATATATATATATATACTTATATATATATATATATATATATATATATATATATATATATATATATATATATATATATATATATATATACATATATATACATATAATATGTACACATATATATACATATATATATATATATAAATATATATATTTATATACATACATATACATACATATATATAATCAACACACTGGTTTTTTTCACTGTAAGTTGAGAAAATGAATAGGCCACATACGTACCTTCAACCAAAAGAATGAAGCTGATGTTTCAAAGTAAAACTGGCACTCGATCTTTCTTAAACATAAGTAAGTAAACAAATTAGACAATAACTCTGCAAGTTTCCGGATAATGATTTCCAGAGAATGATCCTGGGTGCATACGAAGATAAAGGGCTGAGGCAAGTTATTATCTGATCAATCAGCCCAGCATTTAACAAGAGAATTCCCAGTAAAAAATAAGGTAGGGAAATATTAGGCAGTTTAAATGAGGGGAATCTCTCTATATGATAAAAAGCAAGTGTCTGGATACATATAAATATATATATATATATATATATATATATATATATATATATATATATATATATATATATATATATATAAATGTATATATATATATATATACAGTATATATATATATATATATGTGTGTGTGTGTGTGTGTATGTATACATATACATATATATATATATATGTGTTTATATATACATATATCTGTATATATATTGTAATATATATATATATATATATATATATATATATATATATATATATATATATATATATATATATATATATATATCTTTCCGGTTACGTTGAGCAGCATTGCCTCTCTCCGTCCCTCGGGTAGGGGGGAGAGAAATAGTCATAACCTGGTGAGAGGGGGTACCCCGAGAGGTATATTTATCCACCATTTCTGAAGGGTCACGTACACTAGTGCCATCATAATTCGGACGGTAACCCCTAACAAGTGCCAATTGGAAGAAAGATCGATTACCAGACGATAGAAAGGAGACCACTTCAGCATTTGAACAATAACCATTCATCAGCAGCTACTAAATCCGGCCGAAATGGGGTCAATATCGCCCTTCCAATGGACAATAACCACACCACTGTGGAAGCGATGGTACAAAGTTTGCCTGAGGGCCAATGAAAACTCAACACGATTAAAGTTCGTTAGGTTGGCCTCTCCTATCTACGGCCCCCGGACCCCTCTGCAGTCCCCTTAGGACCAGTTGGCAATTAACTTCTCTTGCTCTGGGGAGAGAGTCGGTTGTTGACGAACTGGGCAAAGGAAAAAGGAGTTTTTCTTGACAGCTTTCCTGCCTTGAAGCCAAGTGATCATAAAGCGTTCTGGATGGTTACATGCAAACATTCACCAAATGTCATGAAGGATACTTTAATAGATATGTTTTGTTTGTATCTAGATACGAATACGCACCCACAAATATGGGCTCTCTCTCTCACACATATATATATATATATATATATATATATATATAAATGTGTGTATATATATACACACAATTATATATAAATACATACATATATATGTATATATATATATATATATATATATATATATATATATATATATATAAAGTATGTATATATGTACACACAATTATATATAAATACACACACACACACACATATATATATATATATATATATATAAATGTGTGTATGTATATATACATGTGTGTATGTATGTAAAGTTTTTATAGTTTATATAAGATATTTTCATTTTAATGTTACTTGTTTCCTTTCATCACTGGGCTATTTTACCTGTCGGAGCACCTCGGCATAGATCATTCTGCTTTCCCAAGTAGGGTTGCAGGTTAGCAATAAATAGTAATAATATTCCTTTTAATAATACCAGTCACTCTTCCTTTTTATTTTCTCTCGTTCACGTATGTCTACTCTCTCTCTCTCTCTCTCTCTCTCTCTCTCTCTCTCTCTCTCTCTCTCTCTCTCTCTCTCTCCACTTTGGTCAGAGTTCAATCCTTTGATGTTTCCATTATTCCTCAAGGGTGAGGCTGTTAGCACCAGGTCCATTTGTCCTTAACAAAGTGCTGATACTATTGTAAACGTAAGTGAATAGACTAAAGATAGTCTTAAATTGGATATTCCAAAAATATGCAACCTGGTTATTAAACCACTAACCCACGACACACAACCCCAACCCTTGTTCAGTGAATTCTATCAAACCTAAACAGTTTGAACTATGCTTCACAAACTGGAAGTTTCAGAAGTATCCGACTGACCTATGAGGAAACGCACGCGTTCATACATACATGTTACAGTCAGCTATTATACAGCGTAGATTATGTAAAATCTACTTTGGTTTGTTCCCTTACCATAGCTAGAGAATCTCTTCTACCCTTACCAAGAGAAAAGTGGCCACTGAACAATTACAGTGCAGTAACTTGGGTGAAACGAATTTTTTGGTAATCTCAGTGTTGTCAAGTGTATGAGGACAGTGGAGAATGTATAAAGAATATGCCAGACGATTCGGTGTATGTGTAGCCAAAGGGAAAATGAACCGTAGCCAGAGAGAGGGATCAAAAATAGAGATGTCTGGCCAGTCAAAGGACCCCATAACACTCTATCGATAATATCTCAATCGGTGGCTGGTGCCTTGTCCTTGTTATTTAGTATATCAGCAGGAAATAACGGAAGACGTTTAGCAGTATTACAGCTAATATCTAAGAAATGTCTCCACAAGAGCAATGTTCACTCAGAAAGACAAAAGTCAAGTCTACTCCGATGCAGTAACACGCTTTCTTTTATAAACACCTCAAGTTTTCTATAAAACCTTGTTATGTTCTTGAGGGATTCTCACGCAATGCGCACGTCAGGCGGCTGGTGATGTAGAATAGGTTATGAAAAATATCCAGAAACACTTTTTCTAGAATAAAATGATATCTACGAGTTACAAATGATTACAATGTTTTTATCTTTACATTAATATTCAATAAGTAAAAATAAGGTTCCCCACTGGTCCTATAACATAAAATAGGTAGACTTAATCTACATAGACCACATATATATGTATATATATATATATATATATATATATATATATATATATATATATATATATATATATATATATATATATATATATATATATATATATATATATATATATATATATATATATATATATATATATCTGTGTGTGTATGTGTGTTTATGTATCCCTGCAGAATGCACACGAAATCCTAGCCTCGTTATCCCAGTGTTATTGCCCTGTTATGAAAGCAAAGTACACTGAAATGGAGGATCCCTCTCTGTCTCTCTTCAACGCTGACACCAGATCGCTCAACAGAATATGAAACAGAAGCTGCCTAAAACACTGCGACATAAAGCAAGGAAAATTGTCCCATGAAAACAAGTGCTCTCTCTCTCTCTCTCTCTCTCTCTCTCTCTCTCTCTCTCTCTCTCTCTCAGAGACAACTACATGTGCTAAGAGTTATATTGAAATATAACCCTCCACCAATGTAGAATATCCCATTAAGAATAATCAATTAGGGAATCGCAAATTAAATATGATGATTAATTCAATATATTAACAAGAAAATGTACAGTTAAAAAGTATGATTAACATCTATCTTTTAATAATATTGGTCGCCAATGATGCATTCACTAATGGCAATAATTCAAATGTATGCATAATGTATTTAGGGTACAATTTATTTTACCTTATTTACTCAGTGTGATATAATGGTACACATCTATTCATTAGCGATATTTTCTCTTTGTAATATATCACACTGCATGTATCAATTTTCTTTCTTGCTAAGTTATAATACAAACATTTACGTCCAAAAATCGGGCAAAAACACTGGTAATGACGCCTATGACCAGTACTATACAGTATAAAGTGAAAGCGAAGATTATCATTCTCCATTTAAAAAACAATTTGGAAATTATGTAAAATCCTTTTCAGATTATTCGTTGATGCACTTCATTTCTTAGTCATTTTGAAACTGCAAATGTCAGCAACGACTTAATCTGGCTTGGCAGGGAGTGAGAAATACATCCCTAAGCTTGAATTGCATGAATTTGTAAATATATTTTGAAAATGACAAACTAAATTCAGCATTTCATAGTTCTTACAAGTGCTTTCCAACTCCAAGGCCAACAGAACCAATCTCCGCTATATAATAAAGAACAAGTGTATGGTTACACACACACACACACACATACACACACACACACACACATATATATATATATATATATAATTCCGGTCACCCTGAGCTCTGCCGGTCTCTCAGACATGAGGGAGGAGTATCAGTGAAACCCTGATGAGAAGGGGGAGGGGTGCGTGTGTGTGTACGTGCATGCAGATATCTATTAATCTATCTAGTGTACGGTACGCATACACTAGCGTCTTAAACTATCAATAGGCTGTTAAATGTCATGAATGTAAAAGATGAAAATGTATGAATCTAAAAGATAAATGGTGACAATACAAGAATGAAAAAGTTAAATGGGGGAGGAAATTATTGTGAAAAGAGGAATAAAGATATATGAACATCCCAGATAAAGTTGTTCGTTTATTCGGGATTAATGAAAGTGTTATTTTACCACATTTAAGTTGAAATTGTTATAAACATCAGAGTTCCTCCTGAGCTAAGTGTAACTATTAAGAGTAGGGTATTTGTGACATATAATTAGCAGTATTTTAGTTATTGAAGTGAAGCAATCAGCTCTAATGAAAAAACGTCGCATTTGTGAAAAATCAAATACTAATAAGTTACATCGGAAATAAATGTAATCCCTGTTTGGGGGAACTTAATTAGCTCTCATTTGGCGACGTAATTATCTCTTTCCGGTGCCCAATTAACTGCCGATAGCTTGATATCATATCATATCCTGTAATTCCCACACACCAACCGACACATATAATTATGTATATACATATATATATATATATATATATATATATATTCTCTATACACATATACATAGATATATCCACACATACACACACGTTTATTCCATACCAGAATGTCTCTCCATATACCATCGTTAGGGAGTGAGTGGATTTCGATTAACCAGAGTAAAAAAACTTCGATTCAATACATGCAAACTTCAATTACCAAACACTGAAAATGCTTCCCATTCGCGAAAGATTACATTTGCTATTCGCCCTTTCGATCACAGAATAAGAAAAAAAATCTATCCCTAATTCGAAGCAAATTTCATCCCCAGTGAATCATCGAAAGTTATGTCCTGTGCCATTGTCGCCTTATTATGCGTCAGAAAGCCACCTGAAACGTCTGTTTGAATCCAAGCGATCACCATTATTCGGATGGAGGATTCGAGAATGGATAAAAGATTTCTTCGATGTTTTTTATTTACAGAGAGAGAGAGAGAGAGAGAGAGAGAGAGAGAGAGAGAGAGAGAGAGTTTTTAAAAGAGCCGCAGACATATAGAGAATGGGAAACAACACGAAATGAGAGTAGTATATCCCTGCTCTAACCTCTATAAGGTCATTGGAATTAAAGAAACCTGAAACAACACAAAGTATTAACTTTTGATATGACTATATGATGTTACAGAATACTTTTGGTGTTTTATGTAAGTTGTTTATGGTAAGAAGGTAAAAGGCCATAAGTCAGACGGATATGGTTGAGTATATTATATTTAGAAAAGGATAAAAAAATGGTTCCAATAGGGGAAAAATATACCTCAGCGAACTGAGTACAGCCCAACTAAAAATTGAAATAAATCATTCGTGGGATTAATCTTTTTGTTGACATCATGGGGTATTAGGTGAAAATAGGTTAAAGAGCAGCTAATTAACTAACTTAATGAACATTCCAACAACAGTTGGGAGTCAGAATTTGACAGTCAATGTCGTACTGTAAGAGACTGAGCTATCTATCCAAAAGAAAGTTAGAATAAAGGAAAACTGAAGATTTCACGGTCTTACATACACATGACTTGGAAATCAGAATTTATAGGCTATTTGTTTTTCAACCAATCAGCTGATTGGGTCATTAGAGTACTTACGTATGCCACTTGGGAATAATGGCCATTTGATGACATCAATTTGTTATTGAAGAAATAGATAACATATGAGATACCTAGATGATAATGACTACGATCGTAACTTTTTCCAATAATTAAAATGGATACATTGAGGTGATAAAATAAAAATGAAAAAACTCTCCTTCTATCTCCTTCTAAGGCTTTTCCAACACTGGAAACTCGACGGGTTTTCTAGTTCCTCGGTTATTTTTTTCCTATAAAATACACTTGCACACACTTTGATAAACGTTGTATTTGCTACTGATGATGATGTTGAAAAATCGTATTTAGTTTAAAAATATAGCTTGTAATACTTCATTCAATGGTTCACTCAAGTAAGTGATAGGAAAACAATAAACCATTTAAAAGACTGCATACAGCTCATTATATTATAAACTCGACAATTTTGAAATCTATAATAATAGTAGGCCAAGAGATTTTGGATGTGGTGGCAGTATTAGGATTAGTGGGAGTGTCATCATTTTCCTTAAAAACAATGATAACATTGAAGTAAGAAATCGAACGTTTTATTATTCGACATGAAATGATATTGACATCAACCATAGGGGGAGTAAAACCGGCAATGTTGGTGATCCTATTTATAACAACAAATAGAGAAATTCTAAAAGAGAAATGTAAATTTTGGTAGAGATTTCAGATCAAAATATCTAAGCTGTCAACAATGCATGGGACTTACAGCCCCATCTTTCAGATCAGATGAAATTGTGTCTACATGCTTGCTTAATCATATACACAAACTTTATATATATATATATATATATATATATATGCATATATATATGTATATATATAAATATATATATATACATATATATATGTATATATACATACATATATATATAACTATGTATATATATATATATACATATTTATATGTGTATATACATACATATATATATATACACATTTATATATTGCATATATATATATATATATATATATTTATATAAATTCGTTGAGGGAAAATCCTTCTTACATCTTTACCCTCTGGGCATTGAGATCCTCCCTTTTTCGTTCAGCACCTTTCAATTTTTCACAACAGGGTTCTTCTCTTTGGCAGAAGTCATCTTACATGACTTTAAATCCCTCACACGATATTTTTGTGTGTAATATATATATATATATATATATGTGTGTGTGTGTATATATATATATATATATATTACATACAAAAATATCGTGTGAGGAATTTAAAAATCCTTGATGAAAGAGGCAAAAGTATTATCAAAATTTGTTTACCTGAACTTCACACTTTAAGGAACTACCTCAATTTCAGAAACATATATATTTAAAGAAAAACAAGATTTATCAAATAACACCAGGATATTCCCCAGATATTTAAAGCATTAATTTTATAAAGTCAAATTGCTTAATAATAAATCTCAACGAAATCAAAATACCACTGATTCGATTCGGGTATTTTCTCCATATAATTTTTCTGTCATCTAAAAGTTCAAAGGAAGTTCCCCTGTCAAGGCGTCGAGGGAAATCACCCAGTTGATGGAAACAGATCATCCGGAAAATAAAAGGGAAATTGACCGTCACCTGGCGATTCCTACCGGAAAGAGATGTAAGAAGGCTTTAGTGAAAAGAACCTTATCACCAAGGAGAGAAAGTTGCAAGATGTGTTTTGGTCACGAGCAAGAAGCTTATTCCGAAGACGCATGAGACGTGAGACATGTAAGACGACTTATGCCAAAGAGAAGAACCCTGTTGCGAAAAATGGAAAGGAGCTGAACAAAGGCTGACCGTATCATCAGATATAATAGATGAACTATGTTGAATAAATAAAATAGCTAAAAAGACGGTAATGATGGAAGATAGAAGTTTGTTAACAAAAGGAACATAGGGAAAAAGTTTCCCCATAATAGAGAAAGTTCCAAGTAGCGAGGATCTCAATACCCAGAGGGTAAAGATGTAAGAAGAATTTTACCTCAACCAATATATATATATATATATATATATATATGTGTGAATATATATATATATATATATATATATACGCCAAAGAACTATTTAGCCATAGTTTTTGGAAAAGCAGGATATTACAAGCCCAAGGGGTCCAATAGCCCAGTAAGGAAAGGAATTAAGGATTTGAATAAACTAGAAGAGAAGTAACAAACAACCAAAATGAAATATTTCAAGAACAGGAACAACACCAAAAAAAAAAAAAATCCTTCATATATAAACTATAAAAAGTCAAATAAGATAAAATAGTCAAGTAAGATTTGTTATGAATATTATCACCTAATATTATCTTATATCTTCGTATAAGAATGAATTATATAATTACATATACACACACGCATATATATATATATATATATATATATATATATATCAGCATCACTAAAATTTGGAAAATAGGTTTTACACCGATAAGATCTTATTTTCTATGGCATTTTAATTTTATTAGGTAAATCATCCATTCTTTTATAACGAAACTTTATAAAATTTCTTTATACTTTTAAATCTTAACGTGACATTATCCTATGATAATCCAGACTACACGTATTTAAAAACAGATAAAATACTAAAAAGCTTGTACGAACGAACCTATTCAAGCACGACTATTATTCTGACTGAGAGTGATTGGTTTTCTCGTAACAAACGATTACAAGAGACAAAACTTCGCACAGAGATTTATATGATGTCATTATCTTTTATCATCAGCAGTAAATAAATTCAAGTAGGGAATTACTGTCAAGGCCGATTGATGGTTACTATCATTATATGAATCTCTGAATGAAACGTACAACGCAACGCTGAAACATTCTTATTACAAATAGTCTAATGAGAGGATTAGTCAAAGGTCATTGCTCCATTAAGTACCTTCAATATCGATAAGGGGAGATAGTACAAGTAATATGGAGGTGATTGACGCAGTGTGTGAAGAGGGGTTAGACTCCATGCTCATGGGATTGGTGTGTAGGTTTTACAAGCGGTTATAAATGGGGAAATTTTCTATGATTCGATTGTGAAATAATGAATGTGGCAGTGACTGTCGTGTTGTTAACTTTTATCTGGTACTATTCACTTCTATAAAATAATGCACTCAAACACCTATCTAACTAACTAACTAACTATATATATATATATATATATATATACACACACACACACACACAATCATAGTACAATAGTGTGCATACAGTATATATATATATATATATATATATAGACATATATATATATATATATATATATATATTTTAAACCCTTCTTCAAAACAAATGATATACCAAGCAGGTTGTGAACACCAGTCCCCAAGCGGGATTTTGTTCTTGAATTAAACGAAAAGGAATCAAAAGTCAGGTTCACATTTCAAACCAAATCCTAGACTTATGAATAAGAGCTATTCTAAAAAGACATAAACGAATGAAATAATTAGATAATTACATTCTATTACAATGACATGATGAACCTTCTGTTGGAATGACGTATTCACTCAGCCTTAAGACGGGGAGTTTGGTCAATAATTTCTTGGAGAAAGGAGCCACCCATCTTCTATTCAGTGAACAAAGAGCATGAAGGCGAACCTTTTTAAATGATCTTAATAGACTAAACCAGCCTTAGAAACTCTACAAAGACAGAAAAGGCCTTTTCCAATGCTGGGTGAAAGGAAGAGCTTGACGCCTTTCTATACACACAGGACAAGTCTCTTGTCAATTTGTCAAATAGAGCAGAGGTGGTAAGGTGTATCAAGGGGTTATACGGATTTGATAAATACTGAATAAACCAAGAAGTAATTTTTTTAATTACTTAGTTTTATTCCTGATTTTCCATAAAATCATACCAAATTTAAAAAGGTATGGTGAATAAATCATAAAATATCCCCAAACTAGACAAAAGTCCCTTAGGCCTTGCAACCCTGGGCAAGAGATACAGAATACTTTAAACGTAAAATTTTCGAGATATTCATGAATTTACTATGAAATTTCAGTTTAATAAAATTATATTTGTTTCAATATGGATGTGATACCATACAGAGAGACTGAATTATCTTTCATGAACTATTCCACCTTTATTTAAACAAATATTTAAACTATGAAATATCTCATGTTTTACAAACGAGATTGGATTTTCGAAAATCAGAAGTGTTTAATGGTAATTAAACATAATAAATCGACAATTAACCCATGATTTTTCATTCATATCTCTCGCAGTAAAGGTCTATTAGTACCATTCTAGCAAATTTATCTTTTAAAGTGTAACGTTTTCATTTTTTCCTTAATCAAGTTCAAAGTATATTCTTATATAAGTGTGTTATTAGTTTAATCCAAGTCTAGTTTAATCATAACATTACTGTAATTTAAAAATTTCATTTGACACTTTATTATGTAATGTACCTACTCCGTAATCTTTTCAAAAGCCACTGATATACACAAGCACACACACACACACACATATATGTGTAGTATATATATATATATATATATATATGTGTGTGTGTGTGTGTGTGTGTATGTATATATACATGTATATATATGCATGTATGTATATATGATAAATTTTGCACATTTTTACGTGTTTTTCATATTCAAATAAGCCATATATATTTTTGATATATTAATGTCTGGATTCTCTTACCGACCTCGGGATCAGTGCCCGAGTGCCAAGCTCTTGTCTTTGTGTGATTTCGCCTGGGGCACTGATCCCGAGGTTGGTAAGAGAATCCAGACATTAATATATCAAAAATATATATGGCTTATTTGAGTATGTATATATGTATATATAAATATATATATGCATATATACGTGTGTGTATATATATACATATATATATATATATATATATATGTATATATATACATACATATATATATATATATATATATGTATATATATACATATATATATATATATATATATATCATGCCAGGAATTTTCATAACTGCTCAAATGAAATAAACACTGTAGATAAGAACACAAAAATTTTAAGAATTTCATTAGGTAATTTTTTACATAACTTTCTTTAATCTGACTCATGGCATTCAAATACTTTCATACAGCAAGAGAGATGATAAACTGATATTAATTACAACCATTGAAAATTACACAACGGACCACCCAGGTAGATCCAAGTGATATGTTCAAATCAAACTCCATTCACTGAGGTCAGTCTATCACGTTAGGAACTCTACTTCATATATGTCTGTTGTCATAAAAGAAAGAGGGGGATAACTAGTAACAGTCATAGAAACTTTGATAAAGATGTAAAAGGGAAAACATAATTAGTATTCATGATAATTATATAATTTCAATTATAAGAAATTAGAAGTAATTGTAATATTAGCAAATTGCAACCCTAGTGAGAACTTATAAATAGATGTATTGGGTATAAATAAAAAACTATAATGGGTATTGATAGTTAGATAGGAGTGAAATAAGTACAAGAAATAGCTGAAATGGAAAATAAAAACCGTATCTGTAAGTTACAAAGAAAGCTGCAAGTAAGACTTGTTTGAAGGACTTTAGCTAAAAACGATTTTTAACAAAGTTTTATGACAATGATTTTTAACTAAAGGTCAAATACCTCCCAGTACCAATTCAATTTAGCTCTACAAGACACCATATCCATTGCCGGGAAGTAATATGTGCCATTGCCGCAGTAGAATTTGCTGTAACAACTTGTCAATCTACGTTTCTTTTTCGAGGGTCTCAGTTGTATTGGTATAACCATTAACATATATCACACGTGTCCCGTTTGCATAATAATAGATGTCACTCAACCTTTTCACCCGACTCAAACGTGGCTCCGTCATCCTATTTTTTTCCTCTCTCTCACATGGATTCTCCCACTACTCAAGCTATTGTTCGTAATATTACCTTTCATCCTCTCTCGTCTGCCTATATTTTTCCCTTTTGTATTTTCTGAAGTTTATTGATGGCGTCCCACATCTCAGTGAGCCCGTCAAGTGACATTTCATACGTAGAACTCATTCGAACAACCTACCCACCTCCCCTTCCCTCACATCCCCCACCCCCACGTCAAGCCCTAAAATCTGTTGAATAACTTGGATTCTCGATACTCCAAAAGGCCTATTTTGGGGATTTAAACAAGGGATTCAGATTCACTCGACAGAAGCGACCGTCTCCTTTAAATAATTCTTACTCTTTCTCCCTTATAAAAGAAAGCTCTGACTGCTGAATCGAACGTATATAGCAAATATTGTTATATATGTATGAATGTGTGTGTGTATATATATATATATATATATATATATATTCTACTTCTTCTTTGTCTACATCTTTTCCCACTTTTATGTGCGGTCGATGTTTTAAGTCAGCTTTCTCCATCTACCTCTCTTCCACACCTCATCACCGGTTAATCCCTTTCATCGAAGGCCATCCTTGATACAGTCCACCCACCTTCGCTTTGGTCTCCCTTTCCTTCTCGTTCCCTTGCCCCCAGTCACTGATAGGGGTAAGCCAGCCTCAACTTTGTGCCGGTCCCAAGCCCGGGTAAATGGGGAGGGTTGGCGGCAGGAAAGGCATCCGGCCTTGAAAATTTAACCAAAATAATTATGATCAGTGAGTATAAACAGAATGAATATATATATATATATATATATATATATGTTGTTTGTATGCGTGTTTAAGCTTGTACATTGACTGGTTCAATAATTTAGTTATAAAATTGAGAAGTTTTTCTATCAAAGCAGAGGTTGAAATCCTGGACTGGTATAACCAGTTAAAATAAATGAATTTCTATTTTTCTTATTCAATTTTTAGTATATACAGTATATATATATAATATATATATATATATAGAGAGAGAGAGAGAGAGAGAGAGAGAGAGAGAGGACGATGTATGGGCTGTAAATCGAGTCCAAAACGTCAGTACCAAGCAATATATGAGTGATAACGAATAGAAACTTACTTTCCTCCCTCATTCAGCGACACTAATTGTTTCTCAGCGAGAGACGTCAAAGGTAATGAGTTCTCCTTATGGCCTCTTTTACAACTCGCCGCTTTCATTCATTGCTTTTATAGCAACATCAATTAAGCGCTTGCAACCGCTAACAGCTTTCGTGTCATTGAATTTAAAAGAAACGAAGTACTGCCTTAAATTATATTTTTTTCTATTTTGAACTTGGTCGATTTAATGCGAGAAGAGATTTTTCCTTGTTGTGAATTCATGGGATTTGTATATCATCTCGACAGTGTTTATTAATCGAGAGGAATTCCATCTCGTTGTGACTTAATGGGATGAGACTGGCATCGCTACACTGGATTCAAAGACAAAAACATATTAAGATTTATTATTACGATTATTGTAATATGACTGTCACGATATATATGTGTATATATATACTCTGAGCACTGTAAATTGGTGATGGTTGGAGACTTGGGTCTCATCACTCATTGCCGACCTACCTAGTATGGTTGGCCCTGACAAGTACAGCTAATATGATCATAGCGATACACTAACCCTTTCACCACGTAAAAGCTTTCTCACCCAGAGAGGTATATACTGTATGTGTATATATATATATATATATATATACAAATATACAAATATATATATATATATATATATATTTACAAATACATACACACACACACACACACACACATATATATATATATATGTGTGTGTGTGTGTGTGTATATATATCATCATCTTCATCATCAGTCGCTACCAGTCCACTGCAATACAAAGGCCTAAGACATAGTGAGATTGGTTCGCCAAACGTTTGGGCTCCACAAGGCACTAGAACAATTGGAAGATCCAGGCCTACATGGCTGAGGACTATGAAGCGTGAAGGAGGGGATGATGAATGGAGAAGTATTGAATTAAAAGCTCTAAGTATAGACGACTCAAAAAAACTAACCGTTGCCCTTAGTATAAACAGATCAAGTGTGGATTAATGTTCATGTGCAATAAAATATTCAGGGTAAATTCTACCAAAATTTCATAGTTTAATCTTAGAAATGTTGTCTCTCATTTCTTTGCTCCATTCAAAGAAGGAAAACATCGCCTAAATGTTAAAGGAAAGTTAAGCCCAAAATTAATAATCATAATTATGTATGTATAAATAAAAACCTATCAAGTTGTACACTATTTGCCCCGTTCATTTTATTTTCAGAGTATGATTATCGGCAAAATGAGAGAGAGAGAGAGAGAGAGAGAGAGAGAGAGAGAGAGAGAGAGGCCCATAAAATTCATAAATCACAAAAACCTGGAAAATTTTCCCAGAAGTAGAAAATGCCAAGGAAAAAAAAAAACTACTAGCGACTAATGTCATTTTATAAAACAGTATTGGGTTAGAATTTAAACGAGAAAAAAAAATATTCCGATACTAATGATCATAAACAAAGAATTCTGAATAATAATGTTCTATATGTTTTCTTGCTGCTGCAATACATAAAAGTATATTGAATTAACGTGAGAGGGAGCCCTCTTCATCAAAAGCTCTGGGGATTATAAAATTTGAATAGAAAAAGAAAGAAGACAAGTTTGCTAAGCGAAATTCACGGGGATCATCCTGTTATTTGTACGAAAAAACAAACGGATTAAAGCAAGTTGGATACACGAATCTTTCAGTATCATCGTGTACATTCATTTCTATTTGAGAAATGTACTACATGTTGATGCTTTTAAGATTCTGGAACAGTCGTGAAATCTTTTGAGCGAAAGAATAGGAGGCATAAGTCAAAAAAGTTTTGGAAAATGGAAATGAAAATTTATAAAAAATATCAACATACCAGTTATTTTTGTATATTTCATGAGTTATGTTTGAAAAAAAAAAAAAACATAATTTACGCAATTTAATTTGTACGTGGAAAAGGGAAATAACTTTGTTACTAGATTTTCTCCACAAAAAAATAACCGAAGTCTCAAGTTTTATATCACCCATTTTCCTAGGAAGGGAAGTATCAAAATTACCCGAGAAAATACACAAATACGCAAATTATAATAGCTTATTGCGAGTACTATTATATATGGTGCCAAAAAACTCTACAATGTCAATAAAAGTTACCCTAATTCACCGAACTCTAATATTTGGATACTAATCTCAGTACAATAACCACTTTCAACCAAGTCGACATGGAGTTTGATTTCCTTCATTGAAATGGATAATGACAATTTCAAGTACCATGAAGTTAACGGAATCACATTTGAGCATTAACCCCACACGTAACGACAACAATACAGGAACACCTTTCCATTGGCCGTTTCACATTTGTTGTTGTTGTGTTGTCCAGATGACTTTAGGATTTCATTAATGGTATTATGAGGGTACAATAATAATCATGAGGGACATTTCAAAAAGTTAAAAACTTTGCGGAATTACTGCTTCTCGCATGTACAGTATGTACATTATGCAAACGACTATACGATTGTTTCCATGCTCATCTTTTCAATTATATTTTGTCTGAAAATATATACATCATGTTCCGAAAGAGAATTTTCATTATTTATATATGTATATAACCATATATCATATATAGAAAAGTAATAATAGCAACAAGATGTACAAGAACTATCAAAAGATCCTTGGCTAATCAGTATATCGATATCTACCTGCATCTTGAACTAACTAATGTGTTTCTTGTATGTTAAGATGAAGTACATTTCATATACATACACGCTAAATAGACAAAAACATACACACGAAAATATATTTCTAAATCAGCTGTGTACATTTTCCCCTTATAAAATAAAAGCAAACAATCAACAGAAACTACCTTATATTTTGTGAGCCTTTTTACCCTTCTTTAATCTGTTTTCTAGAAAATACGATTATAGTTTTTCTGGTCGACGATACTGAAATAAAATTCCCCGTTTAATATCACGTGTTCTAAAACCTAATTTGCGCTATTTCATTCCGTTCTTTCCCCCTCTAACAAATGCTTTTCTTTCTAACCAATCCAAACCCCTTTTTTCAATAGCTATGTATTTGTCGAACTTTATTTACCCAATTATTTTTTCGTAATTTTCAAGTCTCCTGTCCTAGTTTAATTTGTTTTTAAAACCTTTAATTTGGAAATTTCCCTATTTCATGGCCCATATATATATATATATATATATATATATATATATGTTTTTTTAAATTTGAGGCTTAGCTTTATTTTTGTGGTTGTCATAGCCTCTTTTCTGATATGTCCTTTTTTTTCATAAAATTTGTTTTTATATTTCTAACTTTTGAAGTTAATCTTTATACCTCCTCGTTATGGCTGTAATATTCAATACGGTTATTCTTAACAACGTCCGGTAAAGATCATGTTAAATTAGATAGATATTTCTCAAGGCACATGCACAAACGTATCAGTACAAATGCTTGAATTCATTACTCTCTCTTATTAAAACAGATTAGATACAAAGCTGAAACAACCCAAAATATGAAAACATAAAATATGGAAAACCTGATTTGCAACTTGTCCCTAATTCAGTCGTGAGAAAAACTCAATTTGCATATTCAAGAACTTGAGTGAGACAAAGGGAGAACCTCGCACACAGTTCTCAGCTAAGATCTCCGGAAGAACATTTTGTAGCAATAATGTTGCTACAAAATTACATTTTATTTGGTGTATTTCTTTTTTTACCTGAAGTTGAAGAAATTGTTCTTATCGACTACCATGGAATAATACACAAGAATCAACTAAAATAGACCCGTGCATTTTTTTTTCGGAACCAAACACAAATGGAAACATCATCTGCCATATATAATATATATATTCTACATTCATGACTTCATAATCTTAGCATTTGTTAGTGATTCTATTCAAGACGAATTCTTCGTTCAATTGTTTTCTAACGCTGAAAATATAAATCCCGAAAACTACCATTTCAAAAATGATTCTAAGAAAAATAAAGAAATTATTGTCGGGATTTTATAGTTTCTCGCTTACAGTAATAAAGTCCCTACTAATACAGTAAGAAAATGGAGACCAATTCATTTGTTTTTGTGGTCAAGTCAATCTATAAAACTAAGATACTAAAGCCTTTTATAACGCTTCCAGAGGACTAAAATTACTGCCAGATCTTTCCTCAGACAGAATCCTTAACGTTTAAAACGCCTCCAGATGGCTAAAAATACTACCAGATGTTTGCTCAGATGAAAATATTTTGCAAATATGCTAAAAGTATTTTAATGTGATTTATAGATTTGAGCTAAGGCCTGTAAGCCATTCAGTGTCCATGTGCATATATGATAAAACCTTGAGTTTTACTTTGCGGTAAAAGTTATAAGAGGTTGAACAGCATAATGGAAGTAAGGAATAAAGAATAAAGGTGAAGAAAGGCCAATAATACCTATAGTGTAGCTCCTGGGGTGCATTTTCAGTACTACATCCTACGGAAAAATATATTTACATACAGGTAATCTCAATTTAAACAAAGGATCAACTTTCTAAGGAATCTTGCCAAAGGTAATCTTATCTGAGGCTTGTGTCTTGCCATGGAAAAAAAATCGATAATAAGTAAAAGTTGTTGCGTGCTGCATATATCATGCACACACTGATTAATAATAATAATAATAATAATAATAATAATAATAATAATAATAATAATAATAATAATAATAATAATAAATTGATTAATGTTGTTCCATGTGATAAAGTCTGATGTTCGAAATATTAATGAAGTACCGAAATAAACAAAAGAAAATAAAGTTCATTTCTTTGTTTATTCAGGATTCATGGAGACCGATTGCCACTATCTTAGCCTACTGGAGGTTTTAGTAACAATCTCTTCCTGTAAGGAGAGGACATTAACCCAATGCTCATGCTCTTACTTTTATCTAAGCTTTTGCTTCAGGTGAGAGGGGTTGGGGAGAGGTGGGTGTATATCCCACTCCTAAATACCTCCCCACACCTAACACCAAACCAAACTGCACATTATTATTACTTCCAAGTTACAATCCTAGTTGGAAAAGCAGGATGCTATATATAAACCTAGCGGCTTCAATAGGCTAACATGGAAAATAGCCCTATAAAACAAAAATAAAATTAAAAAAAATTTATTTTTGTTTTATAGGTTAGTAATTAATTAGAAAACAACTCTCGAAGTTCAAAGAAACTGGCTTTATTTGGTGTTAGGAGATTACAGTGGTGCACTTGATTGAATGATTTTGAGCTTTATTGATTAGTGATTGACGATTAATTGAAGAAAACAATGGATTTTCAAATTTGACCGAAATCAGTCGTGCTTTGTGTCAAATGAAGGAGGGAGACAGAAGAACACAGCGGTGCAGTAGACAGAACTATTCTCGCCGTCATTGGTTAGTAATTAACAGTTAATTAACCACAAAAGTTACAGAATATTCACTGCGGTTGCTGAAGTGATCAAGGAATTCATTAACGGGAACCAATTCACTCAGATAACCGCGAGCCTGGACGATTCCAATCATGTTCAATGCAGCGCTTACGTTTCCTAACCAGTTACATCTTCAGCCTTTAGTACTTTATTCGATCTTTCTTTTGCAAGTACCTTAATTCATTCTTTCCATATAGGTGATCATCTATAAAAAACTGTTCTATCCATTTATCTATACTTCATATCTTACCGCATAATTTCAAACTACAAATACTATCTAAACAGATAACTTCAATAATGTCTCCTCTTTTCTCTTATTCATACTTTGCTTTTATAAATGAGGCCTTTTATATATTTACTCCATCTCTTTAAGAATATTGGAATTGTCTTCCCAATCATTTCACATACCATGCAAAAATATGCTATTTATAAAAAGCTGTTAAACTATCATGGAACTTATTACACCCATCTCTCAGACCCACTTTTATATTATACCAATCAAGTCACTTTCACGTCTGCATGTTATATTTCATAACATATACTTTACATCGTCCATAATATTGTTATTATTATTACTTGCTAAGCTACAACCCCGCTTGGAAAAGCAGAATGCTATAAGCACAAGCGTTCCAACTGAAAATATCCCAGTGAGGAAAGTAAACTATATAAGAAATAATGAATAATAAATAAAAAGTATCTTTAAACCAGTAACAACGTTAAAAAGATCTGTCAAATGTATACTATGAAATGATACTTATGTTAGCATGTTAACCGTAAAAACATTCTTGGCAAGTTTGAACTTCCGAAGTTCCACTGATTCAACTGTCTGAATAGGAAAATCATTGCCCACAACTCTCTCTCTCTCTCTCCTCTCTCTCTCTCTCT
>NC_090762.1:12627445-12674945 GCF_036898095.1 Palaemon carinicauda | reverse complement strand
TCTTTTTGCTGTCTTTGTTGGTTTTACTGAACAATCATTCTCTGTTTGTCAGTCTGAAGTCAAGTTATTCTTTTATTTCTTTTTCCTGATTTCTTAGTGGTGCAATTCTTGTTGTTGTTTTTTTCAAGGCGAGAATTTCTTTGGTCATGTCGTCTTCTTCGCGCATAGCTGCTACTTTTCTGGCATTAATGCTCCTTTTATCGGATGTTTTTTTTTTTTAAAGAGAGTGAGGGTTCTGCCGCCCCCCATAGTTCTCTTAAGGGGCACTTAGAGATTTCAGACCACCTCCATTGTCTTGAAAAGTTTTACATAAGAACACACTTTTAAATTTAACATAGAATGGTATATATTTGAGGTTTAAAGTTGGTGGGGTTCTGCCCACCATAGCTCCCCTAAGGAGGGTATTTAGAGATTCGGGACCACTTCCATTGTCTTCCTCGGAAAATTTTACTTTAAAATACACTTTCAGTTTTTATCTAGAATTGGATATAACTGAAGTTTTAAGTGGGTGATGGATTTTACCCCCATAGCTCCTTTAGGGAGACATTGCCTCTTTATATATATATATATATATATATATATATATATATATATATATATATATATATATATATATATATATATATATATATATGTATATATATAAATATAGTATTAAAACGTTGAAAAATTCTAGGGTGACAGCCTAAACGATTTCATGAAGGAGGGTGTGGGGTGTCGGCCCTCACAACTTCCTTAGAGGGGCACATAGAGATTCGGGACTAATTGCACTATCTTCCTCGGAAAATTTTACATAGGAATACACTTTAGTTTTTATGTAGATTCTCTAATATCTCTCTCTATAGGGAACACGCACGAACACATACACAGACATTGCTTTATATATATATATATATATATATATATATATATATATATATATATATATATATATATATATATATATATATATATATATATATATATATATATATTTATATATGTGTGTGTGTGTGTGTGTATATATATATATATATATATATATATATATATATATATATATATATATATATATATATATATATATGTATATATATACATATATTTATATATATATGTATATATATATATATATATATGTGTGTGTGTGTTTGTATATATATATATATATATATGTGTGTGTGTGTGTGTATGTATGTATGTTATTTGACTTTTTTTAAGGTTTCCCAAAAAGGTCATGGGCTCAATAAGCTTCAACTCTTGGTAAGTAAGAGTGAGTTTTTATCCCACATATATCACCAACATAAGAGGAGTTGTTACCAAACAGCAATTCTCTTGAAATATAATTGTAACGGACGGGAGCATCCTGAACAGGTTTTCGCAACCCAGCAGTGTGCTTCTAAGAAAAATAAATATAAGGAACAACCTTTTCCTCGCAAACATATTTTTTGCGAGTTCCTCAAATTTTTTCTAAAGAGTTGAATCTTACTTTTTTTAAGAATGCGGATGGAGAAACTGAATTCATTTAAATAGATCTAAAGTTCATTAACTTCTAAGGAGGTTCATTTTCGACTTGGCAGACTTTCCCAATTGACTTTGAAAGCCCGCGGCTGTCATTTAGGTTCTTTTTATGATGGATCTTTACAAGGAAATCTCTTTTCCGGAACTTGAATTGTTCTTTTCTGAGCCAAAGGTGGGGCCAAGTCATGAGGAAGTCAACTTTCGTGCTTTCGTTTGTCCTTATACAAAATACTTTCGTCAGGCTTTTGCTTAATTTTCACAAGAAACTTCATGTTCTGAATTAACGTAATTTTTTTTCACTTGCGTCATATAATAAGTGTTATTTCGTTTAACAATTTAATGGAAACGTGTTTAATTTTACTCAAAAGAATAAGACGCACTTTCATCAATTTCAAGAATACGATTGTTTTTATTATTCGGATAACCTGTATCCTTCATTCTCATCATTATGCTTCTAAAGGATAAAGGATTGAATATAAATTCATAAATTAAAGGACAGCATGACAATTTCACTAAGCCCAGGTCTAGGACAAAAAATAAAAGGAAAAGGTAATAAGAATCGAGTTAATCCCAAATTGGAAAAAGGCAATGTGACGGAACATTCACTCCTCATTTCACAACGTCAACGGATGGGATGATACGTTGTAAACGGCAGAGGTATTTTGGTTTAGAACTATTATTAGACAGATGAATTATAAAAAGTCATATGGGACCTTTAACATTAGTTTTTTAACATTCCGACTGCTAATCATTCTCAAACTTTCGAGACGAAGTTGAAAACCTCCCAAATTGAAAATAAAAATAAGATGAAAATTTTACCTTTAAACTTAATGATCTTTTATTTATTTTCTCATGTTGAATTTCTCTTTTACCTCATTATTTATTTTTCTTTTTGAAAGTATTTCAACTTCTTACTGGAGCATGACGTGTCTGACTTACTGTAAGACGTTAACACTTGAAAATGATTATGTTAAGGCTCCTTTACAGTTATAAATTTATATAATTTTTATTTTTTTTATTATTATTATTCTTGTCTTCTCTGTTATTGTAGTTTTCTTTTAAGTATAATTGAATTTGATCATGTGTTGTTGGTCTTGTTCTTGTTTTTTCTTTTCATTGTTGTTGCCATTCTTCTTCTTGTTACAGTTTCCCTTGTTACTGTGTTCTTTGCTTTTGTTCTGTTTTTTTTCTTCTTTCATTTTGTTACTGTCGTTTTTATTGTTATTGTTGATCTCGTTGCTGTTGTTCTTGTTCTTGTTCCTGTGCTTGAAAGCATTCTTGAATTTTATTTGCAAAGTCATTTTAGCAACTGTTAATCATTAATATTCAGGTATAACGATAGTTGTTTGTGTTATGATTCCTGAAATATTTTTAACAGAGCAGATTCATATTAGGATACGAATTCGTGTGAAAAGTTTGGTTATTTTTGGTCACAAAAGGAGACATTTTCAGTCCCTAAAATTCCGAAAAAAGGAAAAGAAAAGAACGGCTTAAAATCACTTGAAAGGATACTTCTCATCAACAGGGGCATACGTTATAAATGAGTGGAAATAGTTCTATGTTACTCAAAACTATAGGTGGATCCAGCGCATCATAAACACGATATTGGTATGATTACCAGCAGTTACACTAATCTCTAATTTACCATCTTATTTTATGGTTGGTAGAGTTTGTTTGATATCAAATATTTGCTATTATGGGTTGAAATATTATCCCTGTCAAATGAAAAGGAATATTTCTCTTCTCTCTCTCTCTCTCTCTCTCTCTCTCTCTCTCTCTCTCTCTCTCTCTCTCTCTCTCTCTCTCTCTCTCTCCAGCATAAATTCTTTAATTTTTTGTATATATAAACTAAATGATATCGGGGTCAATGACCTTAGATGTCAGGATGCCTGAAAACCTTAAATCAATCAATCAATCTCCAGCATAATTCTTATATTTTCTCCTCCAGTCTTAATAGCTAAATAGCTTTTACCGTAGAATTGATACAGAATTTGTTACTTTATTTTGGGAAAGCAGTACATGATTCTTTCATGGCTGTTTTTATTGCCATATGACTTAATGCGTTAATAAATATTTCCAGAAACAGTTAGATAAGTATTCAATTCTTAAGTTGGGATTCCAAAAGAGAAAGTAGAACAGGAAAAGTCTGTGAGATCCTTTGCTAATCACCCATTTGAATTATCAATTTTAGTATGCCAGAATAGGTAGGATTACTTTGTATGTATGTTCCCATAGAGTTGCAAAAAAAATTTCTCTGTATTTAGTACAAAATCCTGCTTCTAACTCATATCCATCCCGATAGGGCACCTCAACTGCGTTATCTTAGGACCACAAGTCTCATTGCCTTAATACTTGATAACTCTGAAGAATTGTATATTGTACCAACCGTGTGTCACACGATCGTACATAGTTCATGTTGTGTATATATTATGCTTGTATCTTCGCTCTCCCCTCGCATTAAAAAGAACCTGAAAAAACATGTCTGTTTTTCTCATCGGTAGCGGTGTTGATTTTGAACAGGAAATATCCTGTTGCCTTGAGCTATAGTATATAAAGGAGAGTGTTTTGTAATAAAGTCACTCAGTTGCTTGCATCCTGTGTTTGAGTCACAACCTTCTCTTGGCCCGTCACAATATAAAAGAGAACATAGGGGATAACTGTATGTAGAATGAAGTAACACAAATCCGTAGTCAAACTAATAAGTATGTGATGGGATGAATTATTTTAAGGTTGATTTCAAAGAGGGACTTGTCTCTTTTATGTCCCTAAGATATAAAATGGAACCCTTTTCTCTCTAAATTCAAAGGGCGTGATTTATCGCAGAGCATAGGATTTAAAAGAAGAACATGAGACATTTTTGGCTAAAATACATTTTTGTTGAATAGGGAGACCTAAGTCTTGTTTAAATCTTTACCTCTTATTTATTTTACTTTGTTATTTAACTTGATTTACTTTATATTCTCTTATTTCTCTTTTATATATTTCTTTCTTAATTTTATCTTTATTTGGTTACTCGGGCTTGTAGCATTCTACTTTTCCAACTGTGATTGCTGTTTGGCTTAAGAAAATAATAATAATGCTGATAGAATATTGTTATTATAATTCTCATTGAAAGTAAGTACGTTGAAGATACACAGATCAAGATTGACATCATTCTTTATTTTCCCTCTCAGAACAGACATTAACACCAGGTAGTTCAGATAACACTCGGTTAACAAAAACAAAAGAAAAAAAAAAACTCTAAGTATAGATCATGACTGAGGTTTACTTGATTAATGAATCCGGAATAAACTCTTGTATTCCTCAGCCTCCTTCAACCATCTCATTGATTCTATATTCCTCCATTTACTGTTTAGAGCTCTATGACAACCATCACCATTTGGAAAGCTTCTTCAGCTGTCTCCATAAGTCCTTTACTTGAAATTTGCGTTATATTTTTCCTCCTTCCTTTTCAGTATCTGTGAATACCTCTTATAGCTTCATTTTTCTTTTGCCCGAGACACGAGCGTTATAGCTTGTTTACTTAAAAAACCGTATTCAGACCCTTTTCATTGTTGGAAGTCTATTCTATCCAGTCCCTTCCACGAAGCGATGCCATTTAGCCTGAATCCCTTCTCCTTTGTTAACTTTTGTAAACTTCGGAGGCGTCGCTCTTTTTGGAAACTTCTGTATTTGCAGCTCGTTTCTTACCACTGGATTCCTTTCTCGGGGATTTTCATCAGTATCTTTCTAATCTACTCTATTCTTTGTGCATCACAATGATACTTAATTCATAAATCTCTCTCTCTCTCTCTCTCTCTCTCTCTCTCTCTCTCTCTCTCTCTCTCTCTCTCTCTCTCATTCCACGTCGTGCTTCACTGTTTTCCATTACTACTCGCATCAAATTTTGAAATTCATGTGCATGGTATTATGCGTGATTAGGAGCTTAAGTGCACAATGTGACTGCTATTTTTCCATCTAGGTCCTAGTTGGAAAAGTAGGATGATACAAGCCCAAAGGCTCCAACAAGGAAAGTACCCCAACGAGGAAAGGAAGGGAAATGAAGAAACTATATATGAGGAGTAAAGAAAAAAATAGAACATATCTTAAAACCAGTAACAATGTGAAATAGTTGTCATATATAAGCTATGAAGAGAAGCTTATGTTAACCTGTTCAACATGAAAACATTCTCAGTAATTTTGATCTTCTACCGGTTCAATTACCTGATTATGAAGATCATTCCACAGTCTTGTCACAGCTGAAATAAAACTAATGGAATACTGCGCTGTGTTGAGACTTATAATGGAGAAGGCAAGTACTATGTATAGGATGGTGCAATCTGGGAAGATCTGAATGCAAATTATGGTCAGAATTATGAAAATCCTTATGTAACATGCATGGAGAGCAAACTAAACGACGGGACAGAGACTGATATCAAGATTAGGAATAAGAAATATAATAGACCGCAAATTTATGTCCAGCCAATCAAGATGAGAGTCAGCAGCTGAATAGCAGACAGGAAAACAGCACTCGAAGCAATGTAGAATAATAGAATTAAAACATTTCTTAAGAATAGATTATTCACCAAAAATCTTGAAAGGCTTTCTCACTAAGCCAATTTCTTTTGCAATTGAAAAAGAAACAGACGGAATGTGTTTATCAAAGTTTAATTTACAATCGAGAATCACACCTAAATGTATAAAGGAGTTGTATATTGTTAAATAAACATAAGCAATGAAGAGATCTGGATGTTGAGTAGCCACTGGCCTCGACCAACTTACTATTATGCTTTGAGTTTTGTTAGGGTTCAACTTCATGCCTCATAATTTGCACCATGCACTAATTTTAGCCAGAACTCTTTTAAGGGATTCAGCAACCCCAGAATTACATTCAGTCGGTGAAGTTTAGGCAAATAGAGTAGTATCATCTGCATATGCAACGAGCTTCTTTTCTATTCCAAACCACATATCATGTGTATATGGTAAGAAAAGTAATGGGCCAAAAACACTACCCTGGGGGACAACAGATATTACACCCTTCCATTTATTGCCCCCAGGGGAAATCATACATTCGTGTGCCTAAGAATATTACAAAATTTTTGCAAAATGATAACTATAAAAATTGAATATACCGGAGTATCAGACTTTAGTAACAAGATTCTAAAGTTTACCTTAGATGTTATGTAATATTTTTATGCATTCTTAATCTAATTTTCTTTTATTACCATCTATCTAGAGTATTTTCTATTACATCTCACACAAGGTAACGCTAAAGCTCTCTTAGGGCTATATTCGTGGTATTTGGGCCCAATTTATATGCGCCATTTCATCCATCATTCGACCCCCCACCAACTCTACACACCAAAAAATGAATGTGTGAGAAAAATTCGCAAGAGTACGCAATAATTTGGCATAACCATTTTGGATGTAATAGTAAAGGTTGGTGTAGGGTGATGTGTGGCATTAATGGAGCAATATATACCGAAAGTTATTGGCTATTGGGGTCAGTGGAATATCCAATTCTGGTCATATTGATAGACTTTGATATTGGGTCATTTATATTATATTTTCTTCATCACACGTACGCTAGACGAAATGGGGAACGAAAATATTTGGTATGCGGTTTCCTCAATTTTCTACTGTATATGAAAATCGGAATCACCGAGCAGTTGAAAATTTGTCGTCAGTAATTGACTTTCTCTCTCTCTCTCTCTCTCTCTCTCTCTCTCTCTCTCTCTCTCTCTCTCTCTCTCTCTCTCTCTCTCTCTCTCTCTCTCTCTCTGCACCCGAGTTCATTTCACAAAATTTGATAATTCTTATATGCATGTATAAATACCTTTCATTAGAATGCACCAATCTCTCTCTCTCTCTCTCTCTCTCTCTCTCTCTCTCTCTCTCTCTCTCTCTCTCTCTCCGTTAGTTTGCTCGTGTACGAGTGTGTGATATTCAGTGGTAAAGTTCCCATTAGCGTTCTTTATTTATATATTCTATCTTCAACAAGTTATTCATATGTCAGGCAGTACAGTCTCAAACATCATTTTTCTTTAACATGAAATATCGTTTTACTGTTGTTATTTGGGATTATTTTCAAATGGGAATTGGAGAAGTGATTAGAATGTGTTTTTGCATGCACATAAACCGAATGTGTGCACAAAGTTACATACGTGGGTGCATATTAACATTCTACACATCCAATATTGCAATCCTGTGTGTATGCTCAGTTTATATTTGGATGTAGCATAATGACCATAATTTTGTATATTAATTCAAAATTTTATGCATAAGAACGCGTATACATAGAGAAATGAATATTTACATTTGGACGACCCTCAAAAATACATGTATTCTTAAGAGCATGAAATAAACAAACATACACAGCAACTTGAATAAATAGGTAAAGAAGAAGTATTTAAATAGAAAAACGACCTTTTAGCATTGTGTTCCACCCCTTAATTCTGTCGTGATAAACCCCAAGGTCTCAGTAAGAGGGAATCCACTGCCTCTGGAAGCTTAGGACGAACATTTATCTCTCGTTTATGTCCCCTGGATGGAAACCGCACCTGGAGAGAGAGGCTTCTTTTGTTTGCTTTTTCGAAATGCATTTTCCGTGAGGGAAAAGCGCAGTTTTGGTGATGTCTTGTCTGTTGATTTTTAGAGGGACTCTTGAAATAATTGTCTTTTTTTTTGTTTGCCAGTTTTTCATATTTGAGCTAAGGGAAAGCTTAGATTTTAGTGAAAGAATGCTCCTAGACTAGGATATGAGGCCTTTTTAAGAACTGTTGAATGTCTGGAAATGTTTATTTGTGGGGTATCGGAAATTTAGAATAGCATCTTTGATATAATTGTATTTTTCAAATTTAAATTGCTCTTATGCTAATTACTCTTATAAAGAATGTTAATGACGGTATGAAATGTTATAGTTAATTATTACGAAATCAGAAATAGTAACGTTTACAATATTATCCTGTAGTAATCTATAAGGGGATGGAATAAAGAGATATGCAAAGGCAAATTGTATTTCGTCCGGAAAGAAACCTAAGACACAAAATTTTCCTCTTTATCTCTGAATCAGAAGATAAAGAGCGCTTCCCTAGACACCTAGGAGACTATAAAACTCTCGGAACGTAGGTTAAAGTAAGCTTTTCTTGCAAATGGCTCATACAGCGGATAGGAGAAAATTTGGAGTTTCAGAATATACCAGTCTGAGATCAGGTCTGAAATGAACTGTTGACTTACCCTCTATCTATGCGTATATGTATGTATGTATGCATGTATACATATATGTATATATATATGTGTGTGTGTGTGTGTGTATATGTATGTATGTATGCATGCAGTTTCAGAATATACCAGTCGGAGATCAGGTCTGAAATGAACTGTTGACTTTCACTCGATCTATGCGTATATGTATATACTGTATGTATGTATGTATGTATATATATATATATATATATATATATATATATATATATATATATATATATATATATATATATATATATATGTGTGTGTGTGTGTGTGTGTGTGTGTTTGTGTATGTATGTATGTATGCATGCATACCTGCACGTGTGTTTTGCATTGGAAACAAAAAGCACACTGTATGAAAATCTCAACGTGCGTCTGGTGCAAATTTTGTGGCAGGGCAGGGTGTGAAGTCATAAGGCTACACTAGTTATTCACTTTCAGCTTTCATCCTCGATTCACGAATCGGAGGAATGCTGTCCAGTTTTCTTCTTAAGATATCTCCCCTATAGTGTCTATAACCGTAAGGAAGACAGACAGAATTGAAAATGGCCGATGGTCTAGTAACTAAGGTTTGAAAACATGGTATTTTATGAAGTCGGTCTTCTACTTAAGAAAATGAAATAATTTTTTTTTTTTGTTGTGAATGGTAATCTCATATAAAGCTTGTGAGGTTTTTGGAATGGAAGGGAAATATTTTAACCAGTTAATGGATGACTAACATGTTTTTAAGTAAAGTGTACTTTAGGAAAGCGTAGAATATGTTATAGATATTTATGACGTAAGGCAAGAAAAGAGCAATCTATTAAATACTATTTAATTTGATTTTGTTGAATAAAATTACTTGCACTCACTTCATCTATCTGATCTGTTAGTACCTAACAGCTACCTTGCGACATTGGTGACCACCAGAGGATCAGCTCCACACCGCCTGTTTGCCCGCCGCTGTACCCTACCCTTTTTACAATGCCCTTTTTAGTCATTTTAAACCTGCTAATGTCTGCCTGGTAGCTACCAATAGATCTGAGATCCCCATCCACGGGTACAAGACTCTTACACTATCGTTTGGGAGCGCCAAATACAGTTGGAAATTATTCTTTGCCGACGTATCATTCCCATTATTTGGTGCGGATTTCCTTGCCCATTTCCACCTCTTGGTTGATGTGGCACATTAATGTTTATTCAACGCAGACTCATACTCATCAACACCTCTTCAACCCGCCTCCTCCAACCTTGCACTCAACATCAGCTCACCCACGGGGGGTTACGCCCACCTCCTCATGTCGTACCTGAAGTTTTCCCTCCAGAATTGGGCCAAATGCCCACGGTTCCCGCCAAGCTATGTATTTATCACCATATCAAGACTGCAAGGCCCCTGGTGTTTTCCAGATTCAGACATCTGGCCCTGGGTCGTTTGGCAGCTGCTAAACAAATGTTCGCCAAAATGGAAGATATTAGAGGCTCAAGCCCATGGTCGTCACCCTTACACATCATCTTGAAGAAGGATGGCTCCCTGCGCTCTTGTGGTGATTACAGGTGTCTAAACAGGCAGACAGAACTGGATCACTATCCCCTCCCCAACATCACTGATATTACCTCGTACTTGCACAAAGGGTTATTATCAGGTGCCCATGAACCCAGAAGACATCCCCAATGCCACCATCACCACCCTTTTCGGTACATACACATCCAATTACTCCTGTTCTGGCCTTCGTAATGTTGGGGTCACTTTTCAATGTCTCGTGGATGGGATGGCCTCCTAGGGGACCTCCCCTTCTGTGTATATTACGTGGACAGCATTACTAAGGAGGCTAAAGATTGGGTTCGTGTCTGTACTTCATGCCAAACTTCAGGAGTGGGCACCTTTCCTCAACCTCGGCGTCATTTTGTCCACATTCACGTTGACGTAGTAGGTCCGCTACCCACATCACATGGGCACCGTTACCTGTATACCATCATTGACTCCTCCCCATGCAAACTGCAACGTCTGCCTCATGTCTGCTTTACGCTCATGGTGAATAGTGAGATTTGGTATCACAGAGCATATTACTTTTGACAGGGGTACCACTTTCACCCCTCAATTGTGGACATCATTAGCGAATCTCCTGGGCATCACCCTACATTAGACAACCGCCCACAACCCTGTAGCCAACGGAATGATAGAACATTTTCATTGCACCCTCAAAGCAGCTTTGGTGTCCTGTTGCAATGACTTCAACTGGTTTACTCAGCCTCCCTGGGTCCTCCTAGGATTGAGGAACACTCCTTAGGACACCCTGGATGTCTCGGCACCTGGAATGGTGCATGACGACCTGTTGGTCGTCCCTGCTGACTTTTTTTCTTTTTGTAACTTCCTCCAACAATCTCCAGCGCCTACGTCTCATTATGGAAAAATTTACCTCTTGCCGCTACTCTTACAAGCCCCCAGCAAAGCATCCCATACCATAAGAAATAAATGCTTCAACGCATGTCCTCGACCACACCAACACTAGCAAACCACCACTGATGCCCCCTTACACGGGCCCTTTTCTCATTATCCGTCACATACTGAAGGTTTTCTTAATTAACATTTGGAGCAAAAAGACTGGGTCTCCATTGACTGTTTAAAACCTCTGTATCTCCTGCAAGATGACCCGCATGCAGTTCCTAGGGTGCCTTATTTTACTTGTATGTCTTTTTTAGGGGGAGCCATATACCGCACGTGTTTCATACATGCTCATACACTGTAATACTATTGTTTTTTTTATAACTCGCTCTCTCTCCCGCTTTGATAATAGAAAAACATGATTAAGCTTGCCTGTGTACATTTTACATTGAATTGTTGTGCCATTGTTGCTTACAAATGTTTGTAAATAAAATCGTTATCTAGTTGAATAAAGTCACTTACATTCACCTCGCCTCTCTGTTAGTATATAGAAGCTACCTTGCGGCAGTGTCCTAGAGACCGACCATATATACATAGGACTAGTGTATGTATATATGGTCGGTCTCCAGGACACTGCCGCAAGGTAGCTTCTATATACTAACGGAGAGGCGAGGTGAATGTAAGTGACTTTATTCAACTAGATAACGAGCTTATTTACAAACATTTGAAAGCAACAACGGCACAAAAATTCAATGTAAAATGTGCACTGGCAAGCTTATACCTTTCCACCAAAGCTAGTACCCAAGAGGGCCAGGCAGTGGCTGCTGATAACCCCACAGGCTGATCATTTAGTTATCTTAAACCCCACCTCCTTAGCTCGCAGGAACGGAAAGGTTGTGCACACTAATGACATTATTTACGAGCTGCAACTTGGACTCGATTTTTTTACCCAAAAATCATGAGTCAGAGACGTTAGCCACTAGGTTGCCACAGCCATTAAGTAGGGATGGGGTTGTGGGGTGTTAGGTACTGACCATGTGTGTATTTATTTGGTCTTAAGGATAGTGGTGACTTCGCAATGACTATTTCATTTCCCTCTGCCATTCGTGAGCGACCTTTAATCGAATACAGTTGCTTCCTGGCAGTAACCTCATCTAATTGGCCTGTACTAGCGCAACCGTTAACCTTAACTTTAACCCTCATACTTTTTATCACAAGTTTAATATGTATTTATATAACTGTCAGACACCAATCCATTTTTTTAATATCTTCATATTGCTTAGTGTAAAACTGCAATACTGTATTCTATTCAGCCTTGAATTGGATTGACAGTCAGGCTAAGATAAACGAAAACCATTTTCTTTTATCTATACTAACTAGGAACTCACGTCTAAAACTGAACCTTCCATGGAAATGCGTAGCGAAACTAAAATTTTTAGAATTTGAGAATGATGAAAGGCAATATAACAGCATAGTAAGAATTCATGGCATCGATATTTTTTTTCCAATCAGCTGCGATTTCCATGTATCAAAATCTGCCGTGAGAAGTGCACGCCAGCGCGAAATTCCCTATTGGATCTACGTTCATAAAAGCAAAGCGAGGCGTGTATATAGATTTGTTGGTCGTGGGAACGAAATTGTTTGAATGTTATTTATACAAGTTTGGATGTGTGACATATGAGAGAGAGAGAGAGAGAGAGAGAGAGAGAGAGAGAGAGAGAGAGAGAGAGAGAGAGAGAGAGAGAGAGAGAGAGGATGGATACAAACAATTCTATCTATAGAAAGTTATTCTAATTCTCTTTTAAAAAAAGTAACGAATTGTGAATAAAGAAAAGGTAAAAAGTTGATCATTTTGACCAAGGCGGATGACACACACACACATATATATATATATATATATATATATATATATATATATATATATATATATATATATATATATATATATATATATATATATATATATGTTACATTTTTCATGGTATGTCTGTACATTTTATATTAAAGATTAAAACTAATAAATAAAATTTTCCGTAACGATACAAAGGTAAGTTGTCAGGTGTACCGATTTTCTAAGAAGGAACTACCTTCCCATGTCGATTGGGACCTCTGCATGCCAATTGAGACCTTCCCACGCCAATTGGGACTTCCGAATGCCAATTGAGACCTCTGCATGCCAATTGAGACCTCCGCATGCCAATTGAGACCTTCCCCCGCCAATGGGTATCCTCCAACCTCATGTTAGACCCTCCCATGCCAATATGGACCTCCACATACCAATGAAGACCACCCCACACCAATTAGGACCTCATCATACTAATTAGAACCCTTCCACGTCAATTTGGACCTCATAATGCCAATTTAAACTTTCGCACGCCAAATTAAGACCCCATTGGCTTTGGGGCCTCCATATGCCAATTGGGTCCTTCCCATGCCAATTGGAACCTTCGCACACCAATTGGGACTTTTCCATGCCAATAAGGACTTCATCACACCAATTGGGACCCTCCCACACCAAATGGGACCTTCTTACACCAATTGGGACCTTCCCACGCATATTGGGACTTTTTTCATGCCAATCGGGACCTCATGCGAGCTGGGAACTTTCCCCGCCAATTAGGACCTTCCCATGTGATCTGGAAACTTTCCCCGCCAATTAGGACCTTCCCATGTGATCTGGAAACTTTCCCCGCCAATTAGGACCTTCCCATGTGATCTGGAAACTTTCCCCGCCAATTAGGACCTTCCCATGTGATCTGGAAACTTTCCCCGCCAATTGGGACCTCCCCATGCGAACTGGGAACTTTCCCCACCAATTAGGACCTTCCCATGTGAGCTGGAAACTCTCCCCGCCAATTGGGACCTCCCCATGCGAACTGGGAACTTTCCCCACCAATTAGAACCTTCCCATGTGAGCTGGAAACTCTCCCCGCCAATTGGGACCTCCCCATGCGAACTGGGAACTTTCCCCACCAATTAGAACCTTCCCATGTGAGCTGGAAACTCTCCCCGCCAATTGGGACCTCCCCATGCGAACTGGGAACTTTCCCCACCAATTAGGATCTTCCCATGTGAGCTGGAAACTCTCCCCGCCAATTTGGATCTCCCCATGCGAACTGGGAACTTTCCCCGTCAACTGGGACCTTTACCACGTCAATTTGGACCTCCCAAGGCCATCTTGGAGCTTCTTATGTCAATTGAGACCTTTCCACGCCGATTAGGAACTCCTCACGCTAATTAGGAACTCCCCATTCCAATTGGGACCATCCCACGTCAATTGAGATTTCCCCATGCCAATTGGGACCATCCCACGCCAATTGCGACTTTCCCACCCCAGTGGAACCTTCCCATGCCAATTGGGACATTCCCATGCCAATTGGCACCTCCCCATGCCTATTGGATTCCCCCCATGCCAATTGTAAACTTCCCATGCCAATTGAAACCTTCCCATACCAATTGAAACCTTCCCATACCAATTGAAACCTTCCCATACCAATTAGGTCCTTTGCACGCTGATTGTGGCATCCCCATGCAAATAGAGACCTTTCCACACCGAATTGGGACCTTTCCACTCCAATTAGGACCTCTCCATACCAATAGGAACCTTCACACACCAATGGAGACTTTGCCACGTCAATTGGGATCTCCCCCATGCCAACGGGGACTTTCTCATGACAATTGGGTCCTCATCATGACAGTTGGGACCTTTCCACGTCAAATGGGACTTTTCCATGCTAATTGGAATATTCTCGCACCAGGTGGGACCCTCCCACACCAATTGGAACCTTTCGATGCCATTGGATCCTATCCACGCCGATTGCAAGTTTCCCATGCTAATTGGAACCTTCTCTCACCAGGCTGAACCTTCCCACGCCAATTGAGATTTTCTCACGCCAATTGAGATCTTTTCATAGCAATTGGGACCTTTCCATGCCTAATTGGGACCTTTCCATGTCAATTGAGACCTTCCCATGACAATATGAACCATCCCATGCCAATTGGGATCTTCCCACCTCAATTGGAAAATTCCCACGCCGGTTGGTACCTCCCCATGGCAATTGCGATTTCCCCAAACCAATTGGAACATTTCCACGCCAATTGGTACCACCCCATGCCAATGGGGACCTTCCCAGGACATTTGGGTCCTCATTTTGCAAGCGGGGACCTTCCCACGCTAATTGGGACCTTTTTCACGATAATTGGGGCCATGCCATGCCAATTGGAACCTTCCCGCACCAATTGGGACCTTACAATGCTAATTGGGACCTTACTATGCCAATTGTGACCGACCCATGCCAATATGAGCCATCCCATGCCAATTGGGATTTTCCCGCCTCAATTGGGACATTCCCACGCCAATTAGAACCTCCCCATGCTGATTGGTACCTCCCTATGCCAATGGGGATCTTCCAAGGACAATTGGGTCCTTATTTTGCAAATTGGGACCTTCCCACGGTAATTGGGACCTTTCTCACGCCAATTGAGACTTTCCCGCACCAAGTTGGACCTTACTTTGCCAATTGGTACCTCTCCACGTCAATTGAGACCTCTCTATGCCAATAGGGACCTTCCCACGCCTATTAGAACCGTCCTATGCCATTTGGAACCTTCTCGCATAATGTGGTACCTTACCACACCAATTGGGAACTTTCATGCCAATTGAAACCTTCCCACGCCAATTGGGATCTCCCCATGCAAGTGGACACATTTTCACGCCAATTTGGACCTTCCCACGCCAATTAGGACCTACGCACGTCAACTGGAACCTTGTCATACCAATTAAAACTTCTACATGCCAATTGGGACCCCTATGCCAATTAGAGCCTCCCCATGCCAATTGGGACCTCCCTACGTAACTCATCTAAATGATAGCATACGCCGAAAGTATATCGGTTTATGTCCTAAAATGAGTTATCGAAATAAAAATAGATAATAATGAAATTTTCTGTGGCATCATTGACTCCATTATCTTAGCTTTCTATCTCGTTCATGTATTTATATCACAAAAACTACTTCAAACAAGGTTTATTGTTGTCGCAAATCTGACCAACCTACATTACTAAATAAAAAACTGGCGTCTGGTGCAGATAAAAACAATCTTCTGTTTTAAATGTTAAATATTCTCAAAAACGATTAAAACGTGGATGATACTGGAATATACGTTGACTTTATGTTTTGGGAGCAGATGCAGGTGCACTCCTGGAAATGATTCAGAGAGAGAGAGAGAGAGAGAGAGAGATCCAAGCTCCAGTATTATCCATACTATCACCTCATATTTAAAAGCGGGAGAGCTTCGATGATATAATCACCCTAGGAGGTTGAAATAAAATTATCTCTCTCTCTCTCTCTCTCTCTCTCTCTCTCTCTCTCTCTCTCTCTCTCTCTCTCTCTCTCTCTCTCTCTCTCGTGTGCAAGTGAGAGAGAGACAGACAGAGAGATAGAGAGAGAGAGAGTAATCCCTGATAATACATATTTGACGGCACAAAAAAAGAAAGGATCCTTATTTGTCAAAGTCAGCACTATGAATCATCCGCAGAAAACTTTGCGAAGCAGAACTTTTATGGCTGTTCCTGGAAGAGTGTGCGTGATGTATTCCCCTCGGAGACAAATTCTTAATCGGGTCATTTAGTTTCTTCCGGATAAAAAGCGCCATCTTTTGTCATCAATATGCGGTGGAGGTCCTCCATGAACAAGAGATTCCGTCCGGATCAAGAATTACGTTTCTGTAACGTCTGAAAAAACCTTACTTTAAAAGAAAAAAAAAAGTCTAGTAATAAATCATATTTGATTTTCCTACGTATCAAGTCTTTCTTTTTTTTTTTTTTTTTTTTTTTTTTTTTTTTTTTTTTGTAGGGTTGGACGAAAAACCTCATAATTTTTATAATCCTTTTAAGGTAACTCAGATGCCAAGTTTCCCTACAGTTGGGAATTTCCGTTCATTCTTTTGATTGCTAAAATCGTTCTGCTTTATTTTGGGCATTTGTTTTACCTGATCACCATATAAGACTGGGGACGTATGTTTTGATCCCTAAAAGTAATTTTAATGATACTTCAACTCCAGTTTGGAAATTACAGAAGTATTATTATTATTATTATTGTTATTATTATTACTATTATTATTATTATTATTGTTATTATTATTACTATTATTATTATTATTATTATTGTTATTATTATTATTGAGTTGCATTATATGATATGATACCATTGGATTTTACAAGGGTAAGTTATGCAAGTAAGTTTTGGGGAAAATTGTATGAGAATATAAAGAAAAATCAGAATACAACTGTCACTGTAATATAGAGAAATTTTTGTTTTCAAGACGTTTACTAGTATTTGCTTTTGCTTACATACTATCTCACTTCAGACACAAGAAGTATGGAGTGCTCCATGAGTCGATTATTACTTTCGTATATTTATGTAGAGTAACAAAAGAAAACTTTGAGTTCGGCATGTTTTTAAGAAAGCTTTCGAACAATAGACTGTCAAGTATAAAATATAGATATGACAAAGATAATATCGAAATTAAAGATAACTGAGAATCATTATGATAATCATTATAATCTCTGGTTCGTTACCTGTGTAATAAATATTATGGCTATAACTAATGATGATAAACATTAACATCTGCATTCAAAGCATAATAAGTAACTTAGATTTATATCCATTAAAAAATGGAATTCAGTAACATGAGTCATAACATAGAAAGTTAAAATATTGTTGAGAGGAAATTTGAGAACTATCGAACAATGCAAAAGCAACAATGGCCATTGCTAAAATTTTCTCTATCAACATTTTGGAGCAACATTCAGGACGGACAATGATTGTGACGTCATCCAACAAGTCATAATTGGTCACAGTGGATCTCCATTCCATTTCAGATTTTTAAGAGCTTTCTTCTGTTACTATTTTATACCCCAAGAAAAGTTGTTCTCTCTCTCTCTCTCTCTCTCTCTCCTCTCTCTCTCTCTCTCTCTCTCTCTCTCTCTCTCTCTCTCTCTCTCTCTCTCTCTCTCTCTCTCTCATCCTATTCTGTACAAATCTATCTATTTACCAAAGCACTTCCCCCTATTTTGGGGGTAGCCGACATCAAAAAAGGAACAAAAGGGGACTTTTCCTCTCTTCTCTCCTCCCAGCCTGACGAAGGATTCAGCTGAATTTGGCTGGTACTGCTAGGGTGCAGTATATAAGATCTGAAATTCACAAATACTGTTTATAAGGTTATTGCGTTGCAATAATTTCAGAGCGTTGATTATTTTATGCAAAAAGAATGTCCCGAAAGAAATGGTGTGACGTCATCGGGAATAGTTTGTTGATTTTAAAGTCAGTTTGATCTCAAAAATTAAGTTGACTTTAGATTTATCAGTAACAAAGCGACGAAGGGGACATTGAACAGTTACTAACTTATAGAATTGACCTATGACATGACATTGACTGAATGGTGGGGATACACAGGTAGACAGTGACAAAAGGATAAGGGGAAAATTTTAAATAGCAGTAAAAAAATGAGAAATTAAGGATATATTAGTGATCGAATATGGATTATGATCTTGAATGAGATTCAGACACCGAATGTAATAAGATGTAAAGTGACGGAGATTCAGCTTTTTTTTTTTCTGCAAATATCTTGCCGATGTATGTAATTTTCTAAGTGAATCATGGACTATGCGGGATTATTTTGCTTTTTTTACATTCATATTTTGAGTTGTATACTAGTCGAATAGTGTATGCATATGTTTAGAATAATTGAATATCCCAGCAAGTAGCTTTTGAAATAATATATATATATATATATATATATATATATATATATATATATATATATATATATATACATATATATATATATATATACATATATATATATAAATATATATATATATATATATATATATATATATATATATATATGTATGTATATATATTTATATGTATGTGCATATATATATATATATATATATATATATATATATATATATATATAAATATATATATATTTATATATATACATATATATACATGTATATATATAAATGTGTGTAGGTATATATAGCATATGCATACATAAACACACACACATACACACACACACACACATATATATATATATATATATATATATATATATATATATATATATATATATATATATATATATATTATGTATAAACTTGTGTGTATAACCGATCACACATACCTGACTCGTCATTCTTTCTCTCTCTCTCTCATTAATGACTTGGATCGCATGATTCCCAGTCTCAATTACGATATCGACGGCGTATGCCTGTGGGTGGGGCCTCCCTCGGTATATCACCCAATGAATATTTATTGAATTTGTATGTGACATCATCTGCAATGGAGATGTTGCTTTTCCATCCATGGCGAAGTGAGTTATCGGCAACACCAGGAATTGCGTTGCCGAACTAAAGTGAGTTATCGGCCGCAACTGGAATTGCGTTGCCGAAGCGATGCGAGTTATCGGCCAGCAGCTGGAATTGCATTGCCGGAGCTGTTTGCTGACGGAATTTCAAGGGGGAGGTTTCATCAGATCGCTTCACAGGAATCCCTTTGTCGCGGAATGAGCCGAGATTCATGTCTCAAGAACGTATTAATGCGCGTTTCCTGGAATCTGTGTGTTTGAGATCATATGCGCTCGGTTTGGAAAGCAGTGCGAAACGGGGGCGTTACTTGACGGACTGAAATATTGATTCTGAGAAAATATTACAGATATACAATTTTCTTGTAATAAAAACTACTGCCTATGATATTTTGTTTCAGGATATCCATATTTTTATTATTCGGAAATCTTGGATATTGCACAAAACGTTGCCTAGATGGCATATTAAAGATCCTTTCCTACTATTATCGGATAACTTGTTTTGCTCAAATTTGAGAAAACCTGTAGTAATATTTTACCGTCATTTAGATATCAGTAAATTTTGATTTATTTTAGAATGATGAGATTGTTTTGTAAGTATTTCTTTGCACATGGAGGTAGTAAGGTTGCCACCATCAACTAAGGATTCCTACATATATGAATAGTAGTGCTTTCTGCAACCATCCATTACTGTGCATTAAAGATTTAGTAACGCTGCTATGGGACTTCATTCCTGGATTTTGAATCAAATGTTTTGTAAGTTTTCTTAGACGGGACTTCATCCACATTTCATCATTTAAGTGTGGCCTCTTAAATGGATTTTACCTTGGAGTCTACCCAGTTAGGAGTAACAGCTTATTTAGATAGATAGATAGATACATAGATACATAGATATACTGTACGTATGCAGTAGTTTCTTTGCTGAGTATTTAGCTCCCCTTTATACGTCCTTGGATGGCTCTATGCTAACGCCTACCAGTCCATTCAGCGGTAGGTAATTGAGTACCAGTATCTATTGTGAACAAAAAATGGCACATAACTAACAACCTCGTTAGTAGAGGCTTACTGAGAAACTGGAATGTTTCATAGTCACCCCAAGGTAAAAATATTGTGAATTGAAATGACATTGACATATTTTTCGTCCGCTTGTAATGTCCTACAACTACTTTAGCTTCCCAACTGGATATGTTGAATCCTTCTTACGATTTAAGAGCCTTTAAAATTTGTGATGTTGAGATTCAGACGGCCTGAATGGGACCGATATTTGAGGCCATAAAGAAATTAAAATGGAAAACAATTCCCGTGTAGTTTCTATATCAAAGCAAGTAAAATTGATTTCATTTGCTATTCGCTGTGGCATCAGAAATAAGACTTGGAAAAGGAAGGTTTCTTTTAGCTATCATAACAACAGGAAGAAAGAGAACTCTTGTAGTACTGCCGACAAAAGAAATCAGCGGAGACATGGCGTCAGCGGAAAATATTTAGGAAGGAAAAGAAAATGAAGAAATACAATGAAAAACGATGCTGATAACATTCACGAAATGTTTCTGGCAGAATTGGAAAGTCCTTCAAAATCAATCCACTCGACCCTTGACCCTTCGACTTTACATTCTAGCACCGGAAACCCAAGAAATTGCGATTCCGGTCGAGGACTTCCCGCTATTTTTATCAGCTTCCCGCGATACAAAGCAAACAAACGTGGAATGGTGTATCTGAATAATGTAGTATGCTGCTGGACAGACAAACAGTGCGGGGTCTTCCAATATGCAGTAAAAGCAAGGTACTGTCAATCAGACCTTTAGCGGAGAGCGGCTCTTCATCCCCATAGAGCCGATCGAGTAGTTGCTTCTTCTGGATTATGGAGAATTTATTCAAATCCGGATGATAGACCGGGGTACTCAGACAGCTGATGCACTCGGTTAATTTGTCGCTTTGATTCTCTCCAAGTTCCACAACCAATTGCATCAAGTGGTTGTGTTATAAAGGTATAATAATCATTAAGGAACTAATTGCTCTTGATGATAGTCTAAAACTAACTGGGTTTAGAATTTAGTTAAAAGTTAATTTTCTAAGCATTGAAGCCTCCCTCCTGCCTTATATTTCATCCAATTTATTTATATTCTAATATGGCCTTTTACTGTAGCTAATGTGTTTTATATGTTTACAGCATATTCTAATGTAACAAAGTGTGTTTTCTTTATATGTAAGATTTATTTGCCATATTGTGCTTTTTGAAGGGCTGCATTTGGCTTTCGATTTATTTACTTTTAAATGCTTTCTCCAATCCCATCACGGCTAACGCTATAGAATTATGTTACAATGAAATATCACAATGTTTTCCCAAACTTGACGTTTCTAGATATCAACTCACGACGCTGAATGTCCTCCGTCTGGCGCTTAAATTCTGAACCTTCCATTCATCCACCCAATCTAAACAACTTCAAATATAAAGCTGGCTTCTTCGCCGTCATTTGCATTCCATGTTAATAACCTATTTTGAAATATAATATTTTGAATTTTCTAAGTCTTTATGATGAATTGTAATCGAAATGGGGAAAAAAATTCATGCAGATATACATTAACTAAAAAAATTAGTGTTTTTTTTTTTTTTTTTTTTTTTTTTTTTTTTTTTACAGAATTTATATTCAAAATTGAGACGTGCTAACGTATGCCATTAGTATGAATTGGCAAACAAGGAATATATGTGTATCATCTTATAACTCGGAATTTATCTCCCGTATTATGGGGTTCTTGAACTTTGGCTTGTTTAGGAAATTTTAGGTTATTAAATACAGGAACCCCCCCCCCTCTCTCTCTCTCTCTCTCTCTCTCTCTCTCTCTCTCTCTCTCTCTCTCTCTCTCTCTCTTTCTCAGAGACGTAAACAGGTAATTCCACTTGAGTCAAAAAGGTTTCTTTTTTAGTTCAGCCCACGCGCAAGAAATGAATTCAACATACCCCATTTTGCCGACGTTTCGCATGAATATTCTGGGAATCTCATTGGAAAAACATAAATTCAAAATACCTCCGAAATATCCTACAACAGGTCCAATGTCTCTTACACGGCGAGGAAACGCTCAAGAGCAAAGGCCATAAAGTTTACTAAAAGGCATCTGCTCTAGAAAGCATTCAATATACCTCCGATTACTTTTGGCATATTGCAAAAGTGGGTCTGTCGAATGTGCTGAGGCCCATTTACTTCTTTTTCATGTTATTGCCGAGTCAAGTTGCAGGTGATGGTCTTTGGAGAGAGGCAATAAACACCAGCTGTTGAGAAAAAAAAAATATCCTGGACTTTACAAAGAATGTGGTAGGTAGTAGGTTGGCCATGGCACCAGCCACCCGTTGGGATACTACCGCTTGAGAGTTATGGGGTCTTTTGACTGGCCGACAGTACTACATTGGATCCTTTTCTCTGGTTACGGTTCATTTTCCCTTTGCCTACATATACACACTGGATAGTCTGGCCTATTCCTTACATATTCTCCTCTGTCCTCATACACCTGACAACACAGATTCCCAAACAATTCTTTACTCAGGGGGTTACTGCACTGTAATTGTTCAGTGTCCACTTTCGTGTTGGTAAGGGTAGAAGACTTTAGCTATGGTAAGCAGCTATTTTAAGAGACGGACACTCCAAAATCACACCATTGTTCTCTAGTCTTGGGTAGTGCCATAGCCTCTGTACTTTGTTCTTGCAGTCCTGAGTTAAAGTTCATTTGTTTGAGGAATCGCTCGAGCACACTATTTTATTTTATTTCTCTTCCTTTTGTTTTGCTAAATTTTGTATAGTTCAGATCAGAGATATTTTAATATTACTCTTCTTAAAATATCTTATTTTACTTTCCTCACTGGGCTATTATCCCTGTTGGAGCCCCTGGGCTTATAGCATCCTGCTTTTCCAATTAGGGTCGTAACTTGGCAAGTAATGATTATAATAATAAAGTAGTTTTTACCTAGCAACGGTTATCATAATCTGATATGACCTTTACAATAGCTAAGGTGTTGTATAGACTTACAGTATATGTTAATGTAACAAAATGGGAATTTCCTAACGTGTGAGAAATATTGATTTTCCACTTTTGAAGGACTGCATTTAGCTTTCAATTTATTTACTTTTAGATGCTCTCTCCAATCCCATCACAGCCAAGGCTATAGAATTGTGTTATAATGAAATATCACAATGCACATCTTCGATACTTTCCCAGACTTGACGATTCTTGATATCACCCCACAATAAGATTCCCCGCTAGATTGGACCCTGAAATCTACCAGGGAAAGATTTCCTCCTAGTTTTAACAAGAATATCTTCATAAACACATTTGGAACTTCTTAAGACATACAAAAGATGTTGACAATATTTTCTCATGATTTTTTTCTTGTTGATTATTATTATTATTTTTATTATTATTATTATTATTATTATTATTATTATTATTATTATTGTTGTTGTTGTTGTTGTTGTTGTTGTTCGGAAGTAGATTTATCCGAATTGCCTAAAAAATCGACATCTTTGCCAGACATATATGAATTTTCACCCGCTTTTGTTAAGAAATAGGCCTACCGTTTCACTACCATTTTTTTTTCTGCTACAGCATTTACGAATGCACAATAATTCTTTCCTTATCCCTCACAAGTTTCAAAATTTCCGAATTCAACCACGTTTTCATCTTATAATGCTCATGTACAATAAAAAAAAAATCAATCTATTAATATATCGCATTTCTCAATACTCTGCTCCAGAGCGTTCTAATCCAGACTATAAATACATGGAGACGTAATTCTCCTTTAGTTGGTTTTTGTCTTATAACTGCAGCTTTATGCTCAGATTAGTTACTTTCCCAAACCCAAATTGCCATCCTCCAAGAAAGCTGATTATACAAATGCTATCTAGGATGTCGAACTTTGTCAACTATGTGAAGGGGAATATTTATCAGGTATGCTTTGTATTGTGTTAATACACTCATTCAATGTATGTGTATACTGTATGTATATATATATATATATATATATATATATATATATATATATATATATATATATATATATATATGTGTGTGTGTGTGTGAGTATGTGAGTGTATTGAAACGAATATATTCTTTCGTTATTTTATTTATTTATATGTTTATGTATATGAAGAAACGTAAGACTTAATCCTCGTTTTAGATCTGGGAATTTTTGTCTTGCTTGATGTAGGCGTGTAAAGCTATTATTTTATCAAAAAAGGAAAATAAAAGAGAACACCCTTATTACTACTGTAACATTCATAGGAAGGTCAGGACTAAATATATTTATTTCCCTGCAAAAGTGCTGAAATGCAAAATCCCATTCCACTTCCCAATTATTAACGATAATTTGTAGGTGGTCGGAAAATAAAAAAGAGAAAAATCGTATCATCCTTTATTCATGTGCGTGCGTGGCCCAAAAATATTTCTATTCAGGGAAAATGTTCATGTAAATGTCTAGCGCCATGTTGCTGGTCCTTTTGCAAATTACCCCAGATTTGCATCTGAGCGTCGGTTTTTTTGTGTGTTGGAGAGGAAGAAGGTAGTGGAGCTGGCCCATGAAAAGATATCATTTTATATGAATGAATTTCCACAAATCAGAGTGTTGGGAACATTTAGCATGTGCGTGGGTGTATAACACTTTTCTAAGGTGTTGTTCTCGCATCGGAAAAATAATAGCAACTATAAGGCTAACTCTCAGACACAACTAAGAAAGGTACACACACACACAGAGAATGGATGAAACATCACATGAGGCTGGGCTCAAGATAATTAGAGGAAAGAGGTGATGAGAACGTAATATGCAGTGGAGGATGAAATATCATTGGAAGAAGGAATTAATGAGGTAGAATCATTTAAATATTTAGTAAGTATGATATCCAATACAGGGTCTTTAGAATATAAGTTTGATGAAAGATTGAAAAAGGCAAACCAGACAGTGGTTAGGTTTAGTAAAATTTGGAAATCAAATCGCCTGAAATTACATACAAGAATCGGGCTGTATATCAGTTTAGTGAGATCGGTGCTATTGTGTGGACATGAGTCGTGGTATGATAATGAAACTATATCCAACAGACTTTGTAGGTTTGAGAACAAACCTCTCAGAAGAATATTGGGAGTTGAATGGCAGGTCAGGATTAGAAATGAAACTATAAGAGAGATTACTCATGTGTCATATGTGGATAAGATCATGGTGAGTGGTAGATGGAGATGGTTTGGGCATGTTCTTCGCACTCCCCAAGAGAGATTAGTTCGGCAAACTTTTAACTGGCTCTACAATCCACTAGAAGAGTTGGAAGACCCAGGCCTACATAGCTGAGGACTACTAAGTGTGAAATAGGAGGTGATGAATGGAGAAATATTTATTTAAAAGCTCAAGATAGAGACGACTCGCGAAATCTAACTGAGGCCCTTTGCGTCAATAGTAGTAGGAGATGATACACACACACACACACACACACACACACACACACACACACACACATATATATATATATATATATATATATATATATATATATATATATATATATATATATATATATATATATATATATATATGAAAGCAACTAGGAACGTTTTGCGTTAACAGCTACATATATATGGATGTGGATTAAAGTCGAAAAAAAAATTAGCATATACATATATACTGTAGTATAATATATATATATATATATATATATATATATATATATATATATATATATATATATATATATATATATATATATATATGTGTGTGTGTGTGTGTGTGTGTGTGTGTGTGTGTGTGTGTGTGTGTGTGTGTATGCATATTGTGTATGTATATAGTGTCTGTGTATATATATATATATATATATATATATATATATATATATATATATATATATATATATGTATATATATATATATATATATATATATATGTATATATATATATATATATATATATATATATATATATATATATATATATATATATATATATATATTATAACATCAGCAATTCTATGCACTTAAATTATTGGTTAGAAACTAAGCATACATAAATTATTAGATGCGCCAGTACCCCAGAATACCTTGAATATGGCAAAACCTCTAAAAGGTCGTCGTAAATGAGATGTTGCAAGGCAGTCTCTGGAGAATTTCTTCGTCGGCAGAGTGCCATACTTTATGACCCTTCACTGAAATGTCAAATTCGTGAAGGATCTTCTCGAGAGTTTTACTCTGCATAGCTTAGTCAAAACGTTCTCTCTCTCTCTCTCTCTCTCTCTCTCTCTCTCTCTCTCTCTCTCTCTCTCTCTCTCTCTCTCTCTCTCTCTCTCTCCGTTAGTATTTGTTCAATTTGTAAACTAGTTTCGTGGAGTGTCTTATAAAGAGGTTTAGTTATCAATGTATTCGTCTGTCTGTTTATCTTTCTATTCTTATATAGTATTTGCTGTCTAATCCCTATTTGGGTTGGGATACCTTACCGTGGTGAGAAGGTTTGCTTGTCGCCATGATCAGCAAAGTTCTACTAGTCATGGCCACACATACTTGGTTGGTTTGCTTTGAGCGATCAGACCAAAATCTCCCACCATTGCCAATCCGCACTGGCCAGCCAAATATTAGACATGAATTACCATATGTGATGCCTTTGTCTTGCAGTGGACTAGAAACAGTTGCATTTGTGGTTGTTGTCTAGTACTTCACTTCACACCTATACCCAGGATCCAGAGAGTTCTTATCTGGATTCTGCCTTGACCTTTACCCCACTCATACTTGAACAGCTTCACAACAATTATCTGACGCTTTCACGTTAACTTAACTGCCATTTGTCTCATATTGTATGTACAGTCACCTATAGTCAATTTCTTTTAGCGATGCAGATTTGCACCGACTCGCAGCGGTGCCCTTTTAGCTCGGTAAAGTTTATCGAGCGCTGATTGGTTAGACAAGATAATTCTAAACAATCAGCGATCAGGAAACTTTTCCGAGCTTAAAGGCACCGCTGCGAGTCGGTGCAAATCTGCCTCACTAAAAGAAATGGACTATAGTGTTAGTTTTTACTGAAGCGAACAAATTGATTGAATAAACAAAATCGTCAATTAATCCTGTATTTCTTCCAACAATGTTTTTCTTATCAGTTGATAAAAATTGTGCGGTTTTAGATTACTCTGTATCCATCCAATAAGAAATTCCTTATTAATTGTATGTTTATTTAATCTAAATAAATCTTGATATCTGGTCTGGATACAAATCGAACCCGTCATTTCTTCCGAAAGATGATTGATTACGTCTGATGGTTTATGAAAGTGATAAAATTTTTTTTCTTTAAAATAAGATATTGAAAAGATTTTTTTTTTCTATTCTGCCACAAGTTAGATTGAGTGTTTTCCATTGGGTTTCTCGATGTTGAGAATAAATGAAAAAAAAAATAAATCAAGTAAGATGGAAAATATTTTTCCTTTGAATTCTTCCTCAAGTAAAATTGGGGTTTTTTCCATTGGCTTTCTCGAAGATGTTATGAATAAATAGATAAATTTCAAGAGAAAAATGTATGTAAATATGATTAGGTATGACGGAAAGAAGCTTTCCTTTTACTCGAATATGAGAGAATCAGTTTGGTGGAACATAACGAGAAATAACTGCGGCTTAAATCCTCCCTTCCAGAGGATTGTGGGCGTTTTGCAAAAAAAATGTTAAAGAGATAATTTTAACCCCACTTCCTATGCTAATGATATTCAGTCTTATATATTCAAATGTGCGGTGGGAAACCACACATCTCTCTCTCTCTCTCTCTCTCTCTCTCTCTCTCTCCTCTCTCTCTCTCTCTCTCTCTCTCTCTCTCTCTCTCTGCCTGCAATGGACTTATCCAGTTCAGGATATTTCCACTTTTTGAAAAAGGATTTTTTTTTACTCGAGGGCCTCAGTTGTTGGCTCACCGAAGGATTTCTTTTGAAGAACTCTCCTTCGAGAGAAATCTCTCCTTTGACTGGCGAACCAAAATCCCCCTATTTTCACCTACAGCCATTCTTGTCTGTCCCAATGCCAGCCATTGAGGAGAGACGCTCAAAACATTCTTATCAATCAAGCGAAAGATTCCAAAGTCCGTCGTTCGAACGACTGAAAAAGAAATAGAATAAGAGTCGGTAGCATTACCTAACAATCTATTCTTAGAATAGATGATATTCTGGTGTTTGAATATACACAAACCGAAGATATCTAGGATGCGGGACTTTTAAAGGCATATTCTCAAGATCAGTTGATAATGTTAGATGTGATCTATTTGAATTGAGCCTTTCATGTATTGGGGAAACTTGCCGGTTCTTTCATATTATTATTATTATTATTATTATTGCTATTGTTGTTGTTGTTATTATTATTATTATTGTTATTATTATTATTATTATTATTATTATTATTATTATTATTATTATTATTATTATTATTATTAGCGGAGGTAGTAGAACTATCGTCAATTTTAGATAGTGATACATACTTTGCTAATATGCCAATTTATCCCCTAATTAAAACATTGGTATAACTTTTTGCTTTCACATATAAGCAGTGAAATCAAAGCTCTAATTTTCTATCAATAAATGTTGTAAAAGTTCAGATTAATTTTAATAGTATATTTGATGAATGTATTAACCTCATCAGAGACATTGAATTGCCTTACAATAATCTTCACCGCCCGAATGCCATTTTTAAAATTTGTCAACTCGCCCTGTTTGCAGTGGGGTAAATTATGCACAGCAATGAGCTCTGGGAGACCACAATCCTTAACCAAGGCTAAGCGATGCCCCCCTAAAAGGTCCATTCTTTCCTCCAAGAATTGCAATAATTTCCGTACTAGTTCTAAACACTTGGCGCCAAGAACGGGGCCCAAATTTGGTGTGTGTGTGGGTGTGTGTGTGTGTTTTTTTTTTTTTTTTTTTTTTTTTATTATTTTTTTTTTATTTTTTTTTTTTTTCAATCCTCTTGTTTTTGAGTTTTGTGTTATCCTAATGACTGACGCATAGAATGACAATCGATATCAACACATCATCATCATAGTAGAGGTAACAAGCATTTTATGCAGCAAACCTGTATGAAAAAATTGGGTTTAAAACAGTAAACTAGTATTCCGTTTAATAATGATCAAATCGAATTTAGGTTATTCCCCCTAGTACTCAATAAATCAAGAATGCCAAGTATGCGTTGTCAAGTGCCTTTGCAAAAGGGCAGGAATACTGATTGGCTCTTGGATCAAAGTAAAAACGTTAATGTGATAAAATTTGGAACACCAAAAGTGGGGTAGAAATTTATTTCTATTGAACACAATATGGCAGTGATTTTCGTCATATATTGACTCACGGGGGTTCTCATTAAATTCTATCGACTGGGTCAGCTGATGGGGCTTGAAGTTACGTAAAACTTGCTGGTATATAACAGTGGTTCTCCTCTATTAACGTGCGTTTTCCCATTTTATATGGGGTAAGTTTGGTTGCCTTCTTTTTAAGAACTTTGCTTTGGCTTTGGGGTAGACTGCAGTCCCGATCAGCTGCCCTGTCTGACATCCCTAGACCCCGATAGCCTATGTTCATGTGTTATACCAGTCACCAGCTCCCTTCCTCCCAGCAGCGAGGAGTCCTGGCGCGGTTAGGTCGATAGCTCGAGGCGTGCAAGGTGTCTGTTATATTTCTAGGTGATGGAGTGGCTTTTTGTGTGTGTGTGTTAGTCTGTAAACCTATCCGTCGATTCCATGCATAATCTTGAGGTGTCTACATGGATAGCCAAGTGTCCGCCTCTCTGACTGGTCGGCTGCAGATTTGAACCCGCACCACAGACTTCTACGAAGACCGAGCTTACTGCCCTAACCGACTTAGCCATCGTGGCTCTTAAAAATTGCCAACAGCATCTGGTGTTCCCAGGCGGTCCTCCATCTGAGTACTGACCAGACCCATTGTTGCTTAACTTTGCTAATTGGACGAGAAGTGGTGTTTTCAATGTGGTATGGCTGTTGATGGCACTGTGGTCTCACCAGGTAAATCCTCAAGGGCAGTTAACACTTGGGTTCGGACTTCTTTTACCTCCACTGTTGGAGTAATTGATAATGACCTTGCCTTTCATTTAAAAAGACTCGGGTTCAAGCCCAATGTGAGGTAGAAATTTATGCCGATTAAGCATGATGGTGTTGATCTTCATTAATATTGACTCATTAGGGGTAATTTGAATTAAATGCTATCAATTTAAAGAGTTATTGGGTCCATTGACTGACCAGACAGTGCTGCATTGGATCCCCCTCTCAAGTTACGGCTCATTTTGTCCTTGCCTACACCGAATAGTTTGCTTATTCTCCTATATTTTCCTCTGTCCTTATACTCCTGACAACGCTGAGATTACCAAACATTTTGTCTTCGCTCAAGGGGTTAACTACTTCACTGTAATTATTCAGTGGCTACTTTGAGACTCTTTAGCTATGGTCAGCAGCTCCTCTAGAAGGACACTCCAAAATCAAACCATTGTTCTCTAGTCTTGGATAGTGCTATAGCCTCTGTACCATGGCCTCCCACTGTCCTGGATTTGAATTATCTTGCTAGAGGGTACACTCGGGTACATTATGCCATCTTATTTCTCTTCCTCTTGTATTTTTATTTTTAAGTTTTTATAGTTTATATATGAAAGATCTAATTTAAAATTCTGTTCTTAAAATATTTTATTTTGGTTGTTTATTACTTGTATAGTTTATTTCCTTGTTTCCTTTCCTCACTGGGCTATTTTTTCCCGTAGTATCTCTCGGGCTTATAATATCTTGTTTTTCCAACTAGGATTATAGCTTAGCTTGTAATAATAATAATAATAATAATAATAATAATAATAATAATAATAATAATAATAATAATTGGGCCAGCTGGTTTGCTGGGAAGTTGAATAAGACTCGCTGGTATGTAGACAGTGCTATTCCTGTAGAGCAGTTAGCACTTAGGTACCGACTTCTTTAATGAAGTGTGCTAGCATGATTGTTAACTACCTTGCCTTCAATTTGATGAGACTAGGGTTCAACCCCAATGAGCGAAAGAAATTTATTTGTATGTATATATATATATATATATATATATATATATATATATATATATATATATATATATATATATATATATATACTGTATATATACACATATATATACTTTACACACATACAAATTTATTTGTATGTATATACATATATATATACATATATATATATATATATATATATATATATATATATATATATATATATACTTTATATATATACATATATATACTGTATATATATACACATATATATACTTTACACACATACAAATTTATTTGTATGTATATATATATATATATATATATATATATATATATATATATACATACACATATATATACTTTACACACATACATCCCTTTTGAGGGAATAGCACAAAAAGTGTTATGCATATGTATGAACATATATTCACCATATTTCTCTCTCTCTCTCTCTCTCTCTCTCTCTCTCTCTCTCTCTCTCTCTCTCTCTCTCTCTCTCTCTCTCTCTCCTCTTGAAAGGGGGAGGTATCAGAAGAGTTTGGTGAGTCATCTGCAGCCATTGCCTGGCCCTCCTTGGTCCTAGCTTGGGTGGAGAGGGTGCTTGGGCACTGATCATATGCATATATGGTCAGTCTTTAGGGCATTGTCCTGCTTGATAGGGCAATGTCACTGTCCCTAGGGTGGAGGTTTCTAGAATCCCTCCTTTTTTATATCAGAATTTAGATCACGCTAATACCCAGTTATGGCTATGTGGACTTGTGATCAACAGTCTCTGGAATCGAACTTGGTACCAGAAATTACCATCCAGATACTGTATCACTTACCACAGCCACTGACTCAACCCTAGGCCATAATGATGATAGGGTCAGGTTTCACTGGAATCTGTCTAACCTGAGCGTTTTGATTTGAGCTTGGAGATCATGGTGATGCCTGAATGCCAACGGAATGGATGTAAACAGAGCAATTACCTTAGCAGATGTGCAAGGGTAATTTCAAAACAAATTATAAAAAACCTACATGTATCAGTGTATGTATCTGTTAAGTTCAGGCCCCAGTTGTGTAATAAAAAAGATAGATTCCTTTTAATAATTTCGCAATTCATTCTAGATGATTACTTAGCAGCAAAATTCGTAGAAGTATTTAATGTATATGTGGCTGTGACAACGCATCTCCGGCTCCTTCTTATACAAGAAAAAAACAATCCTTTCCCCTAAGAAATAGACAGTTTAGGAGCCGCGGTCTGTACACAAGCTGACGGCTTCCTGGACTCATTTCGAGTAAAGTATCTTTCGTCTCGTGGCTGTTAGTTCTCTCTGGGGCCGTTAAACTCTCAATTTCGAAGACATTATCACGAATGAAAAATACGTAATGGCAACTAAACGCCCGATGTTGCCGATTAAGGTGATGTTGGAGCTCATTGAAGCTCTGCTTAACGCTGCAAAGGAAAAAGTGGGAAATGATACGAGCTACTCTTTTTTTAATCCCTTTTCCAATTTCCTCATTATGGTTTTTTTTTTTTAAATGAATCTAGAATGAAGTTAGTGGTTACTCCATGGCTGGATTAGTTAAATTATTTACCAAACATTTCAACCTCATCGCATGTTAGAAGAATTTGGTGAATAACAATTCTTTCCAGATTTCTGGACAAATTAATGAACAGTAAAAAAAAAAATGTTTAGAGACGAAGGAAGGATTCTAAGGCTCGGGAAAAGAAGTTTAAAAGCAAAGCTTAAGAGAACAGTGATGAGAATGTTGGGGTGGATCATCACTGCTTGGAAAATGATGAAATAGAAGATGGCAGGCATAGTAAAGATCACAGAGGTAATAAGACTGTCACGACTGAGATGGTATGGGCACGTGTTTAGGATGGATGGATTGTTAGGCGGGAGTGAGGGAGATCGAGTTAGATAAGATGAAGGATGATCAGGAGAGAAGAGGTTTATAGAAGAAGAGGGTGTCGTTGATAGAAACCATTGTAGACGGCTCATTAGGCAACCAACCCCTTAACGTAGGAATAACGGTAGAAAAGAAGGAATCTCATTTCTTTAAGTCAAATTGCAATTTTCATCACGGAAACAGGGCAAGGAATTAAACAAACAAGAGAAGGGTAAACACATTAGTGATACTTTTTAGGATAGTGAATTAAATAATTTATTATTGATATATAACACTACGCCGATAAGATTGCGGAATCATTTTCCCCGACGAATTATCATTACAGAATAAACAAGTCTGTAGAAATTTAATCCAGTGGTACATAAAATGGGTGGTCTGTAAATGAGAATTTAAATCTTTTGAATAAAAATTTCTTATAAGAAAATAATATTTACAAATGACAAATTCACGTAAAGATTTAGAGCCGTGAGTGCACCTCACACAGAGATCTATTTGCATTGCTTGGGGAACTTTCCAGCGTCCCTCCCCTTTTTAGCCTTCTACGTTACCTCCCATCGTGGTCCTTTCTTATTCTCGCTCAACCTCCTTATACTCCCTCCCCAGTTGCACCTTGGCAATGAATGGCCTCCTAGCGCTAGCCCATTTACTATATCTTATTTTTAAATTGCTCTAACAGACTTAAGTTTTGTCATAGAGAGGTCAGGTTGGTCTCATTCTTTTGGAAAATGCCTGAAGTTTCTCATAAAGTTATCAAAAATATGCAAAATCATGTAAATAACAGTGTTTTGCAAGGACGTACCGGTACGTCCATTGGGGGTGAAAGGGCTAGGACTCAGTTCCTGATCAAATGCTTAAATTTCATTAATCCAATCCAATCTGAATAACAAGAAAAGTATTAAAAGTGATTAATAAAGATCTTTCCGTGAATATAGATGATTGTCAAGTAACTCTTGATTTGTAAAGATCATTATATCGTTGAGTTGCAACAAAAGATGGCATCAGTAATAGGTGGTTTCCATTTTGATTAATCTCAGTGACGAGGGTCTAACCTACCAAAGGATTTAAACGTTTAAGTGCAATATAATAAAAGACTCGAATGTGATGTACAATGGATGTAGAAAAAAAAGTTCAGTAATGCGTGTCCAGCAACCAAAAAAAAAAAAAAAGGGGGGGGGGGAGATAAAGGTAAAATATAATTCGAAAGTGTATTGGAAGATTTTCGGAAAATTTATTAAGAATATTTAGTAAATAATATATGCAGAGTAAGGTATGTAAGATACATTAAGTGATACATACATACGTATACCAAGGCACTTCCCCCAGTTTTGGGGGGTAGCCAACATAAAAAAAGAAACAAATAAAAGAACAATTAGAATAGCCCCAACGTATCCCTGCGTGTCGTAAGAGGCGACTAAAAGGGACAGGACGAGGGGCCTGGGAACCCCCTCTCCCGTATTTACAATCCTGTGAGACATCAGACATTAAGTGATAAATAGATAAAATGCATATTTGAACTGGATAAACGAAGTAAGGAAAAGGTGAATTAGTTGGGTAAGTGAATATTTGAACATAAAAATATATGTATATATATATATATGTATATATATATATATATATATATATATATATATATATATATATATATATATATATATATATATATATATATATATATATATTATCCTGGTTCTCGCGAGACGGATAAATCCTGAAATGCTCATTAGAGTGCTGACAGTCTTTCACGTGTTGATGCAATGTGCTTTCTAAAGCAATTTGATCACATAGTATAAGTATTTAGATGAGTTCTATGAAATAACTTCTTTATGGTCCCCACAATAGTACTTCAGTTTTTCATACAACTTTAATTAAGTAAAACGCAAAAAAACTTTATGATATTCAATTCGCAATTAACTGGAAAGTCTTCTATTCTGGTAGACTAAAATGATTTCTGACTGTTGTCACTTCATTTGTTTTGTTTTTGTTATCATCAATGCAAGAGACACAGGCCTTTCTAGTGTAGATATTCTGAGATGTATTATTATAAAGAAACAAGGTCCTTTAGCTATCGAATGTTACTACCCTATTCTCGAGAAGAAAGCTAAAGAATTCTGAATTTTTATAATGACATAGTTTTAGAAGAATCTACAATAGAAGGGATATTGGTCTACCCCACTTACCAAGAACGTGATTATTTTTTCCTCAAATTTTATTTATTTCCAAGTTTTTATCTCTCTCTCTCTCTCTCTCTCTCTCTCTCTCTCTCTCTCTCTCTCTCTCTCTCTCTCTCTCTCTCTCTCTCGTTCCGTTTTGCAAAATTACTGACGAATCCTTTCATCTTCCGCATGTGATTCCCTCTGAAGGCGAACGTCTGTCGGTAAAGGTGGCAGAGACCATCTTCCAGCCCATTCACCGTCCCTTTGAGACTTAACACAGCAACTTAGCAGACGACGCTATTCTTTTTCAATATTGAAGCGGGCGTCTAAACTCGCAGATCTGGCTCTTTGCTGCCTTAATTTTCTTTATTCGTTCCAAGATCTCTTCCGACCATTCCTCATTTTTTTCAACCATTACTCATTTTTATCTATCGCTTTGTATTATCTTTTATATTCGTTTCTTCATTTAATTTTCGTGGCTGTTCTGATTGTTTCAGTGTTTGTTTGGTTGGGAAGCAGTCATATGTTTTTTGGAAAATTTTAATTTCCTTTATTCTGAGGGTTTAATTAAATACTTAAAGCTTTACTATTTGGTGGAGAGGGGTTGATTTCGACAATAAGAAAAAAAAAAAACACAGAGTGCTACACGAATGTGTAATTCTCTTCGAAACATTTTTTTTTATCTTTCGTAAGTTGAGGTGATAAGTAACTGTTACTTCTCAATAAGAACCTAAAAGTCATAGGTTCAAATCCTGACCAGGGTAGAGGCACTTATATTCAATCCCCGTAATAACCCAGTGTAAGAGGTTATTACCAAGGTAAAGTAAATTCGATATTAACAGGAATTTGTGGCTAGGATTTGAAAAACAAAAACACTAGTGCATTGGTGATAAAACTTACCTAAATAGCCCATGCCTATGGGGATGGAGTTGAGTTTATTTCGATAAAAAAAACTTGAATTTAACTGGAATATGCACAGCAGAGTCGATTTCAACTTCTATCACTCTTCAGCTTGTTTCATTGCTTAATGTGGCGATCATTCTGTCCTTCTATTTTCTCGACTAAAGAAGCTGGACTACAGGACATTTTCTTTCCCGTCCGTATCTCATTTACATAAAAAATGAACGACAGGGAATGAGAAAAGTGTTCGCTCTGAAATAGACATTTGCAAGTGCTAACATTTCTCAGACATAAGTTTAAATTCCATTCTTGAAGTAGATAAGTCACAGAATTAATTTGACATTACCAACTGGCATTACATTGTGAGGAAAACGATAGTAAAACACACTTGTCGTAAGTCTTTTCTCTTTTCTTATTCACCAAGAATACGAAAAATATAGGGTTAATCTTTCTTCATGATTTTCCTGAACCATCGCCCAATTTTTCTCTCTCTCTCTCTCTCTCTCTCTCTCTCTCTCTCTCTCTCTCTCTCTCTCTCTCTCTCTCTCTCTCTCTCTCCGATTGGGAAGTAAAGCTGCTTTTGGTTAGGACTATGCTTAGGTACCCCCATCTAAACATACTCCCAGAGAGAGAGAGAGAGAGAGAGAGAGAGAGAGAGAGAGAGAGAGAGAGAGAGAGAGAGACCTTGTCCTGCAGTGCACTAGCTATATATGAAAGCCTTCAAAGACAAGGAATGAATAAATCATATGTTAAAACACTTGGATATATCTATATGGAAAGTACATCACTCCAAAAACTACACTAAGATAGTGAGAAAATTGTGATTGAAAGAGTTAGGCTGTGAGACCCCATCTCTCTTAAATTCATACTATGCCTAGAAGTTTCTAAGTATTTAGGTTGGGAAAATGAAGGAATCAACAAAGATGGGGAATACCTACTTATTAGCAGATGGTATAGTTTTATTTAGTGAATCATGTGAGGAATTGCAAAAGATGATAACAGATTTGAATAGAGAAAGCAGAAATGTAGAACTGAAAACGAATATGAGTAAAACTAAGATAATGATCAATGAAAATTCAGAGATTCAACAAATAAGGTTGTGAACCTCTAGAAATTGTTAATGAATATACATACTTCGGACAGATAGTAAGTGTTTCCCCAAGACGTAAGATCGAATTAAAATGAAGGATAATCAGGACCTTGAAAACTTTTGTGAACAAAATGAGATTATGAAACGTAAAATGCCACTTTCTCTAAAAAGAAAAGTATTTAATCAGATGTTCCTACCAGTATTAACTTATGCATCAAAAACTTGGAGCCTTACTAAATCCTTAAAACATAAGTTAGTTACAACTCGAAAAGCTATGGAAAGAATAATGAAGGAATAGCTCAAAGAGACATAAAAAGAGCGGCATGGATACGAGAGCAAGTTTAGGTGGGGGATATTCTATCAACATGTATGATGGACATCAAGAATAAATGACAGAAGTGGTCCCTAGATAGTGCAAAAGAATCTAGAGAAGGAAGAGAAGACGATAGATTGACGAACTAAGAAAAATTGGTGGTGATGAATGACATAAAAAGGCCATATACTATGGTGTATATATATATATATATATATATATATATATATATATATATATATATATATATATATATATATATATATATATATATATATATATCATGGTTGAGGACCATGAAATGTGAAGTAGGAGATGATGAATGGAGAAGTATTTTATTAAAAGCTCGAGATAGAGACGACTGGCGAAATCTAACCGAGGTCCTTTGCGCCAATAGGCGTAAGGGGACATGATGATAATAATAATATATATACTGTACATATATATATATATATGATAATGATATATATATATATATATATATATATATATATATATATATATAATTATATATATATATTTCATCATCATCATCATCATCTCCTCCTACGCCTATTGACGCAAAAAGCCTCGGCCAGATTTCGCCGGTCATCTATATCCTGAGATTTCAATAAATTACTCTCCATTCATCATCTCCTACTTCACGCTTCATAGTCCTCAGCCGTGTAGGTCTGAGTCTTCCAACTCTTCTAGTGCCTTGTGGAGCCCAGCTGTACATTTGGTGAACTAATCTCTCTTAGTGAGTGCAAAGAGCATGCCCAAACTATATCCATCCATCCCTCATCATGATCTCATCCACATATGACACTCGAGTAATCTCTCATATAGTTTCATTTCTAATCATGTCCTGCCCTTTAACTCCCAATATCCTTCTGAGGGCTTTGACCTCAAATCTACTAATCTATTTGAGATTGTTTCATTGTCATACCATGACTCATGTCCATAGAATCCATATATATATATATATATATATATATATATATATATATATATATATATATATATATATATATATATGCCTATATATAAGTGTGTGTGTGCACACATATATATGATAGTAACCATTTTTTTATTAGATTATACCCTTCTGCCAAAAGTTTTATATATATATATATATATATATATATATATATATATATATATATATATATATATATATATATATATATATATATATATATATATATATATATATATATATATATATATATATATATATATATATATCGTGACTATACATGGAAAACCACGCGTACATCTTTCATACATACAGAGATGAAAATCAAGGGCCCAAGTCTTATGCTACCCATGAATATAGATCTCTATGAATCTAACACTGGCTTCCATCATCAACTGGTAACACACTACCACTTCTTTCCGCATTCAGTGGAACGCATCTTCGGGCAAACAGCAATTCCCCAGGGCCCCACAATGCATTGTGGAGAAAAGTGAAGAATAATGTTTCCCACGGTGGTAATGTTGTTGCCAAAGGGATATCGTGCGCAAATCGTATGTATTTCTCGAGTCAGTATCGCTTCCATTTCTCATAGAACGTTGAGTAAGCAACACATTTACTCAGGATGAGAGAAATAAACGACGGGAAGCCAGGCTGGCAGTTTCATCAGCAATATTAATCGCGCCTCATGCTCTTTCTGGAAACTGTCCTTTCGACATGCGTATGAGGATGGTGTTCAGGAGGAAAGACCATTTCTGAGTTAATAATCGTTGCTATTGTACGTAAGCCACAGTCTATCCAGAATTGCTGTTAATCTTACTTTGGAAACCAGTGTGAAGATTGGTGGCCTTTAGTTACCAGATAGGAAGTGTGTTCGTTCTAAAAGATTTTCTTTTAGTCAAAATTCATCATTATGGATCCTAGTATTACTTTTATTTGGCTGAGTTGCTGTTGAGTTAAATGTTGTTTTTGTGTTTTGTCATCGGAGTTGCTTTAGACCCTGTAACTTGTTGTTTATAAGTGAATTATATTTTTGAGTTCTTTGTTGCGTTTATGCCCAAGAGATTGCCTTTTCCTTTTAGGGATTCGCTTTAGTGCAAAGGTTACTTTCTTACATACGGTAGTTGCTCAAGTCATTAATTAAGGATCCCTTTTGGACCAACTGTTGCTTTAGGATTTAGATGGTCATTTGCAGCCAAGAATTTCACTTGGCCAGGAATTGCTTGGATCAAATAAAAACTTGTAAGCCGAAAATGGTAACGTTTTAGCCTAAGGATCCTAGGAAAGATTTTAAACGGTAATGAGTTTTTTTTTTTTTTTTTTTTTTTTTAAATCATGTAAATTCTGAATTGATATTTTTACGCAAGATCACTCTTTAAAGCACCACACGAAACAGTGTTTATAGGTTTAAAGGCCACTCATGAATGGCAGAGGCAAGGGATTGTGACATTACCCTATCAAGCAGGACAATATCCTAGAGGACCTAGAAACTTATCATATGCATATAATCAGCACCCATGCCCCCTCTCCACCCAAGCCAAGACGAAAGAGGGCCAGGCAATGATTGCTGATGACTCTGCAGATGGACCTAAAGGCTCCCGCAACCCGCCCCCCCCCATCCTTAGCTCACAAGGATAGTGAGGTTGCAGTGACCAAAGGAACTAACGAGTTTAAGTGGGACTCGAACCCCTGCAGTTTGGCGATCACCAGTCAGGGACGTTACCACATAAGCCCCCACAACCCTTATTCTAAATCGCCAGTTTTTAACGGACGTTTATTACTTCCAATCATAGTATCTACTACACCCTCGATCCATGTTCAGAGTTTTTAAGACTCAGTTTCTACACTGACATCTAATCTTTGTGTGAAGGAGTACTAGGTAATTAAAGCACAGATAAATCCTGGTATAAACCGCAGAAATCGTGTGTGACCGGCAATGGGTCGCAATGACAAAAAAATAGAGGATCATTCTAATAATACAATATTTTAACGGAAACGCATTAACAATATTCAAATCCTTTACACATGTACATCTCTCTCTCTCTCTCTCTCTCTCTCTCTCTCTCTCTCTCTCTCTCTCTCTCTCTCTCTCTCTCTCTCTCTCTCTCTCTTTAACAATTACCTTTACCGAAATTTGAGTGTTAACTTATTTTCTAAATTTTCCGTCATAAAATATTTTAACTTAACTAACATCATTATTTGGGGCTTGCGTAAGTGTTATTATTATTTTCTTTCGAAAATACTTCTAATTCAATATTAACTGGGAAAGCTGAAGCAGTCATGTGTGTGTCTTTGTGTAAGTGTCCGTTTACGCGTGTGATTGTGTGTCAGGATATCTTTAAGAGAACATTTAGTTACGGCGTTAGAATGAGTTTCGGGGGGAGTGGAATTGCAGACGTATCGTTCAGAGAAATAAAAGGTGACAAGCGTATTTTTCTGCCGTGAAAAGGGAGAAGAAAATCTTGGGATCCGGGTGTTTTCAACGCACAAGGAAGACAGATTCTCATAACGATTCATCTCGATTTACAAGTATTGCTCCTTCGATTTCTTTTTTTCTTTCTTTTGTACCTAATTCGGGTAAACCGGGGTTTGTTGTCATTTGTTTCAGTTATGGGGAATGAGGTGTTGACTGATTACGCTTTGTTTTCATTTTCGTTTTTTTTCTTTCTTTTTTTTTACTACAATGTGTAACGAAAAGGCCTACTAATTGTATCATGCACGTCTGCTTTGGAACATTCACATATCCAGTGAGTTGGTCTCTCTCTCTCTCTCTCTCTCTCTCTCTCTCTCTCTCTCTCTCTCTCTCTCTCTCTCTCTCTCTCTCTCTCTCTCTCTCTCTCTATATATATATATATATATATATATATATATATATATATATACACATATATATATTTATATAATGTATATACATATATGTGTATATGTGTATGTATGTAAACCTTCGTATAAATGTGTCAAATAATGTGCATGAGTATTATATATATATATATATATATATATATATATATATATATATATATATATATATATAATATATGCGTGTGTGTGTATATATATATATATATATATATATATATATATATATATATATATATATATATATATATATATATATATATTGTGGTTTTATGGACAATTTGTCTTGGCCTGAGTGTGTATAATCACTCTACCTGGTGCAAACAATAATCACAGAGATGAACTTGGCCTCTTACCTCCTCAGCTCCACAGTGCTGGGTCGTTGATCCCGTAGGGGTTCTAAGTATCAACACAGGAACTTGACCATAGTAAGGTTGACCAAACTAACTCAATTTACGGCCTAACTTTTACTCTGTTCCCTATCCACACTCACCCACACTAGTTCCGTACCATCGGTTTACAACTTCACTACTCAAACATATTCCTACATACTAAAACTCACGTGCTCCTACACTCAAAAACTCCGCATGTCCACCCAGGTCGTAGTTAAGGTTAACAAGACCACCAATTTCCCTCTCCACTTTTTTCCTTCATTATTTCTCCCCTTTGTTCACTTTTTAAACTGTCTCTCCCATTGGCTCAACCCACCCCCCCCCCCTACCATGTCATAATCACAATATATTCTTGCAAACATAGCCACAACCATCATTCATCTTGACCTCGCACATGTTATCTTCTAACCAGTCTACAATTTCTCTCGTGTCTAGGATGTATCGATGTAAACCGTCCACAAAGATATTGTTCCGAAAGTGGACATCCGTCATCCTGCTTCGTCTCCATTTGGGTTGTATTTTGAGCATTGCGTGGTTTTACAAAGTATGGGGGAAACTTTTACCCGTTCCTCATCTCCAACCTTAACGTTGCTGGTCAATCTATGTACACAGACTCAAAACTAGGGTGTTGCTACTTGTGCTGAAACACAACACAGATTCCTCCTCTTGTCCTGATTTTGACGGCATATTGTACGAGAATGCAGCATACATCAGGATGGTATGCCCTCTCTCAATGATGGCCTTGATTATCCTATAGTGCTTTTAAATTATTCCATTTCCACTCTGCCAATATTATGCGCTGAAAAAATATCAGGTATTCCGCCAGTCAAACACTTTCTTGAGAGTTTCAGAACGGAAAGCAGCGCTGTTGTCCATCAGCACCTCGTTAACTTCTCCTCTCCATGAACAGTCCATCCAGTTCACCAGAAATTTCAGATGTCATCTCTGACTGTAGCTCCCTCCAGATCTCCACTCTGCCTGGTCCACAATCAGTCATGGAGAGTTACAGGCCTGGCCTATATTGCGCTACATGTATTGCCTTCCTCATCCAACTGGTTTTTACCCAAATCTATCCAGACTCGTGGGCCAAAGGGACCAGGCCGATTGGCTTACATCTGTCAAAGCCTATGACCACTCATTACACAGCTTTCCATGTGATGCTGAGGTCGATCTTTTTAGCCAGGAGGAGAGTCCTATCTACCAGTGTATGGTGCATCCAATACATTTTCAGCAGACTGTCCGCCTGCAGGCTCTTTAGGCTTCCCCAGCCAGGCCTTCTTTATTTTGGTAAGTGTATCTACCACCATTTCATCAAGTAGAGTATCATCAATGTATCCTACATTGGCGGAACTCTCTTGAGGACTACTCCACGATACTCAGTGCAGAGATCAAAACTAATCACAATGTGGTTAGACAATAAGTCTTACCCTTGTACTTGACCAACTAATATTTCGTCAGCTTTTTGGATATGTATAGCTGCAGGTATAATGACGTTAGGTCAGCAATGGTGGTTGTCTCCATTATCTGTCTCCACTCCCCTCTCATAGAGTCTCACAACACACGTATGTGGTGTCGTTGCTAGTGTGATGTACATAATTATTCAATTCTCGGAAGTCAAATACTGGGCACACTTTACCTTTTGCCGCCTGCATGACTGCCATTGGTGGCAGCACCAGTCTTTCCATGTCTCCTCATGGCTGCAGTATACCATCTGTAATCCATCCATCAACTACCCTTTCAAACTGTTCTTCTGTGCCTCCTTCTTATGAATGCTCTTAGAAGCTCACTACGTTCACGAAGTACTCAGTTATCCAATACTCTCCATCAAACACAGCTTTGAGCTCCAGATCCTCGATCATAAAAGGGACAGGCATATTTATGTCTTGCTATCTGTGCCCTACAAGCCACACACTTTGACTATACATTCACCATACATGCATGCATTCCAAACCTCACTCCATCCTCACGTACAGTAATGCCCCCAAGTTAGCCAATCACATCCACCTCCATCACTATTTCCACTCTAGTGGTGATGCTGTCTGCTACATTGGCATTTGCTTTCACTAGATTCCCATGCATCTTCAAATCTACCTCACTCATAACCTTGCATATATCCTCCCTGTCGCTGAATTCCACTAGGCTACATTCTCCCCTACAGTCAGGATTCCTGAAAACTTCAAATCAATCAATCAATCAATCCCCCCTACAGCTCTTAATTAACCACAAATCCAGTACTGTGTTCAAACAGTCAGTATCAACGATGGCTCTTACCCCCACCCCCTTCCCCCCTACCTCGACCTCGGTCTCCTGTCCAGAGAGATTAATGTTGGTTTTAAGTGCATACACACACACACACACACACACACACACATATATATATATATATATATATATATATATATATATATATATATATATATAATTATATATATATATATATATATTTATATATATATATATTTATATATATGTATATATATATATATATATATATATATATATATATATATATTTATATATATGTATATTTATATGTATATATATGTATATATATATATATATATATATATATATATATATATATATATATATATGCATATATATATATATATATGTATGTATAAATACAATTGAGTTGAAGAGTGCATAGAGATTGAGAGGGATTGTATAGATTGGGAAAGAGCAGTATGGATTCATGAGAAAGAGAAAGACTTAGGATGCCATCTTTATAGTAAGACAGTTACAGGAAAAGAGACTAGAGGGAAACCCGAAGCTCGTCTGTGCTTTTGTAGATTTAGAGAAGGCTTAGAACAGAATACTAAGAGAAGCGATGTTTTGGTGTTTGAAGAAGAGGAAAGTCCTGGAGAAGTTGGTTAGAATGGTAGAGATGATTTACAAAAGAACAAGGACAAAAGTAATAACAGCTGCTAGAAATATAGAAACCTTTGAAGTTAATGTTGGATTACATCAGGGGTCAGCATTAAGCCCGTTTTTATTTGTGTTGGTCTTAGATGCGTTAAGAGAAGGGATCAGAAATGAGGAGTTGTAGGAGTTGCTATATGCATATAATTTGGTGATTACTGCTGAAAATAAGGAAGAATTACAGAGAAGGGTGTTAGAGTGACAAGAGAGTTTAAAAAGTGGTGGCTTGAGGGAGAAAGTGGATAAGACTGAAGCCATGGATCAGGGACAGGATAGGCATATGTGAAAGTAGAGGAGCAGTTATAAAGCAGGTAGAACAATTTAGATACTTGAGATATATTATAAATCAGGAGGGAGGATGTGAGGCTGAAGTTGAGAATAGGATAAAAGCAGCCTGGGGAAAGTGGCTAGAGGTATCAAGAGTGGTATGTGATGAGAAAATGCCAATCAAAGTGAAATTTAAGATCTATAGCTCAGTAATAAGACCAGTGTTAATGTATGGATCAGAAACTTGAACTTTAAGACGAAAAGAGGAAGCAAAGCTTGAGAGAACAGAGATGAGAATGCCAAGGTGGATTATAGGAATATCACCGCTTGAAAGATTGGAAAATTATGAGATAACAAGAATAGCAGGTGTAGTAAAGATTACTGAGAAGATAAGAGTGTCACAACTGAGATGGTGTGGGCACGTGTTAAGGATGGATGGTGGGGAGGGAGTGAGAACGGCTTAGGAGGAACCTGTAAGGGGGAGAAGATCTAGAGGGAGGCAGAGAATAGGGTGGCGAGATAAGGTGAAGGATGGTATCGAGAGAAGAGGTTTGCTGGAAGAGGATGCCTTTGATCAAAGGCATTGGAGAGGACGCATCAGGCAGCCGACCCCTTAATGTAGGGATAACGGTGGAGAAGGAGAAAATTTAAAACATTCATATATTTTGGCTGGGACTACTTAAGTCCTGTTCACAAATGGATGCAGAAGAGTGGTGGATGACTTGATTATTTACATGCAATAGACATTAGTTCTGTCCTTGGGAAGTTTACCTATTGAAATATTTGCTTGGCTATAGGACCGGAAATTCAGTCATCCACGCTATTCGATTTCCATTATTTTTTTTCTGATTACTTATGACAGATTCTAAAATCTATATTACAAAAGAGCTCAACCAAAATCCAACGGTTTTACTCGTATATTTATGAATATGTCGAAACTGTAATAGCCCTATCTTATTACGAGCTACTCGAAACATAAAAAGCTTTTGCAATCTTAAACTGATCCTTCTTCCGTTTCAAGGTGTTTTGATGTATACAAAATTAATCTAGTTCAGAAAATTGTCAGATACAAGCCTTAGCATTTTGACTGTAATGGAAAATAGGCTTATGTAACACATGAATTTCAAGCTTGAACCAACTGACATTTTAAAAAAATAATTTTTAAGGTGCTAAAATTTCCGTTATTTATTAATTTTTGAGATATCATCCATCAGAATTATTCGAATAAATTATCTTACATAAACTATTGAAATTGAGCTTAATTTTGCTTCGCCATCGCTGGTCTTGGTGACTCTTTGTCTTACTTTAATCCACAGTTATGAAATCAATTTAATCAAACCTTGTTGGAATTGCCTTTAGTATTTCCATCGGACCACCGAAGCGCTTTTAAAGGGGCTAGAAAGCATAAGAAGCATAAATAACATTTGCAGATGATTCTATAATATATCATATCTTAAATTAAATGGCCGAAATATGAATTAAATCATCGGTTCGTTAGTAATAACATTAATTTTAGTCTAAAATTTTAACTTAATAAAGAAATATAAACAAATAAGCAGTCTATGTTGCCTTCATAACCTAATTGTCTCTGGTAACTCAGTTTATTGTAAAAGTTCATCTGTTTGATAACATGGATGTGTAAAGCGCAGATCAATATACATGAAGATATATATATATATATATATATATATATATATATATATATATATATATATATATATATATATATATATATATATATAATATATATATATATATATATATATATATATATATATATATATATATATATATATATATATATATATATATATATATATATATATATATATATATATATATATATATATTTATTATATATATATATATATATATATATATATATATATATATATATATATATATATATATATATATATATATATATATATATATATATAATATCTTCATTGTAAAATAGGCGCAATCTCTTAAGAAAAGTCATCGCTATCAGATTTGTAACACGTCCTATTTCTGATAAACAGAAGATTTCAGTTATAGTGTTTACAGCAAGCTGCTAGTTAAAGTATTTTCATGTTATTTTTCTCTTGATGCACTGTCCTTAGCATGAACACATCAAATCCGCCAATCTCAAATAGCGAACGGGGAATAAAAGAAAAAATGGTGACCGTTTCCTCTCGCTTCTTTCTTTTGGTCTCCCATCAAAACTGGTAGAAAATGCTTACAGTGCAAAGTTTTCTGTGGTCATTTTAGTAATAGAGCTGACTTGTGATTTTAGGGTAAC
>NC_090762.1:12477445-12622445 GCF_036898095.1 Palaemon carinicauda | reverse complement strand
GATGTGTTCTTATTCATTTACACTATTTTTTTAGTAAATTAAATAAAATGTGTATTTTAAAGCATTTTTCGGTATTCTATATAGCCTTTACACATTATTTAAAAAGGTACAAATGGGGGTATTATTGTATTGTATTACAGGGTAATGTAACCTACGGTTTAAAACTACTTTTTTTCTTTAGAAAAAGGTCCGCTCTCTTCGAAAAGAACACTCGTTTCTATCGCAAATGAATTGTTTCAGAAATATTTAAATGTTAACGTAACATTGCTAATGTTAGCGGAACAAGAATCTTAATTATTTAGTTGCTAATGTTAGCGGACCATTGCTAATGTTAGCGTGAGCAGCTCAACATACTGCTTGCCAGTACATACGAGCTTGATGTTTTTGTTTTCTGGCGAGCGAAGCGAGCCCATGGTGGAACCAGAGCCATTATATTTAAACATTTTAACAGAAAATGTTTTCATGTAGTAAACGACCAGTTGAGTTACCTAAAGTTAGTCGAACTGGTGGCTCAGTTTGTTTGCGGTTGAAATGAAAGTCAAATTCAGTCAAATCACATTATTTACTACAGGAAAACATATATTTTCTGTTCGAAATGATAATCTGTAATGCAATAAAACTTTACCCAAAAGGGTACAGAACCTAACAAACCCACCTAACCTAACCTAGTAGTTCCCAGGTCACAACTCGTAGACGGGGGCAAGCCCCCGGACCCCCTTCCCAGGTCACAAACCTTCCCAGGTCACAACCCCTAGCCAAGGTTCTACCTGGAAATATATAAAAAATTATAAATGCTAAAAGCAATAACTTATTTAATAAAAACATTATTTATAGATTTCTAAGGGTTTGCATTGATATTGTAGGGGATTTCAGTATTTACCTGAGGATTTCAGTAAATCTGGGGGATTCCAGTAATTTGAGGTACTGGATATTTTTTTTTTTATTTGTGAAATAGCTTCTTTGAGGGAAAATTTTTACACTTTATGAAATACTTCAATATTAACTTGCCAGGGTTGAAGCTTGTTGGATAACCCACACAGAATTGACTGTTTGGGACTAGCTGAGAATATGGCATTCGGTAAAATTACAATATTTAACTAATAAATGGTTTTTGTTAAATTATAGATCGGGTCAAAAAATTTTCTAATAAAATCTAATGTTTTCCTGGTAGTAAACATGGTCTTAAGTCCGATTTTTGACGTTCATTTCAGGGGCTAAGCATCTGTTGTTCCATGACCCAGTTCCCCCCTCGTTGACCGACCAGGTTGGGAAAAATTATAGAATGGTGGGTAATTCTATACAAGTTATCAAATTTAAGTACTTTCACTTGAAATAGGGATGTCCAAGGTTTCGTTTGATACATTAATCTAAGCGGCGCTAGGTCTAGAAGTGGTTTAAAGATCAAAATTAAATTTGAGCCACCTGAATAAAACTGTCCCTCGACTTCAGGCCTCTCAAATTCCTCTTCAGACTGAGCTCTCGTTTGTTCGTGTGCACGTTGAAAACATTGATTGTCATTACATTGTCGACTGTACAGTATTCTACGTAGGAAGATGTCACCCAAACGTCATAGTTTTTAACCAATGATGATTATCCACATTTTATTTGCGGATAGCATTTTAATAAGACTAGAATTGTGTCTTGAAAACTCAATCAGGTGACTGTTTTACTAGGGAACGAACACTTTTTGAGACTTTTCGCACAACTTCAACCACTAATATTTGTCTTTTGAGGGTCATGGAGGGGTGTGAACCTTCAATATCTGGTGCGGTTTCTCATTTACCCTCTACTTTAACATCAATTTCTGTGGATTTTTTCCCAAGTTCTTGTCTCAATTGTTATATAAATTATATAGATTTTATTTTGCATTTTTGTAGTAACATCAAAACATTAATAAAGTACTGAGAAGTGGTTCAAAGTGCCGACTTGATATTAACTGGAAAAGCTTTTCGTAGTGACAGAAGGCATGTTGTATTGAAAAAGAAGAGTAAGAAAAAGTTTTTACGTATCCGTTTTTAAGGGAACTTGGTTTGAAGTCTTATTTAGATATAGAATCTAATTTGTTACTTGTATATAATATTGGTGTTAGATTAGGTTGAAAATTAATCAAGAATTTCTCACAAAGCTATAAGTAATTGGTGTTCATTCGTGAGGTTATTGTGCATTAGGTATCGAGTCGGAAAGGTGCAGCACACCTTTACCCTCCAACCTAAGTACACAAAGTGTTTTAGGCTGTTATATTTTATATGGCTGTGTAAGGGGGGTCGCAGGGTGGCGAAGACCCCCTCATATAGGGGTATGGCTACTTGTTTAGGTAAAGTAAGGTTGTTTGTTTTGGTTTGCTGGTGGCCTTGTTTATTGCTAATTCTAGAAGTGCCATTATTCGTAGGTTAAAATGGATTCTTTAATTCGTTCCCCACCAGAAAAACCCCGGTTTCCCACTGGGGGTCCCCAAAGATTGGAATGGTTAACAAATAGGGCAACAGTAGTGTAACAAATAGGGCAACAGTAGTGTAACAAATAGGGCAACAGTAGTGTAACAAATAGGGCAACAGTAGTGTTCCTCCTCAAAAAAGAAAGGGTCAGCTTCAGATAAGCACCAAGTAATTCGTCAGAAAAAAAAAAAAAATTATTAATAGCAGAACTATTGTATAGAATTACCAGATTGTGCAATAAACTGTATTTAGAAAATAAGACTGTTTTGTAATGTATTTTGTTGTATTTTGAACATTTTGATAAGGATTCCTGCTGGATATCCATCATGGTCGACTTGTTCTAGGTCCATTACCATAACTGAAAAGCTCTAGCTTTGCCCTAGGTACCATCATTAATTACGTTTGCAATGCTTTAAAAATAGTGTACTTGTCTAATTTTGTGATTTAGATTAACTTTTTTAATGTTTGCTTCCTTCAGTCATCGAAATGAAAAAAACTTTACCGTAATCTTAAACGAGTAATGGTGAAAAAACTAATCTTTAGTTTGCCAGGCCCTCCGGAAACATAGTTAAAGGTGGTTTCCATCGTATTTTCCATGGAGTCGTTTATAGCATTGTTCATCGTATTACAAATACCTCCTTACTTAATTGAGCTAAGGATTTGTTGGTTTTAGCTCTGCCGTATGCTCGCTTCGCTCGTGATTAAACATTATCTCGCTGCTATCATGTTCTGGCAAGCGGACTGTTTCTCTATGCACTTTAGCCCCATGGGCTAGTATTTTGGAGTTGATTAATAATTAAGCAAATTAAAGGGGTGAATACACACTTAACAATGTGGCCAGTAGTAGCTTATGCTCTAGCATCTGTTGGAATATGGACTTGGCTTCTATTTCCAATATTCAAACTAAATATATCAAACGTACGTATCTTCCCTTACCTTTTATTATTATAGATAAAATGAGAACTATGATTATATGGAATATTCCAACATTATAAATTATTAACAGAGGTTTCAAATATAAAATGTTTGGCCTTTTATTCTGTTCGAACAAGTAATTTTCAGAAGAAACACCACCCATCGGTTTCTTTCTGAACTGCAAGGTGGAAGGTATATGGTACAGGGTATTCAAAATCGTGTAATTTCCAATACCTATTCTATTATGCAAATTTCAATATCTTAACCAATATTGCATTATTCTATAATTTAATTGAAACATTACAACTGAAAGAAGAACACACTATTAGCAAAAAATGTTTGTGATAGTTTTTGCTCCTCCTTGGCTCGCATTGCTTGTAAAGAAGAAAAAACATGGCTGCTCCTATGAACTGGTTAGCGGTGCATATAGAGGTGCGCTCTCCTGCTCTGTGGGTCATTATTTCGGGGATGTTCTTCAAAACCTCCGATGGTTTTTACTCTGCCGTGGCTCACTTTTATTGGTTAACAGAAAAATCAGACTTTAACAGAAAGACGTCTGCCAAGTAAACTTGTCCTAAGCAGGTATTTGTTGTTTGAAAATTTAACATAGTACTGAAATCATGGCAAGACAACGAAAAATAATTAACATGACTATTATCCTGTTCAAACTTGAGCACGTAGGAAATTTTTATACTGTACACTAAAAAGAGGGGTAGAATGATTGAAGACAATGCATTAACAGCATGTCAAAAATGAGTGTTATTAGTTGGAAAATAATGAAATGTACTAAGAAAAAAGTGTGTAATGACTGAAACAGGACAAATTTGAACTTGTGAAAATGAGACCTTTATGTGCTTAGGTATTACGGTAAAGATAGAGTGGTGCAATAAATGGTTGGTAGAAAAGTAAGATTGCTGTTTGTATTTTTGGGTGTGTTGAACGTTTTTTTATCCTGTTTCTTGGTGGATATCCATAGTTGTTCCGTAACGAATTCTAACCTACGCTACTTATTATGGGTTATTACTTTCAGCGAAGCTGAAAAGATGAGCCATTAGAATTTTAGCAAGGGTTAACTACCCATTCCTCTAGTTAGCGGGGGTAGAGGAGGTAGCTTTCTACCACTCCGGCTCACACCGGGGATTTAGCTTTTGGCTTGGATGGTGAAATGTCGTTGCCGTTCTTCATCCTTCGCCTATTTTTGGATTGCTATTGATTGCTTTTGTTTGTGCTTTCTCTTTGATTAGTGTGTGCGTGTGGGGTGACTTCTGTGACCATGCAGATGGTTGGCCCTGCGGAACGTTCATGTCAGCCGTAGACACTGATCGCCACACCATTTGTCCCACTTGCGGAGGTCAACGGTGTGATAGTGATAACAGGTGCAGCGAGTGTCGGGAGTGGTCTGCCTCCCAGTTGGAAAGGTTTGGGCCTCATCTTCGTAGCTGTCCCCCCCCCCCCCCAGAGGAGCCTCCACTTCAGTCGTCTTCCAACCCTCGACCTTCCCCCGTTCCTGGATCTTCTCCTGACGACACCGCCGCCAGGCCTCGGACTTTGGCCCTGGACTCTTCTGTGGATCGTTCGTGATCCCTGTCGGAGGATTTTCACCCTTCCAAAGGGCACATCCCTGTTCCAGACCTTCCTTCACTCCGACCTGATGACCTGCCTTCTCCATTCTTGTCTTCTTTTCGTCTGCCTGCTCATGATGCACCTCTGAAACGTTCGGCTGCATGCCAGTGGCCTTCAGTGCACCAGCACTCACCATTATCATGTCAGTGACTTCAATGCTTCTCAGAGCGTCATCACACTCCAGCCTGTCAGCACTTTTCGGTGCCTCAGCATTCACCTGCTCGTCAGGACCTTCCAATGGCCCAGCGATCTCCCGATCACCGCCGCTCTCCACCGCATTCTCGTCGTTCTAGAGACCTGCGCTCGCTAGCACACCTTTGCAACAGCGCTCCTCTGTGCAGCTGCGCTCTCCTACACGGCAGCGCTCGTGCGCAACGACGTTTTCCTACACGTCAGCGCTCTCCTATACACTTACGCCAAACCTTAGAGCAGATTCCCCCGGCTTCAAAACCTTCTTACAGGCAAAAGGCACTTCAGAATAGAGATTGACAGGTCGCCCCTCTCTTCAAATGCATTACAGCGCGACCAACAAGGAAAGGGAAAGGAGCCTCCACAGAAGGGTTCAGGATCCCGAAGATTTCTATCTTCAAAGGCGGTCCCACCGCAAATATCGGTAGACTCCTCACAAGGAACCTTTGGTCCCTTTCCCTTCAGGGCATCTTTCTGACAATGCATCAGTCAGCAAGCAGCCTTGGTTCAGTGCCATAGTCAGAGCAATAGTGCAAGCCTTTGGGCCTGCTATGTTATCTCGCTCTTTAGTGACCTCCCATCCAACGGCACCAGCAGACCTACTGTTAGGAACCATGGCTGCTTCTCCCCTGAAGAGGAATAGAAGTCTGACGTGGTTACATTCCTTAGGGGGAAACTAACTCCTGTTAGGCCTTCGAGACCTGTCCTTCCTGTCTCTCCCGCCGGATACTCTCCCATCTCATCTCTGCCGAGGGAGTCTCGCGAAGATTTCTCCACCGACTGAAGTCGGGAGGGACAATCCCATCCTGCCTTAGGTGCTTCAGTCCTACCTCCTTCCTCGAAAGGAATTCAAACCCGAACATCCTACTAGGCGGACCTCATGGTAGGAGTGGATCGTATTGTCCTCCCCTCAGATTTGAGGCTGTTCTCAGAAGCTCCAAAAAAAGAAAAAAAAGGTGGGGGCCCCATGTGCTGTACCACACAACCTCAGGCCTTGGGCCAGTCAGAAGAGTACCTCCATATAAATCTCATAGAGATGAAGGCAGTCTTTCTGGCCCTTACACAGTTCCACCAATCCCTGGGGAGCCACTCAGTGGTGGTGATGAGCGACACCACCACAGTAGTGGCTTACTTCAACAAACAAGAAGTACCTCTTCGCAGCTCCTATCCCATCTAGCAGTAGAGATACCGAGATGGCCCGAGATACACTAGATACCACTATCAGCACGCTTCATTCCAGGCAAGAGGAATGTGCTCGCCAACAACCTGAGCAGAGCTATTGAGTACCGAGTGGCCTTTGGATCATCTAGTAGCCAACAAAGTCCTGACTTTTTGGGGTCCCCCAACTGTGGCTCTCTTTGCAACGTCCCTGAACTTCAGGCTCCTGTTGTACTGCTCCCCATTTCCTAACCCCAAGGCGCTCTGGCAAGATGCATTCCAGCAACGGTGGGACAAAATCGACGTTTACGCTTTTCCCCCATTCTGTCTGATGAGGAGGGTACTCAAGAAGGCCAGAACATCGATCAACCTCTCATTGACTCAAATATCTTCAATATGTCATCATGCAGAATGGATTCGGGACCTTTTGCAACCCCTGACGGAGTCTCCAAGTGAAACCCCTCCACGACACGATCTACTCAACCATATGCCAACATTTTCCACAAAGCCGCTGCTTCGCTACGACTTCATGCCTGAAGATAATCCAGTATCTCCTCACTCAGAGAAGATTTTCGCAAGTTGCGAGCATGATGTCTGGATACCTGCGAAAATCGTCAGCAGCAGTCTACTAGGCAAAAGGGAAAGTCTTCTAGGCAAAATGGAAAGTCTTCTGTGGTTGGTGTCATGGAAGAGGTATCTCTCCTCTCGATGCCATTATTCCTTGTGTATTTGCGTAAGGAAATGTGCCTTTCAGTCTTGGCGGTTAAAGAGTATCACTCAGCCTTAAGCATTACCCTTAGACTCAATGGAATGGATATTTCCTCGTCACCAGAACTTTTCTAACTCATATGGAGTTATGAACTTACCTGTCCTCAGTCTGAAGTGAGACCCCCCCCCCCCCCCCCATGGAATGTGGTTTGAGTTCTCAGGTCTCTAAAGAGAATTCCCTATGAACCATTATGCCAGGCAACAGATCTCCACCTCATTTGGAACACTGTGTTCCTACTAACTTTGGCTTTGGCCAAGCGAGTTAGTGAACTTCATGGTCCCTCATACGACATCGCCCATTCAAGGGGATGGGAAGAGGTAACGTTCGGCTTTGTCCCCGAGTTTGTAGTCAAAACTCAGTCTTAGAGTAGCGGATCCCGATTCGACTCCATCTGGATTTTGAGTCTCCGCTTTGTAACTGATGACCCTAATGATAACTTTAGCTGCCTAGTTAAGAGTTTGAGGCTGTACCTCGAGAACATCCGCCGCCTGTACACGTAAGTTGGCTTTTTTTTGTCAGCACCTTTCATCAGCACACGGAGTAACAAGAGGAGTCTCTCTAAAAACAGTCTCTGCTTGGATTCGCAAGGTCATAGACCATTCCCTAAATCCGGACCCTCCTTCACGTCGCCCCAGAGCCAATGATGTCAAGGGTATAGCTACTTCTTTGGCATTCAAGAGAAACTTCTCTGTGATGCCGGTTCTATAGGCTGGGGTGTGGAAAAGTCAAGAATACATAAACAGTCCACTACCTGCAAGACATGACCCACAGTAGGCTCAATATGTTCTCTATCGGCCCTGTGGTGGCTGCACAACAGCTGGTATAATACCTCAAGCTCCTTATTGGACAAGTAGCAGAAGGTTGAAGGCATTGTTACTCTGTTTTAGTCTGCGGTAATGAAAAGGTTTGACTTGCTCTAATTCTTTTCTTCATCCTCCCCTCTCTTGGGGAAAGCAGCATCCTGGGTTCTCTGCATAAGCTGACCTCAAACCACTGTAGGTAAACCATGCTTACTTGTGTTTCTAGTATCAAGCTAATACTGCGTAGCAGTGTTTAGAAGGTGCAGGAACTACTTACTTTGGTACAAGCCTCTTCAAAATAAGGAGCCCCTGGGTAAAGCTAAATGGGCAAGTCACCCCTAATAAATAGCGTAGGTTTGCATGCTAGTTACGGAACAATGACATTCGTAGATAATTTGTAATTTTCTTTACGATACAAACCTTTAGCTATTTATATAAACTTACCTGCCAGCCCTATCCCCCTTTGATGTCCTACCTCCAAGCAAAGTGAGCTAAATCACCAATGTGTGAGCAGGAGCAGTAGCAAACTCACTCTCTCTCTCTCTCCCCCCCATCCACTGAATGAGACTTTATCTCTTTCTCCCTTATTGCAGATATGGCCTTTGTTGGGTTTGCCCTGTTCTCCTTCCTAGGAAGCTTTGCTGCGATCCCTTCACCAGGGTGCAGAGCTTCAGCGGACATCAGCATCAGACATTGGCCCCTTGTCCTTAGTTGATGTTATGGTGTTGGAGGACTCTTCTGCTGACCAACCAGCAGTTCCTGTGGCTACGTCTTCTGCATCATCTTTCGTCTCCACCGAGGTCTGCTCTCCTTTCCCTGACGAATATCCTTCGGGGGAAGAGCTAAGTCCGATTCAAGTGTCTCTTGCAAGTATTCCCCTTTCCAGCTCAGGGGCACTCATAGAGACTCCTCTTCGAAGGCCTGCTGACGATCGGCTTCCTGATCCCATGTTTGTCGTTCAGCATCTTGTTGGTGGCAGAAGACTTCGCTGTATCCATTCTCCCCTCTGCCTTCAGGGTAATGTCTTGTTGGTGGCAGAAGACCTCGCAGTATCCATCCTCCCCTCTGCCTTCAGGGTGATGCTGCTCCCTCGGCCAAAAGACACCTCTTCACTTCACCGCCTCCGCAGTCTTCCTCTTTGGAGGAACTCGCACAGCCTGCTTCTTTTGTTTCCCGACCTTAGCTTCCGTCATCGGCCTCTCCTCAACAAACTTCAGTTTGTTCATCGCCTGCAAGGGATCATTCTCGATTTTCTCCTGAATGGGTCACCTTACGAGGGTTGCACTTCTCCGCGGGAGCTTCAAGCAGCAGTTCATTGGCAGCGTTTTCAGTCTTCAACGCGAATCGTCGACCTGCTGTTATTCTTCGCCATGCATTGTTACGTGAATCGCCTGCTCGTGGGTAGTCGACCCACGATCCTTCCTCTCGTTAATCGTTCATCGGTACCAATCGATCCCGCAATTTTGTGGCATCACCCGTCAACACTTAAACCTTCTACTCAACTACCATTTCTTCATCACCAGGCACCGGTCAGCGATAAGAGATTCACCGACGTTCCCCAACGTGTCAGCGGCCATCACTCGTCGAACATTTGAACGTGGAGGTGAGCGTTCATCCTCGTCATAGTCCAACCGTGGGGGGAAAACACCGCCACGACAGAAGCCGCATACGCTAGGATAGGTGACCCCCCTGCTTGTCCACCAGTGGATGATGTCTACAAAGGTGCTGGACCTGGTGGATTCAGCTCGGGACTAAACCCTTGATGGGCTCTGTGATTCAATCAGGATATTGCATCCCGTTCATCTCGTCTCTCCCTCCACTGACCAAGAATCCAATGCTTGTGAGCTCCTTTGCGATGGGATCAGGAAGGTGGCAGGCCCTTCGAGCTGAAGTCCAGACCATGTTGGAGAAGGGTGCTTTCCAGATCCTCGACGGGTCCCCAGGCTTCTTCAGTCTACTTTTTCTCGGGAAAAAGGCATCTGGAGGTTAGAAACCCGTCATTGGCCTCTTGGCTATGAAAATGTTTATCGAATAGACTTAGTTCAGCATGGAAACGGCACACACGGTCAGACTAGCGATAAGGCCTTCCCTTCAGATGACAGGATAGCGAGGCTAAGGAAGGTCGCAAGACTGTTTCTCAGGTGAGGAGAACTCCCATCCACGAAGTGGCTATGTCTCTTTGGACACCTATCATCCTTGGCCTGTTTAGTTCCCAACGGCTGCCGCAGGATTCGATCTTTCCAGTGGCCCCTAAAGTTCAAAATAGAATCAGGCCTTCAATTCCCCAGACACTGATCCCCATGGGACCAGAGGAAAGGATGAATCTTGGATGGTGGGTGGCAAACGAGAATCTGCTGAAGGGTGTCGAACTTCTTATTTTTCCACCCTATTTGATTTTTTTTTTTTTCCAGACGCATCAAAAGGAGGGGGGTGGGTTCCTACGAGCTGCACCACACGGTGTTAGGCCTTTGGTCAGTCTGAAAAGTTCCTTCACATAAATTTCCTTGAGATGAAGGCCGTATGTATGGACCTTAAGAGTTCCAATTCCTGGCGAGTAACTCGGTGGTGGTGATGAGCAACAACACCATGAAAGTGGCTTCTATAAAAAAAGCAAGGAAGTACTTTTTCGCAGCCCCTTTCCCATCTACCAGTAGAGATACCGAGATACAGACATTCACTCGGTTTCTCGCTATAAGCTCGCTTCATTCCAGGCAAGAGGAATGTGCTCGCTGACAATCTGAGCAGTGTTTTGCAGATTGTATGTTCCGAATGGTCTTTGGATTATCTAGTAGCCAACAAAGTCCTGACTTGGTGGGTTTCGCCGACTGTGGATCTGTTCGCAACGGCTTGAACTTCAGGCTCATATCGTAATGCTCCCCAGTCCCAGACACCAAGTCTATGGCAAGACGGATTCCAATAACAATGGGACAACATTGATGTTTACGCATTTTCACCGTTCTGTCTGATGAGAAGAATACACACAAAGACCAGAACATGAGTCAATCTTTCGTTGACCCTCATAGCTCCGCTATGGCATCATGCAGAAGGGTTCCCAGACTTTCTGCTGCTCCTGACGGAGCTGTCAAGATAACTTCCTCCACGACACAATCTACTCAGACAACCAGGCGAAGTGGAATATCTTTGTGGTTGGTGTTTTGGAAGGGATCTCGATCCACTCGGTGACACTATTCCAGCAATTGCGTAGTTCCTCGTGTATTTACGGAAAGAAATGCATCTTTCAGTTTCAGCGGTTAAAGGATATCGCTCATCCTTGAGTCATGCTTTTAAACTGAAGGGAATTGACATTTCCTCATCTCGAGGACTTTCCCTCCTCATACGGAGTTATGAACTCGCTTGTCGTCAGTCGGAAGTGAGACCACCTTCATGGAACGTGGTTAGAGTTCTTTGCTCCCTAAAAGGACCTCCATACAAACCATTACGCCAGGCAACCGATGGCCACCTAACTTGGAAGACTGTATTCCTGCTCACCTTAGCCTCGGCCGAACGAGTTAGCTAACTCCGTGGTCTTTTGTATGACGTCCCCCATTGGATAATGTCGGCTACATCCCTGAGTTTGTTGCCAAGATTCAGAATCCGTGGGTTTCCGATCCTAGATTCGACTCCTTGTGGATAACTATCCTCACTTCTGTAACCAACAACCCAGATCATCTGTTACTATGTCCAGTAAGGTTTTCGAGACTCTACCTCAAAAGAACTGTAGCAGCTCGGCCCAGAGGGCCCTCACTTTTCATCAGCACAGGTAGAAACAAGAGGATCATGAAAAACAAAATCTCTACATGGATTTGCAGGGTCATTGACCTTGCTCTGAATCCCAATCTTCCTCCCTAACGTTGTCCCAGAGCCCACAATGTCAGGGACATAGCTGCAGTACATCCCTGGCCTTCAAAAAGAACTGCTGTGATGCAGGTATTGCAAGCAGGCGTGTGGAAATGCCAAACTACTTTCACCTCCCACTACCTGCATGACGTGACCCACAGGACCTCAATATGTTCTCTCTCAATCCTGTGGTGGCTGCACAACAGCTGGTTTAGTACCTCAACCTCCTTATTGGACAAGTAGCAGAAGGTTGAGGGCAGTGGATACCCAGGTCTTAGTCTAAATGTATGAAAGGAATGTCTGGCTCTTTCTTTCTTCATCCTCCCCAACCCTGGGAAAATCATCATCCTGGGTCTTCTGCACAAGCTGACCTCGAACCTCTGCAATTAAAGCATTGCTCCCTTGTGTAATCTAGTATTGTCCTAATACTGTTGAGTTTCCATAACCTGGCGAGGTAGTATTGGGAATGTCTGTCACCTCAGTTATTTCCTACAAAGACTGGATAACTTTTGCCTTGACCGTCACATTGGTAATATCTCATTACTCACCGCTTGCATAGGCCGCAGACCATACTTAGCAGGTTTAGCTAGGTGTTACGGTCGCCTTATTTGTGTACAAACCTGTGCAGTAGGGAGTACCCTGGGTAAGGCCATAATCCAGATAGGGAGGGACGTCCACCCTCCTAATGGGTGAGTCACCCCTATAAATAGCACTGGTTTGTATTTCAGTTATGGAAAAAATGACAAAATTGGAAGTAATCTATATTTTTCCTAAAGATACAAACCTTAGCTATTTAATACATACTTGCCTGCCAACCCTCTCCCCCGTCAAAGTTGTACCTCCAAGCTAAGTGAAGCACAGTCACAGGTGTGGAAGAAAGGCATAGCTAGCTACCCCCCTACCCCCAACTAACTAGCAGGATGGGTAGTTAACCCTCGCTAAATTGTAATGGCTCATTGTAATACCCCTATATATAGCTAAAGTTTGTATCATTAGGAAAAATACAAATTACTGTCAAATTTGTCTAATTACTTCTGAATTTGTTATTTTAGTGCTTTATCCTGCAACCCTCCCCTCCAATCATAGTTCCTTGTGCCTCACTCAGCAACACTAGGATGGCTGACACTATAGATTTGTGAGTGCAACCTGCTGAAAGTTTATACTTTACAACTTCCCTTGTCAATGAAGTGCCTGTGGGTGCATGTTTACATAATCACCATTTGACTGGTTGGTTCATTAGTATTTGTTTTATGTAATTACAGAGACTTGTAACAATATTATACCTAATTCTGGCCAGAACAAACTGATCCCCAAGAATGATTAATAAGATATATAAAGATGCACATAATGAAAGATTCCAACTATTTTTAGATATTTTACTTTGTGGAAACAAATTGGGTTCTACTTATGTAATACAATAGATTGATGAGAGATGATATTGACATCTCTTCTCTTCTTTTTCCTTTTGCCTTATTGAAATAGCACTTTGTTTGGGTTTTGTTTAATCCATATTTATGAATGTACAAGCACAAATTTGATAGGTTTTTTTGTTCTTGCTGAAAGAGAGGTGCTGACTGTCACTGGATGGCTCTTGTTTCAAGAGAATACTGTAGTTAAATTTAGAGAACCTTGCTCAGACCCACCTTTTACATATTTATGCTCTTTTAACAGTACATTACTGCATTGTAATTCGTTCGTAAGTAGAGAATTGAAGATTGAAATTAGGTAAAAAATATTTAGTAATGAGAAATGGGGAGTGGTGTCTTTTTATCCTCTACTGAAACGGAGCTGTTTGTGTCCCCACCCATTCCACAGTATAGTATCATGTAAACTAAACTTCATTTACTTCTCCAAATATTTTGGGCAGTTTCATTTTTTAGGCAACTGTCTTCTGTTTTCAAATTTTTAGGGCCTACTGCCTTGTTTTTGAATATTTTGGACTGTTGCCTTTTTCTTGTTTTCTGTCAATATATTACATTGTTAATTTTACTTAAAAATATTAATGTAACCAGAACCTGATGTTTTTATTTACCTATTTATTTTATTTTTCAGATTGATTGCCCTTTTAGGTGGAGCTGGCACAGGTACAGTCTACAGGATGTTTTGACTGACATATAGACTACTACCTTTGCATTAGTCCCTTTTTTTTTTTTTTTTTTTTTTTTTTTTTTTTTTTTTTTTTTTTTTTTTTTTTTTTTTTTTTTTTTTTTTTTTTTAGATCCTTTTGAAAGTACAATTTTAGAATCACACCTGATAGTTTGAAATGGTGGTGCCCCGGGAGAGACAAAATAAGTTGAATTAATTTGTATACTTTAGTGCATTTTTTAATTTTTAATTAAAAATTTTAATCCAGTTTGTTTTAATATTCATCTGTTAAGCATAAGCAGTTTGTCTCTCCTGATTGGTGGCTTCTACATGTGGAAACCTGGCGGTGGTACATATTAAAGGATTTCGTCTCCTTTAATGTAACGGAAGCATGTAGCACCATTATGAACTTTAATATCACTCATTTGTGCTTTGAAATATCCAGTTTATAATTGATATGTTGACCCATTAAACTTGTGACCTGGACACTGTAAATTTTTAGGATACCGTATGACTGGTCTGGAGTTTCAAGAATTTTTGAAGTACAAGTAGAACCTCGCAATAACATTAATACTGTTCCCTATCGCCGATTGCCCGTTACTTTGAAAATATTTCTCAAAACTTAAAATTTAGCTAAATGATACCAAATTAAATACTTTACTATTATATATGCCCAACACTTGGGGTATCATCAAGATGAGCAGTTTTTGTTTTGCTCCTTAAATCATGAAGTTGAGGGCTGTATAGTCTTTATTTCAAATAAATGGATAGAAGGTTATTTTATAGCTAAGTTACTCAATTTTATGCCAATAACACTGTATTTATAAACTTTTAAGAATGATTTTGGTAGAGTTAAATAAAATGCAGATGGATAGTTTACTGGAATATTTTATTTGCTGCTGTTAGGACCAAAGGAGTAAGGTGTTGGCTGCCATTTGCACTTCCGTTAGTCACCACAACGTAATTCTCTCTCTCTCGCCATCTCGTCTCGTCTCCTCTCCTCTCGCCATCTCGTCTCGTCTCCTCTCCTCTCGCCATCTCGTCTCCTCTCCTCTCGCCGTCTCGTCTCCTCTCCTCTCGCCCTCTCGTCTCTCGTCTCTTCTCCTCTCCTCTCGCCATCTCGTCTCTTCTCCTCTCCTCTCGCCGTCTCGTCTCTTCTCCTCTCGCCGTCTCGTCTCTTCTCCTCTCCTCTCGCCATCTCGTCTCTTCTCCTCTCCTCTCGCCATCTCGTCTCCTCTCCTCTCCTCTCGCCATCTCGTCTCCTCTCCTCTCCTCTCGCCATCTCGTCTCCTCTCCTCTCCTCTCGCCATCTCGTCTCCTCTCCTCTCCTCTCGCCATCTCGTCTCCTCTCCTCTCCTCTCGCCATCTCGTCTCCTCTCCTCTCCTCTCGCCATCTCGTCTCCTCTCCTCTCCTCTCGCCATCTCGTCTCCTCTCCTCTCCTCTCGCCATCTCGTCTCCTCTCCTCTCCTCTCGCCCTCTCGTCTCCTCTCCTCTCCTCTCGCCCTCTCGTCTCTTCTCCTCTTGCGCTCTCTCTTCTCCTCTTGCGCTCTCTCTTCTCCTCTTGCGCTCTCTCTTCTCCTCTTGCGCTCTCTCTTCTCCTCTTGCTCTCTCTCTTCTCCTCTTGCTCTCTCTCTTCTCCTCTCTCTTCTCCTCTCCCTCTCTCTTCTCCTCTCCCTCTCTCTTCTCTCCTCTCCTCTCTCGCCCTTTTCTCGCTCTTTTCTCCTCTCCTCTCCTCTCCTCTTGCGCTCCTTTCTCCTCTCCTCTCCTCTCTCGCTCCTTTCTCCTCTCCTCTCCTCTCGCGCTCCTTCCTCCTCTCCTCTCGCGCTCCTTCCTCCTCTCCTCTCGCGCTTCTTCCTCCTCTCCTCTCGCGCTTCTTCCTCCTCTCCTCTCGCGCTCCTTCCTCCTCTCCTCTCCTTTTGCGCTCTTTTCTCCTCTCCTCTCGCGCTCTTTTCTCCTCTCCTCTTGCGCTCTTTTCTCCTCTCCTCTCGCGCTCTTTTCTCCTCTCCTCTCGCGCTCTTTTCTCCTCTCCTCTCGCGCTCTTTTCTCCTCTCCTCTCGCGCTCTTTTCTCCTCTCCTCTCGCGCTCTCCTCTCCTCTCCTCTCGCGCTCTCCTCTCCTCTCCTCTCGCGCTCTCCTCTCCTCTCCTCTCTCGCGCTCTCCTCTCCTCTCCTCTCTCGCGCTCTTTTCTCCTCTCCTCTCCTCTCGCTCTCTTTTCTCCTCTCCTCTCCTCTCGCGCTCTTTTCTCCTCTCCTCTCCTCTCGCGCTCTTTTCTCCTCTCCTCTCCTCTCGCGCTCTTTTCTCCTCTCCTCTCCTCTCGCGCTCTTTTCTCCTCTCCTCTCCTCTCGCGCTCTTTTCTCCTCTCCTCTCCTCTCGCGCTCTTTTCTCCTCTCCTCTCCTCTCGCGCTCTTTTCTCCTCTCGCGCTCTTTTCTCCTCTCGCGCTCTTTTCTCCTCTCGCGCTCTTTTCTCCTCTCGCGCTCTTTTCTCCTCTCGCGCTCTTTTCTCCTCTCGCGCTCTCCTCTCCTCTCCTCTCGCGCTCTCCTCTCGCGCTCTTTTCTCCTCTTTTCTCCTCTCGCTCTCTTTTCTCCTCTCGCTCTCTTTTCTCCTCTCGCTCTCTTTTCTCCTCTCCGCTCCTCTCGCTCTCAGCAAGTGCCATTGATTTCAAATAAAGCAGGTCAGTGCTGATCGGGCTTGGCAGCTCCAGCATAGGGAGTGCTGCTAATTTCAGAATTATAACCACGAAGTTTGATCATATTGTATTTTAGATTTGCTGTAATTTGTTTGTAAATCTTGAAAGTTCGAAAATCAGATGATCATACCTTAAGGACTGTCTTTACTTTTCCCAATGATTAAGATTAAATGAAATCCTAAAAAGAAATACAAGACTGTTATATTTGTTAATGAATGTGTATTGAACTGTAAATATCTCATATTTCCACCTACAATACTACGTTTTGATGATATGTTAATTAAATAGGACAGTCAAGTTATTTTATCTATACCTTTAGTATAAGGGAGACTCCCATTAATTACAAAACCACTTGTGTAAAGCAAGATTTTTGCCTATTTAAAGATATTACAAATGTTTCTTTTCTAAATCCTTAGAAATTCAAAATAATTGTAAAGAATTCTGTATCATGTTTTTCCTATTTAGGATGCCCAAAAAGGGGAAAAAAAAAGTTTGTTCCTATGCTGATACAAATCTGAGCTTGTCATTTAATGGGATCATTTGTTTCACTTATGACCAGTAGAAATATTGTTTGTCTAGCATCCTTATACGGCTGAACCACCAACCCTTTAAGCTGGCTGGCATGTTAGCTTTCATGGTTGGTAGCTCGCTCTGATTCTGGTTGTCGTCATGTTAAGACGTCTGTTGCTGACTTTTATCATTTTTCATGGCTTTGTTTCACTTACTCTTTTCCTAGTATGAGACTGAAACAAGTGACAATAATAACATTCTTTGGTGGAAGGCCACCCTTGCAGCACTTTGAGCCTTGTAGATTTCAATCTTCATCCTTTTGTCCAACTTGCAGAGGACATTGATGTTCCGTGGATGCCCCTTTTGAAGTGTGCAGGGCGTGGTTATCCTCTTAGTTGGAGAAGTTCAGTGGTCCAAGGAAGAAGGTGACCAAGTGTGATCGTTCCCCTCATGTATATTTCAAAGCCTGATCTTCCCTTGTCTGATCTTTTGTTATTGGAGTTTTCTCAAGACCTGATAATGAAGGAAAATGATAGTGTTTGATTTCGTGGACGTAGTTTCTCCTGCCCTCGATTGCCTCAGAGGTGGTTCCCTTAGCATTTGCCCAAAATACATCCATTCGATAATGCTGGAGAAGATATGCCCATCAGTTATCATCTGAGTTTAAGCTTGCTCCTTCACCATCTCCACTTATGAGTGTTCTCAGCTCGTACGAGCAACTTTTTATGTCTGATATGGGTGTTCAAGGTGAATTTTTGTGATGTATCCCAGAAATTTCTCCTATGCGTGATGTGTAAATCTCCTCAACGTACACTATCTCATACTCCTCAGCACACTTTGCCTGTACAACCCCATCTCCTTTTGTGGGAAATTGTTATTCCACTTCAAAGTCCAAATGGCTTCGGACCTCTTTGTTAACCTTCTCATGTCGTCCAACTTCCCCCAATAGGGAAACGGTACAGTATAAGTGTTACAAAGTGTGGTTGCTTGTAATAGTTCGACTATGGGTTCGTAATCCTAAAAACAATCCCTATGTCAGCCTTCTTCATCATCGTATTCTGAGCCTATTTTGTCGGAATGCAAAACTAGTTCCCATTGTTCACATGCTTTGTTGGCCTCCTCACCTTATATGTCGGACATTCGTCTTGACTGTAAAGATGTTCCTATAAGCACCTAAACAAGAGCCACCTCCAATAAAGTCTTAATATTTATTGAGGATTCTCCAGAGTTTCCTGCTAAAACAGAAATGGCAGGTTTGTGGTGGCCCATTAGAAACCTGGTAATCTGCTGGACTGGGGTTCAAGTCCCGCTCAAGCTCAGTCGTATTTTGTAGAGTCTGGAACCTTGCTATACTTAACAGCTAATGGTGGGGGAGTTTAGGAGAACCTATAGGTCTACCTGCTAAGTGATCAGCAACCATTGCCTGTCCCTCTCTTGTCCTAGCTTGGGTAGAGAGGGTCTTTGGCATAAGTTTTGTGTATACTGTATTTAGTCAGTTGCTATTCATGAGCAGCCTTTGACTACTGTGCACCCTTAGAAATCCTGACTTCAGGCCGAAGGAAGGCATACTCCTTTATAAGAAAGTGTGTCTCATTAGATGTATTAATGGCCTGAGTGAGGGCCCTTTAACAATTGTGGTTGGAAGATAAACCAATTGATGGCCTCTTCTCATCGATATTCCGTAGTCTCGTCAAGCTTGTTACCTTAGCTTAGTTAAATAAGCAAATCTCTGATTCTGAGTTCTCTTAAAGCAACGACGTTGGCAATGTTACTTCCTCCAGCACTCTCCCATCAACGGAAGGGTTATGCTCTAGAAGCAAGCTTGTCCAAATCCATTAGCTTTTGATCCAGACATAGCGTAGTTAGCTCCTGGTGTAACTATTGGACAGCAGTCGGTCTACTTTTTAGTCCCTGATCTGCACAACATGGAGATGGTAACAATGTCAGCTTTCCAGGTCTGCTCTTGGCTTGACCGGTGGTCAGGGCCCAGTGTAGTTTTAGCATAACATCGAAAAATTTGTCCAACCATGACGTCTGAAAAAGATGAGAAGAGCTTGGTTATTGAGCTAAAGCCCTAGAATTTCTTTTCCACTAATGTGCTTCTAATTGGGGAAATTACATATTCAAGAGAGATGCAGTGACGACATAGTCCACACAACATATACAGTACCTGTTAGGGACGTTAGGGACAATAGTATTACGTAATGTGGATTTTATCCATCAGCCAACCTTATTCCGGCCTGCGGAAGTCACCGGAACCAGTGAGAAGTGAGAATAGTAGAGCCCAGCTTCTTTCTTGAGGAGGGCAGCTGGAACACATTTTTGTGCTCCTCCCCAGTTAGTTCTTGAGCTCCTCTCTCTAAACAGACGTCACGGATACGAGAGAAATATCTACTCTAAGAAAGAGAATGTACAGATGCTGGAGAAACATGTCATCGATGAAGTTCTTGATAGGTCTCCAGTTTTATTCAGCTACTTCTTCCTGGTGGAAAAACCTACAGGGCTTTGGAGACTTGTCATAGACCTGTACCACTTGAACCAGTTCATACTACACAACCAGTTAAAGATAGAAAACTTGTAGCAAGTGATCAATGCCATTAGGCCGAACGACTTCCTGTAGTCCATCGACCTCTAGGACGCTTGCTTACAGGTCCCAGTCCATCTAAGGTCAAGGAAGGGTTACCTGGATAACTGGTTGTTATTGGCTGAGTCAGGAGTCCTTTGCCACAGGGATCTTTGGCTAAATCTTGGTGTTATCTTGTCCATGTCAGTGTTTCCAAGCATCTCGCAACAGTTCCTCGAGAAGAACTTCCTGCAGGCCCATATTTGGCAGAAACTCATGGGATATTTTGCCTCTGAAGAAATAGTGCCTTTTGGAAGAATACACTTGAACTACATTCATTGGGCACTAAGTCCGAGTGGTCTCGGTCATCAGACCCTCCATCCCATCCGCAGGATTTCCTCCCATTCCCAGATGCATCTCGCCAAGGGTAAGGAGCACACCTTTGAACGTAAGTGTCGGGTCGGTGGACACAGGAGGGCAAGTCGTTACATGGCCTACCTATTATTATTCCATTAAACAGTTATTGTCAAAGGTCACTCGGTTGTGTTGATGAGTGACAACACAAGTAATGACATGTCTCAATAAGCAAGGAGGTTGTCTTGCTACCTCTGCCAATTAGCAGTAGTTCTGCATCATTGGGCAAAGGTGAATGCTTGACCAACTTTCGACCAGCTTCATCCCAGGGAAAAGGAATGTGATAGCAGACAATCTGAGCCAACGAGCAATGATAGTTAGTTCAGAATGGTCTTTGAATCTTCAAGTGGCTAGGGAACTCCTGACTTTGTGGGTTCCCCGATAATGGTGTGTTTGCCACACCTGAACCACAAGCTGGCAGTGAGATCCTAGACCTATCTGAAGTGATGAAAGATGCATTGTATCTCCCATGGTATGGGAAGGATTGGATGTGTACACCTTTCCCCCATTCTGCCCTATCTGTCAGGCTCTAAAAAAAACAGAATGAATCAGAACCTCTGAATAATGCTAGTAGCACGAAATTGCTTCATGTGGAGTGGTATCCGGTCTTCTAGATAGATTAGAAGTTCCAAGAAAACCTCCATTTTGGCCAGACCTTCTATGTCAACTTAATGTACGAAAGTTCTACACAGTAGTTCAGTGCCTCTCTTAACAGATGGAGGTTATCCAGCATACCCAAAAGAAAGGCTTTTTGAGGCACCCTGTGAAGCAACTTGAAGGATACCTCTGCAAGTTTTCTGCAGCAGTCTACCTGGCAAAGTTTTCTGAGTTCTGTAGAAGGAATACTGCTACACTCAGAGCCACTATTTAACTGATTGTATACTTTTTACTCTTCTCACAGGAGGAGAAACTTCTCCTGGTGACAGCAATAAAAGGTTCTTGCCCAGCCTTGAGCCAGATCTTCAGACTGAAGGGAATCGATCTCTCCTCCTCGTGGGAGCTCTCGGCTTTTATTGGAAGTATTACACAAAATTGTCCAGAAATTGAATCCCCATCTTGAAGTGTGATTAACTTCTTTGTTACTATGTTTGCTGAACGTCAAAACAACATACAGTATGTTATTCCTCCTGCTGCTTCCAATATTGAAGCTGTTAATTGAACTTTTAGAATGGCAATGCAAAATGCTATCTCTTGCTCATCTTTGATTGTGCCCGGTAAGGATGGCATCAGATATGATTGCGCGTCAGTCACCAGTTACTAAGAAATTTTTATTAGAAACTCTTAATGGTCTCTATGGTGTTCTCATACATCTCCTTACTCTTGGCATACTTCAATTATAATTCTTGGCCACAAGTCTGGTAAAGACCAAGAACTGCCATCTAGTTATAGGCCTATAACCATGAAAAGTTGTGTATGCAAATATTTGAGAGTTGTCAGAATTGTGTGGCATCTAGAATAAAAAAACCTTTTATTAAACAGGCTGTTTGTCTTTAGGAAGAAGCGAAGGGTGTTAGACCCTTTGCTGATGTTATTAAGGATGATATCAAATGCTTTTACTAACCAAAACGAAGTGTTAGGTCTTGTATAGGTTGATCCTAGGACGACATGTGTTTTCGTTTAAGAATTTTTATCAAACCATACTATGGAAATGAGAGGGATAAGAACTATCTTCTCCCTACTTCCACGAAGAGGGTGTTCCCCAAGGCAGCGTCTTGAGTGTAACCTTATTCACTGTTGCTCTCAATAGTCTTGCGATTTGCCTACCTCCTGGCATACAACGATCTCTAATTTATAATTTTGCAATGTATTGTAGTGGTCATTTGCACTACAAGCATGCCAGACCCCTCAAATTGCTATCAGTGCTGTTGCTGCATGGGCTCATTCTACATACATGCATATACCAAAGGCACTTCTCCCAATTTTGGGGGGTAGCCGACATCAACAATGAAACAAAACAAAAAAGGGGACCTATACTCTCTACGTTCCTTCAGCCAAACCAGGGACTTGGCCGAGTTCAGCTGGTACTGCTAGGGTGCCACAGCCCAACCTCCCACATTATCCACCACAGATGAAGCTTCATAATGCTGAATCCCCTACTGCTGCTACCTCCGCGGTCATCTAAGGGCTCATTCTAAGGGATTCATATTCTCTCCTCAGAAGACCAAAGTCGTTTGTTTACCTTCTTAACGAGTGTCTTTTTGAAGTCTTTGGGCTTCACCGCATCATATTCCCGTGCTGAAGAGGGCTTTTGAACTGGGTTATTTTTTTTTTCTTGGGTTTGACTTAAATTTCTCTCGCATTTCTATTACTTATAATTTCTTTATTCTCCTTTATATTTATCAACAGTCTCCAAGCTTGCTGTCAAAATACTCTTACCCATTTCACTGTCCATTTTTTAGGGGAACGTCATATCTAGTATTGGTTGCTGCTTTTTTTTTTTTTCCTCAAAATGTATTGTGGGACTATGGTGGGCTTGCCAACTACCCAATAATTTTTGGACGCCTAGGGGTGTCAGTATTCACATACTGGCAAGCAGACCTATTCTTGAACAAAAACTTTGCCTTCAGATTCCATGGGTTAGCTGGTTTCATAGAGATAGCACTCTCGGCTTTTTATCCGGTTTGCCTGCCACTATGATTTAAAGTGGGGATGATTGTATTCTTGAAATGCTATGTCCCATCAAGTAGTTTTGGCATACACTAGAACCACTCTAATCATAGTGGCACCATCCCTTTGTGGTAGAGTAGGAAATGCACATTGGGGAAGCAGCTCTTGCAGGTGTCATTGGTGGAGTAATTAATTCCATGAAAGGCTAATGGGCTCTTTAGTGGAATTTCAGACAGTCTTATTTTCTTTACCTTATACTTCTCATTGATTATTACCTCTTCCTTCAAAAAAAAATTTAGTAAACTTATTGTTCCCCCTACCTCTGGATCAGTAGGCAAACCCCAGACACCGTTGACAACTTCGGCTTGCTTAATTACAAAAAATTCTGTTGACCTCGGCAATAATAGGGATTAATCCAGCAATACTTCGCTGTCTAGTGTTATTACAGACAATTCATCAGCAGTGGCAGAAAATTTTTCCTGTAACGAGGACAACGGTAATACTTTACTATGGTTCTGGCGCAATACCATATTTAACTAAAAATTTGAACATTCTCCATTTAGAAAACATTCCAATTGGTTGTAGCAATGAATACAATTCCTGAAGCATTTTATAGATTTGGAGCAATCAAAGAAATTTTCATGGAAGCTTGGGTATTAGGGCATAAAGTTTGGTAATAGTATGATTTCAAGTGCTCTGTGATAAAGTACAAAGAAACCAGGATGCATATAAACCTGAAGAATGGATAGAAAAAGTAATCGAGCACAGATTTCCAGAAATAAGAACCACCAAGCTTCCAACGTGAGTCATTGTATCTGAGAAGATTGATGATTAAAATTATTGCAGGATGAGTAAATTTGTACAAAAATCAATTGGTTTGATTAAAAGTAAAGATAGTAGTACGTACGGTAAGCAATATCTTTTGATCTGTTAAATCAGATACTCGAGCCCACATGCCTAGTGCCATGAAGATTGAAGACATTGATCCTATTAAAGATATTGAACCACAAATGAGTTTGGAAAATAAGTATGACTCCCAAAACAAGCATGATAGTTTTAACATTTGAGACCCCAATTATGCCTGATCATGTAGATAATGAGAATGAAAGGGTATGTGTTCGAGAATATAAATATGGTCACCCATTCCGGTACTGTAATATCATCATCTGTATTATTGTATTTGACGGCCTATAAGACGCACCCTCATTTCAGCAGGTCAAATTTAAGAAAACTCTATTTAGTATATTTAAGCATAGATTGTTGAAAACAGAGGTGTACATTACACAAGCAGAAACATACCGTATATTTCCGCTCATAAGACGAGGTTGAAAATTTATCATATTTGAATTAATTTTGGGCATATCTGATAATATAAGACGACTGGTGAATTATTACAAAACCAGTGCATAGGCTAGCTTTTGTTGTACAGTATACTTAGAAATCCAAGATAAATTAATGAAAAACATTCTTTATCATGCTTTTGCTAAACACGCAACATTAAACCGAAATCCCTGCTTTGTTTACATTTCATCGCTGGTCATAACGAACAAACGCACGCATTTACATTTGCGATTGATAACTAACGATGCTAAGAGCTTTTAGTAAAGATGTAATTACAAATATTTTACTTTCCGTATCCCTAGAAATTTCTTCTTGTTGCATAAGAGGAAAACCATTTTGTTTACATATAGTCATGATGAAGCATTCAATGCAGGCCATAACATGATGAATATTAAAGTAGGTAATATGAATATTAAAGTTGCTCTGTGTGATGGGGTACCTAAAGATCTGGATATATACAGACCAGCAGACTGGATTGAGAAAGACTCAGATAGTTATGCCATCCCTAAGTAAGCCAAAACCACCAATGTGGTTCGTTGCTGAATCTACAGGAGGTACACACAAAAAATTATTTTAATCAAGATATGCAAATTTCTTTTGAGGAATGTAGGAACAATTGCACCTGGAGATATCTCAATTTGGTAAGAAAAGTTTCTTGATAAATGACAAGTCATACAGTCTGTTATCCAATTTCGAGACAGAAAATGTAAAATTGGTCATCAAACCCCATCTAAACTTTAGCTATGGAAGGGGAGTGATTTTCAATAGAGGCCTATATGAATTTACTGTAGAGATATTGGCTGTGCCCCCATTATCACTATTGAAAGTACATAAAGTACCTGGAACATCAATGATTATCCTTACTTTCCAGGATGCTGGTGTACCTTTCCACATTGACATAGAAAAGGAAAGGATTAAAGTTCGACCTTTCAAGCAGAAGCCACCGCAATGTTTTAATTGCTTTAAATAGGGCATCCTTCCAAAGTTTGTAAGAATGATAAAATTTTTAATAATTGCTCCAATCTTTACCATGGAGAATGTAAACTTGAGACAAGGTGCTTGAACTGAAACATGAATCATGAATCTACTGATTGGAGCTGCCAGTTATATAAGTTAGAATAAGCTGCCCTCAATAAATTAATTATTGAACATGTAAGCGTAGGGCATGCCAAGAGATTATTAAATAAATCTGGAGAAAAGGTTCCTCGGGAGTAATCTAACCAACCTATTACTGTAGGTAGTTCTCGAAAAAGAAATTCACCATCTACTGATAAGCGCTGAATAATGAGGCAAGAACATCTCCTCCTAAAGATTTACCATTGTGTATAAACAATAAGACATTGCCCACCACTATCCAACCTTTATCCCCTATTACAAAGGTTGGCACTAAGCTCTTCCAGGCTGTGTCCTTGCCTGATTTAATGGAGATTCCACGTGAAACAAAGTTACCAAGTGCACCTGTAGTGGGGAAGGTGCCAAAACCTGGTAATTTACCACCTATTAATTGGTGAAGAGACCTCCATCACTTTCACCCCCTTCCGTTAGAAACATTATAGTTATGACTTCAAATAAATATATTTTGTCTGTTGATGTTTTTGATGAACCAGAAGACAATTCAAATAAATCAGAAATTCAAGTTGAGGTCCACCATCCCCCTCAACAATTAGATGAAAAGGACAAAAAGAAAATTGAGCACACAACCCAATTTATCAAGACCCTCTTAAATAAAGCCACCTGAAAATAGTGTTAGATCAAAAATTGCCAATGGGAAGACTTCATCCAAAGGGTTTTCGAAAAATAAACCATAGGTTTTTCCTTCATTTTGCAATGGAATTGTCAGGGTTTAAGAGCCAAATATGAAGAACTGGAGCTCCTCATTCATGACCACTCCCCCATAATTATATGTCTACAGGAGAGCAAACTTGATCATAATACTCCTTGTATTCTTGCATATATAAGCTACAGGACACCATATGATTAACGAATAGGGAGCCATGAGGGAAGTCTTATATACGTCCGTTGAGATGTTCCCCAAATATCTTAGCCAATTCGTACACCTCCATAGGCAAAGTTTGTACAGATTAATATAGGAAGAAAATACACCATTTGTTCTCTTTACTTGCTTCCAAATGACATTGTCTCATATGATAATTTAGTAGAGGTGATTCAACAACTTCTTCAACCTTTTCTTTTACTTGGAGATTTGAATGGTAGACATCCTTTATAGGGTGATGTTTTAGCAATCACCAGGGGCAATATTAAATTTTCAATTGTAGAAAAGGAGGATGTCGAACTCCTTAATACAGTAGAGCCTACAAACTTTCATGTTCATAGAGGTACTCTGCCATGCATTGACTTTTCAATTGCAAGCTCTAACTGCCTTCTTGATTTTGAATGGAGGACATTAGATGATTGGCATACTAGTGATCGTGCGCCAATCATTTTGAACACCATGGTCCCCCTTTACAAAGATCGCCACGATGGAATCTTGACAATGTGGACTTGGTTAAATTTCAAGGGCCAAGTGAAAGCGAGGGGAGTGCAGAGCAGTTTGAAAGTGCTGATGCTGCCATAGGCTTACTGAAAGGAACTCTTCATACAGCAGGGGTCAATTCAGTTCCCAAAACAACAGGGTTATCCAAACGACGACCAGTCCCGTGGTGGTCTTCAGAACTAAATGCCCTGTACAGAGCCACAATAAGGTCCTTAACTCGATTGTGCAGACGCCGTTCTGAGGAGAATTAATTATATACAAGAAATATAGAGCACAGTTCCGTCGTGCCTTGAAAGAAGCTAGGCGCCAATCTTGGGTATCTTTTGTTTCCTCCATTAGCAGTAGAATAACACCATCTACTGTATGGAGGTAAGTAAAAAAGATAGCAGGCAAATTCACCCCCAACCCACCACCAGTGTTGAAGTTAAAAGATCAGTATGCGACTGAAGTAAATGAGGTTAGTGATGCCCTGGCTGATTATTTCTCCAATGTATCGTGCAAGTGTGAAGCAGCTCCTGGTCGTCAGTATAAGAGCATTGAAGAAAATAAAATCATAAATTTTGCATCGGGAAGGGAAGAGTCATACAATTCTCCTTTTACTGAAAGATAATTTGATTCTGCACTTGCTGCATGTTATGATACAGCCCCTGGACTGGATGGAATTCATTATGCAATGATTAAACATTGACTTGTTAATACGAAGTTATTTATTTTAAGCATTATTAACAGAATATGACATGATCATAGTTATCCAAGAGTTTTGGAACTAACCATTATTTTTGCATTTTTAAAACCTGGTAAGGTTAAGTTCTCAGCAGCAAACTGCTGACATATTGTATTGACATGTTTATGTAAGATCACGGAGAAGATGTTCAATGCAAAACTGGTGTGGTACTTGGAGAAGAAAGGTACTTTATCACCTATCTAGTGTGGACTTAGGAAAATGCATTCAACGACTGTGTAGGTACGACTTGAGTCCTCTATTTGTGAAGCCTTTGCTTCCAAACAGCACCATGTAACAGTATTTTTTGACCTGGAAAAGACATATGGTAGTACAGGGAAATATGGTATACTTGAAACCATTCATAATCTAGGACTGAGTGGAGAGCTACCGCTGTTCAGTCAAGCATTTGTTTCACATAGATTTTTTAACGTTAGAGTTGGTGTAACTTTGTTAGAGCGTAAATATCAGGAAGAGGTCGTTCCTCACGGTAGTGTGCCTAGTGTAACCCTCTTTGCACTAGCCATAAATAGGATATCCTCAGTCATTCCTCAAGATATACTCTCAACACTATTTGTAGATGATCTCTCTCATTTGCTGGAGCTAGAATGGCAATGGTTGAGAGAAAATTACAACTCTCAATCGACAAAATATTTCAATGAGCAGATATGAATGCATTTGAGTTTTCAACAAGTAATACTACTGTTGTCCATTTCTGTCATTCGGGGAGTACAACTAGACCTGTGATTGTAGGCTTACATGGGTTCTTCACTTAAAGCCTTAAAAGTAAAATGTCTTGAGGCTCTGAATCTTCTAAAAGTTTTGCCCCATACATCATGGGGGACAAACTGTGAAGCTCTTAAAGTTATACAAGGCCTTAATTTTTTCCAAAAATTAGTTATGGGTGTAAAATATTCTCCTCAGCTACCCCAAGTAGATTAAAAGTTTTAGAATCTATACACCATGCTGGTATCAGATTGTCCACAGGAGCCTTTAGAACTTTGCTAATCCGAATCCTCCGTGTTAATGGTGAAGGATTGCCTTTAGATTTTACCGGAAGTCTTTGATTGTTCGATATTGGTTCAGGTTGAAAAGACTTCCTAATTCTTTAGCCTGTTAGACTGCAAACCATGTAATGCATTCTAGATATTTTGAGTTGCACCGTAAATCTCAACGTTATAGTTTCCAGATAAAATCATTAGTGGACAGTTTAGATATAGGTAGAAATAAAGTGCTCCTATGTAGGATATCATCTACCCCTCCATGGAAATTACTATATATATCTCTTTGTAAAAGGTTTATTGGTATAAAAAAGAACCTAGACTAACTACGAAGCCAGGTTGCTCTTTATTGAAAATTTTGAAGAACATAGAGAATTGACTTTACTATATACTGATGGCTCCAAATCTAATGTTAGTGCTTTTAATTGGGGTGCACTACCTCTAGCATCTATATTTACTGCCGAACTATACGGCAAAGTAACCGTTATTGAGAAAATATCGTTACAAGACGACAGTAATTTTACCATTTTTGGTGATACAAGACGTCTCCTACAACCTTTATAAGTATTTAATTCCAATAGTTTTAGATTGGCTTTTAATTATTGGTATGATAGGCATAACAGTTAGATTTTGCTGGGTTCCATCACACGTAGGTGTCTGGAAATGAGAAGGTGGAGTCACTGGTAAAGAGTGCTGTAGCTGAGTTGCTACTAAGAAGGTATCCCATTCCCAGTTATGATTTTTTTACCTTCAATTAAGAATTTTATTCATAATTGGCAACACCATTGGGATAGATTACTTGAAAATAAGATGAGAGAAGTAATTAATGTTGAATCCCCTTGGAGGTATAACGGTATACCTCGAAAGTAGGAGACTACTCTTTGTCGTCTCCACATTGGTCACACTCAGCTGACACGAGTTTTTGCATGGTGGCCAACGTGAACCATATTGCGACGACTGTTTGGTACCATTGACAGTGAGGAATTTGTTAACTGAATGCCCCACATACAGTAGTGTGAGAAATAGGTATCTGTTTGAGGCTCGAGGTGAGGAAGGTAGGATCATCCTTGCCAAGATTCTTGGACATGTCCCCTACCATCCTAGTGGTATATTTAACTTTATTTCAGCAGCAGGTCTTCTGAAGATATTCAACTTTTAAAATGACATCTTAGCTTATATGTTTTTAATTGAATATTCTTTTATTTTTTATTTACAATAAATGGTATCGGGATCAATGACCTTAGATATCAGGATGCCAGAAAACCTCAAATCAATCAGGAACTACAATATATACTAGACAGCTCTTCCTTGTTCAAGCCGGAAAAGGTCGAGAGGGCGGCTGAACGAGGAAGTCCAACCAGGACTCCCTACTCCATAGGGCCTTGACATCAGGACCTACAGCAATGCTCCAACAATGCCTAGGAAACAGCCGCAGACATCTAAACCCCTGACCAGTAGGACAGCAGGGTCTGCCAGAAAGGTGTCTAAACAACCCTTTCCTGCTGAAGACCAAAAGCGCTCAACCAAGTTCTCCAGAGGCGGCAAAGGTAGTAGGGGGGAGGTGGCAGAGGTCACTCCTGCTAGGGAGGGCAATCCTCTTACTTGCCCACTGGTTGGTGAATGCCTTCAACGCCACTGGCAGAGGTGGTTGTAGCACGCGGCCTAACCGTGGACAGTAAGTGATTCGTTCAGGGCATTGTTTCCTGTTTATTCAATCTCTCCCTCCACAGACTCAAGATCCAGTTCCATCGAGCTCCTGTACGAAGGGATCCGCAAAGGACTAGCCCTCCGGGCTGAAATCCAGATCATGTTGGAGAAGGACGCTCTCCAAGAGGTCCTCGACGGCTCTCCAGGCTGCTTCAGTCAACTCTTGTGAAAAAAGTGTCTGGAGGCTAGAGACCAGTCATCGATCTCTCGGCTCTGAACAAGTTTGTTCTTCAAACTCCATTCAGAATGAAGACGGCAGACATGGTCAGACAAGCTGCAAGACCTCAGGACTTCATGTGTACGCTGGATCTCAAAGACATACCTCCAGATCCCAGTCCATCAGAAGATGCTGGGCTTCGGTTTATCCACAACACCCCAGGTATTTATGAGGGTGTTTACCCTAGTGTCATCTTGGGCTCACAGGATTGACATCCGTTTCCTAAAATACCTTGACGATTGGCTAATCCTAGCAGACTCTATGGCAACCCCCCCTTCAACACCAAGACAGAAAACTTGAGTTTCTGTCAGGCTCTGGGGATCATGATAAACCTAGGCCCAAGAGTCTCGTTAGACAAAATCTTATCCAGCTATTGCATATAAGAATGCTTCCTGACCGCCTGTGGTTGCCGCACCCGTCTTTCAGAAACGAGTTGACTTCTTTCTCCCTACAAATTACAGAACTCATCGGCATGTGATCTCCTCCTCCACCCCGTCAAGCACTCGACACAGTAGATCTTGTTAAAAATAACCTTTCGTGTTTATTCTTTTATTTTCACTTACAGGGAGGTTTGTCCCACCCAGAAGGTGGGCAAACACCAATTGCCAACAAGGCTTGATAACTTTGCGAGCTGCATGTAATTTTCATGTGTGAACGAACATGTTAACAATGCTACAACTAGTTGACGATCTTTGCCTTTGTGCGATAATATTGTCCTTAGTGTCTCACACACGTTCCTGCAAGCAACTCGACGAGGTCTGTGAGGGTGTTCATACACGGAAATGTGTTCATGTTGCTCAGGAGTAGTTACCCGTAGGCAGAGAAGAAACAATTGCAAAAGACTGCATGTGGACAAGCAAACTATTACTCCCTACAACGCAGTTCGGTAATGGGTAGTTGTATGCATCATTCTCACGATTGGGTGCATACCCATGAGGGATGGCAAGGACTGAGTACCATCATACAATTGGAGCTTTGTTCTAATGATTACTGTGTTAAATTTCTTCCTAATTCGATGGTTGTATTCCTTCTGGAGAGTCGGGTTATTTATATCCATCCTACTCTCCCATAACTATCAGAGGTATTCGCTTTCGAGCAAACTCCTTCTTCATTCCAAGCAGATCTTCCCTAACGTCTTTGAACCATTCGTCTAATTATTGAAGGCACTCAAGATTCCGAAAATTTCATAAGTGAATTCCTTTTTCTTATGGAGAAATATTAAACATTTGCCGTTTCTAAGAGGTTCTCTGTTGTGGGAAGGAGGAGATCTCGTTCGCCGAACCAAAGGCATTTCTGTCATGAGTAGGAAGAGATCTCATTCGCTGAACATCAGCAATGTTCTCCAATCGAGTGATGGAAGCAACAAATCTTTAGGATCACTCTCAAATCTTTATTCTACTGCCTTATTCCCGTTACAAAAACAGATGAAATTGCCATCCAGAGAAAAAATGTGTGACTGGTCCGTAGCTGGACTTGCATTTACAGGACAACACCTGGGAGACAAATGATTAGATTTGAGTCTGTCATGTCTTGCGGAATTAGTTGCGTGCGATCGCTCAATTGTTTGGCAGCGATCGACAACCACAGGATGTACTGTAATGCCGCCTTCTTTTTTCTCTAGAGAATACGGGCTATTCTAGGGTTACCATCTGTAAGTAGATATGTACAACCAAATCTGGGAATAATGACAATGTCAGGACAGAGTTCACCCAGTTACTGAGACAGTTGCTTGCAACTGATTGTCTACTCAACAGCAGTCAACTGGGAATGATTACTGGCTAAGCGACTGTTCAGTCCTTCAGGCATCCCGTGAGAAGGGATCTTTCCCTTGACAGTCAATGTTCCTTCTTCCTCCCACTTGAATCTTCAAATTCATGGGGTTGATCAACAGACACAGTCCTAGTTAGTACAGTGGTAACATGTTTGACTAGCATTCGCTTCGCAGCAGATTGATCACAGTCTGGGACCGTCAATTAAAGCTGTTTACTGGAAAAGCCAGTGTTGTGGTTGGACACCACAGCTGGATGTTTGTGTCTTGCCTGGTTGACATTCTGGTGAGCATCTGTTCTGATCAAACTGAAACTGAAACCAGACACCTTTACCTCGGCGGTGCTGGCTGCTCTACTGGGTAGCTGGCTGAACAGGTATCCCAGAATCTATTCCAGTGTCTGATGACTTGGAAGGGTAGACTAGTTTCTCCTGAAAGGGTTTCTTGGTTCAAGTGGTTTTCCGCAGCCTTTCCCTCCTCTTGATGAGTGAAGACCTCCTTCTCGGGGAGTGCAGAGACTTCTCACCATCCTCCCATGGGATGCCTGACGATCAGGAGTGCTATGGCTGCACTGCTTCGGCACAAGGAAGTTGTCTCTCTATTCGAACTCTCCAGTGGCAACTGAAGGTATTCTGGTCTCGGCATAAAGACCCTCCAGATCATCTAGTACCAATAGGGTAGGAGGAGAAGAGAGACCTGCATTGGTAGGTATCAGATACCAACCTATTGGTAGGAATAAGCCATCTCTCTCCTTCCCCAGATTTGATGAAATTCACGGATGCATCAAAAGAAGGGTGGGGGCCTTATCTGTTGCAACATACCATCTTTGGACTGTTTCAAAGCCGAGCAACACTGCCACATAAACCACCTTGAGATGAGAGCAGTTCTAGTTCTCAAACATTTCCCACAGCTCCTTTCAGGACACTGTATTGATGAGCGATAACAACACAGTGGTGGCTTACATAAACAAGCAAGAAGGTACTTTTCATCAGCCCCTCTGCCATCTGGCTGTGGAGATAGTCAGATAGATGGAAGACAACTTGGTGACCCTCTTGTCTGTTTCATACTGGGCAAGAGAAACATCTTGGCTGATAAACTAAGCTGAAAAGTGATAGTTTTCACCGAGTGGTCTTTGAATCAACAGACAGCCAACAAAATCCTGACTTTGTGGGGTTCACCGACAATAGATCTTTTTGCGATGTCTCTCAACCGTAAACTATCGGTGTAATGCTCGCCAGTACTAGATCTCCAAGTGTTCCGGCAAGATGCTTTTCAACACCCAGGGGACAACGTAGACTTCTGTGCATTTCCCTCTTCTGCCTAATAAGGAGGCTTCTGAACAAAGTTTGGTTATCTCAAAACCTATATGTCCTTAATAGCTCTGATGTGGCAGAATGCTGAATAGTTTCAGACCTTCTACACCTGCTCACAAAGGCACCCAGGAAACTCCCTCCATTTCCTGAGCTACTCAAACAATCGCTTGTTCAGATTTTCCACAAACGAGTTGCTTCACGTCTTCACACTTGAAAGTTATCTTGCAATTTTTCACTGGATAAGTTTTTTGGCAACCAATTGTGAGGAGAATGGCTAGATACCACCTACAGTCATCTATCGCTGTCTACCAATTATTTACTGTGGTTTGTGTCGTGGAATGTGCATCCCTCCGCTCAGTGTCACTATTCCAACAATAACAAAATTCTTGTAACTTGGGGAGGGAAAACTCTGTTCAGTATCACCGATGAAAGGCTACTGCTCAGCCTTAAGCCTCACTTTTAAACTGAATGGAGTTGTCATTTCCACGGAATTATTTCAACTCGTACTTGGTTTCAAGTTATCTTGCCTCTTTCGTAAGTCAGACTGCCTCCGTGCAATGTAGTGAGTATTGCAATCCCTGAAAGGAGCATCTTAAGCTGGCCATACATGTAGAGGACTGGTACGCTAATTTGACTGCAATTGGCATGAACGCCCCAATCCTTAACGTGTATGAGGGGTAAACAGGAGAAACCTGGCATGACTAGCCAGTCCTCATCCTTTCAGCATGTTTGACTGGACAAGCCAGTCCTGCCACGATTGACAGTATGCCCCGCCAGTTTCTTGCGTGTGTGGGCACGGACTAGCGTGGTGACTGGTTTAACTTGCCTATTTTGACACTTATAGTATTCCATTCTTCGTCGCTTGATCAGAGCACTTTTTATATTATCATGATAAACGGATTTCATTTCACAATCTTTTGACTTATTATAGAAGATCGCTCTTTCTCTCTCTTTCCAAACTATGAAGTCTCCTACAGTAAAGTCAAAAGATTAATGAGGGTACTAATCCTGCACAGGTGGTGGTGGGAGGATAGAGCAAAAAACTTAGGAGGTGTAACCCCTGTCTATGATTAGCAAAGCATTTAAGAAGACCTATCTCACTAGATACTACCCACAGGATCAAACATAATTTTGTTAGATACTTTTGAAGTTAATTCAGAATTTTTTCTTCAAAGTGTATAAATTTTCTTCAAAAAGACATGTATGCCTCACTGTCATTCAGTTTGTTATTAATTTAACTTAATGTAATTATTTGCTCTTTTCTCTATCGATGATTTTGTCTATGCAAACAAGCACAGAATGTATCCATATGAATGTTGTTAATGTTCTAAAAGTATATTATTTTTAATTGTTCATTACTAGATTTTTTTTTTTAAATCCTTTCCTCACTGGGCTACTTTTCCCTGTTTGAGTCCTTGGACTTATAGCATCTTTCTTTCAACTAGGCTTGTAGGTTTGCTAATAATAATAAAATGATGTTTTTCTGAAATTTTGTTAAAAATATAAACAACTTTGATATTCCAGAGTTTAGTCAATTCAAAATAAACCAGAACAATATTTTATCTATTCAATAGAGATTAATAATAATGAAAATAATATAATTTTGACCCATCCCTTGCTCTCTGTTTTTCATTATTAGTTTTAGTGTTACCTATTTCTTTTATGCTATAATAACTCTTTGTTATTTTTTCATTTATCATTACACACCATGTAGAAAGGGGAAAATATCTATCCTCACGTAGCAGTGGTGCCATGTCTTCTCCCATATAAGGTTGATACGAGGATTGACTTGCCTATTTCAGTACGTACAGTGCCGTACTTCGTCTTTAAAACCACGCTGTATTCTGCTTATTCATGCAATAGTTATTTTGTAATCTGATTATAAACAGATACTGAAACAAAGGAAAAAAAATTAATATTCCGATTGTTATGACTTCTCTTCATGGGAAAAAACGAAGGTGTAAAATATGGATAGAGGATAAACTAAGTAGCTACCGATAATTCTATTAACCTTTGCATATCTCTATCACATTTTCTCTCTGCCTACATAAGCAGTCCTTTTCAAATTTCTATAAATTAATGCAAAAACAAATACGCCTAATTAAAAATGTAGCAGTGCTTCAGCATGAGATAAACTCCAGAAAGGTCCAAAAATCCTTTTAAGTATATTTCTCCTAGTAGACATTTGGACTTAGATTTAGAGGGATTAACGGTAAAAATAGTCCTATAATGACTTCAAGAGAAGTAAGCAAGCATCAACACCATAGTGGAAAAATCACCATGTAGAAGCATACAGAGAATACTTATCACGTTCCTTCATATTTTATATCTGATTTCTTAGATTTATATTAAGTAAAAAATAATGAGGGTGAAAAGTACCAAAATTTGGCCCCCTCAAATTTATATGTAGGTTACCAGTTTTACTTGATACCCTGTATTGTACCAACTTTGCTACACAAGTACCAAAAATGTAACCATGTAGGCCTAATCCTTGTTGCCCAATCCTCTTGAACTAAGCAGGATAGTCCTATGCGTGTGTGTGTACATTTTTTGCAGGACAGGACCGCCTCTCCAGTCCCCCTGAACAAACCGTACGGTCAGTCCTCTGTGTGTATGGCCGGCTTTATGAACCTCTTAGTCATACTAAAGAATGCAACCTGACTCGAAAAGATGGTTTTCCTCTTAGCCGTGACCTCTGCAAAGTGTGTGAGTGAGCTACACGGTCTGTCCTCAACTTTGTCCCTGAGTTTATTGACAAGACTTAAAATCCGGCTGTAGTGGATCCTAGATTCGGTCCCTTCTGGATTGAGAACCTCAGCACTAACAAATGAACGATATGAACCATTATTATGCCATGTAAGGGTACTGAGAAAATACTTTAAATGAACTGCTTGAGCTTGACCACAGATCAGTAGACTTTTCCAGCATAGGTAAAGTCAAGAGCAGAGTTACAAGGAATTGAATATTTTCTTGGATCAGGAAAGTCATCAAATTACCCCTGCAAGTGGACTTGCCTACTCTTGAGTGTAGACCTTTCTAGAGCTCATGACATCAGGGTCATTACAGTTGTCCCACACATATTGCGAGGGTTAAGTAACAGAGACAGGCATAAATTCGCATATCTTGGGTGCCCTAGGGTGGGAAAATTCCTAACCTAACAACTCACTGCCCATTGCCTACGCTCGGATAATTAACACAAGTACTGACCAATATTGTTTTTTCAATATTTAACTTAGCCGGTGATTATAATAGCTGCAACTCTGTTGCTCGACAGAAAACTCTACGGAAAAAATCCGCCAGCGATCGCTACACAGGTAGGGGGTGTACTTCAACAGCGCCATCTGTCGTCCAGATACCCAGTACTCATTGTAAACAAAAAACTCGATTTTCTCTCTGTCGTGCTACCGGCAAGACCTACTAATTCGCTGTTGCTAACTGGATTTGTTTTCACAACTATTTGGTGAAGTACACTATTCTAGTTTTAAGCTTTCGCTGTGCAGGCTTTCTCTTCAATAAATCCTTGCATTCTTTTTTTGATTACGGATTATTTGTTGATGACTTTGGATAGTTTTTGAATTCCCCTTTGACCAATTCAAAATGGCTGACCCTTCTCAAGTCCCAAAATTCAGGAAGTGTAATGCTAGGGACTGTTCAAGGCGTCTTCCGAAGGCCTCTATCGATCCTCACACTGTTTGTTCCAGTTGTCAGGATAAAACCTGTCAAGTGGAAGATCGATGTGAGGAATGCGTTGGGCTTTCGGAATTCGATTTTATCGAATTCCAAAAATATACACGTAGGCTAGAGAGAGATAGAGTCAGGAGAAGTTCCTCTCGTTCTGTTGATATTTCCTCTCCCCATGCCCCACAACCTATTCCTTCCCCTGTAGTGGTTGCTCCTAATCCCCCTTCTGGCACTCAGGAACCTTCGATGGCTGATATGATGCGTGCCATCCAAGCTCTGGGTGAGAGAGTTGAGTCCCTGGCTAGTGACCGTAACCAGCTCATGGCGGACGTCAAGGAGCTGAAGTGTAAAAGTGCAGTGGGAAGTGGTAAAGTGAGTGATAGTGTTGTGGATAGTGTTGCGCTTGAGGGTTCGTCTGTTCGTGCCTGTCGTCCTCCTAGTCCGGGACCTCTTGCAAGCTCCCAAGTCCAGGGGAGAAGCAATGTCGTACGACCAATGGGTTCGAGAGGCTTATGGCGAACAGACGTTCCCTCCGTGGTACCGGGCGCATCTTCCCAAGATCGCCCCTGCCGCACAAAGACGAGAGAGCCCATTTATTCCTCGTCTTCGGAAGGTGTTTCTCGCAAGAAACAATGGACCAAGGTCTCACGACCATTAAAACGCAAGTCGGTCCCTTCCGCGCAAGTCCAACGGCCCAGCTGTAGCCACTGGGTCAGTTCGGACTCGCTGCAGTCTTCCGATGACTGCTCACCTCCTAAGAGAGGCAAAGCGGTACCGCCTCAGACAGTTACACCGTCTGTCGCCGCACCTGCTCCTGCAGACCCTAAGTGGTCTTTGCTGCAGAACATGCAGTCCCAATTAACGTCTCTGATGCAGGACTTTCGTGCGGAGAAGGTTGCTGCTGCACCAGCCTCTTGCCTACAACCAACCACACACTCGGTTGTGCGTCCTGTGGACGCTGAGGCGACCTTCTTGCGCACTCCAGCTGAAAGAGTTCCGCCACCCATGCGTTCCAGTGTGCCCTGCCAGCTGCATGTTGACGTTCAGCGACGCACGGAGCCTTCCGTTGACGTTCGCGAGGTACAACAACCGTCAGAGTTGTTTTGTTTTGACGCGGTGCGTCAACCTCCGCAACCCAGTGTGGTTGCCACTGCTCACCCACATCAGGCTAGACAGTCTGGAGTAGACGCTGTGCGTCCCCACACTGCTATGGTTGTTGCCAGCTTACAGACTGGGCAACAGTTCCATGACGTTGCGTCCGGTTCAGTCACGCATGCACCCGTGCGACCGGACTCAGCTAACCAGCCGTTACCTACTCCATTGCCGCTTCCTCCTCAATACTCCGGATGATGGACTTTCTGATGATGATGGTGCTGCACACGTTGATGAACCACATTCGGATCTTGACGAGCCTAAGTCCACGCAACCCTCTTTGGACTTTAGAAAAGTTTTAGCTCTGTTCAAAGAGATGTTTCCGGACCAGTTTGTGTCTGTGGCTCCGCGCTCTCCTCCGTCAGAGTTTGTATTAGGTATGCCGTCATCCTCGCCTGCCTTTACTAGACTCGTCCTTGCACGCTCGTCCAAGAGAGCTTTACGAGTGATAGGAGAATGGATGCAGTCCAAAAAGAGTCTAGGGAAGACAGCCTTTACGTTTCCCCCTGCTAGACTCTCTTCTAGATCGAGCGTCTGGTATGCCACGGGAGAAGTTCTCAGCTTGGGAGTTCCTGCCTCTGCCCAGGGCGACTTCTCAAGTCTTGTAGACTCTCCCCGCAGGCTAGCCATGAGACGCTCAAGAATATGTTGTTCATCTTCGGACCTAGACCACCTGTTGAAAGGGATGTTTAGAGCCTTCGAGGTCTTCAACTTTTTAGACTGGTGTCTGGGAGCTCTAAGCAGGAAAATCTCTCCGACAGAGAAGGAGACTTCCTTGCTCATCATGTCCTGCATGGACAAGGCAGTACGTGACGGGTCTAATGAGCTTGCTGCATCATTCGTGTCAGGAGTCCTCAAGAAGCGTGAGAACCTTTGCTCTTTCCTGTCAGCTGGAGTTACACCTTGCCAAAGATCCGAACTTCTGTTTGCTCCTCTTTCTAAGTGCCTCTTTCCAGAGGACTTGATTAAGGAGATTGCTGCTACTTTGATACAGAAGGACACTCATGATCTGGTTGCGTCCTCTGCTCGCAAAGCCACCCCTTTGCCTACCTTGTCAGCTAGACCAAGGATGGACACTCCAGCGTCCCGATTTATTCCGCCCTTTCGTGGCAGAGCCTCCAGCAGAGGAGGTGCTCGTGCCGAAGGGAGACGTGGAAAGAAGAAAGGAACCAAGTCCTTTAAAGGCAGAGTCTGACTGCCAGCTTCTTCAGACAGCAGTGGGAGCCAGACTCAAGAACTTCTGGCAGACCTGGGAGAAGAGAGGCGCAGATGCACAATCTGTGAAGTTGCTCAGAGAGGGGTACAAGATCCCGTTTGTACGAAAACCCCCTCTAGCAACGTCTCCCATCGATCTCTCTCCCAGGTACAGAGAGGAAGACAAGAGACGAGCATTGAAACAGGAAGTGTCTCTCTTACTAGAAAAGGGAGCGGTAGTCAAAGTCCTGGACCATCAAACCCTGGGCTTCTACAACCGTCTCTTCTTAGTGGCAAAGAAGACAGGAGGGTGGAGGCCGGTGCTAGACGTCAGTGCGCTGAATGTCTTTGTCACAAAGCAGACGTTCTCCATGGAGACCACAAAGTCCGTTCTAGCAGCGGTCAGAAGGGAAGACTGGATGGTCTCTTTAGACCTAAGGGACGCATACTTCCACGTCCCCATCCACCCATACTCCCAACCTTTTCTGAGATTTGTTTACGAAAAGGTTGTTTACCAATTTCAAGCCCTGTGCTTTGGCCTAAGCACAGCTCCTCTTGTGTTTACGAGGCTGATGAGGAATGTAGCCAAATTCCTTCATTTAGCGGACATCCGAGCCTCCCTCTATTTGGACGACTGGCTTCTAAGAGCTTCTTCCAGTCGTCGCTGTCTGAAGGATCTAAAGTGGACTCTAGATCTGACCAAGGAATTGGGTCTCCTTGTCAATTTGGAAAAGTCTCAAGTGGTCCCATCCCAAACTATTGTGTATTTAGGGATGGAGATTCACAGTCTAGCTTTTCGGGCTTTTCCGTCGGCCCCCAGAACAAGCCAAGCCCAGTTATGCATCCAAAACATGCTGAAGAAGGAACGATGTTCAGTCAGGCAGTGGATGAGTCTGATAGGGACACTATCATCCCTAGAACAGTTCGTATCGTTAGGAAGACTACACCTCCGTCCTCTTCAATATCACCTAGCTGTTTACTGGAAAAAGGACAAGACGCTAGAAGCAGTCTCGATCCCCATTTCCGAGAAGATGAAGTCTTGCCTGACTTGGTGGAAGGACAGTATCAACCTCAGAGAGGGTCTGCCCCTGGCTGTTCAGACTACCAACCACGTTCTCTTCTCGGACGCATCGGACACAGGCTGGGGCGCGACATTAGACGGTTGGGAATGCTCGGGAACTTGGAACTCGAGTCAAAGGACAATGCATATCAACTGCAAGGAGCTACTGGCAGTTCATCTGGCCTTGAAAAGCTTCGTCTCTCCTTCAAGGCAAAGTGGTGGAGGTGAACTCGGACAACACCACGGCTTTGGCGTACATCTCCAAGCAAGGAGCGACCCACTCTATGACGTTGTACGAGATCGCAAGGGACCTCCTCACCTGGTCAAAAGGTCTAAACATTTCGCTAGTAACGAGGTTCATCCAAGGCAACTTGAATGTCATGGCAGATTGCCTCAGTCGGAAGGGACAAATCATTCCAACAGAATGGACCCTACACAAGGATGTGTGCAAGAGACTTTGGGCCACATGGGGCCAGCCAACCATAGATCTCTTCGCAACCTCGATGACCAAGAGGCTCCCAATATATTGCTCACCAATCCCGGACCCAGCAGCAGTTCATATAGATGCCTTTCTCCTAGATTGGTCACATCTAGACCTATATGCATTCCCCCCGTTCAAGATTGTCAACAAGGTACTGCAGAAGTTCGCCTCTCACGAAGGGACAAGGTTGACGTTAGTTGCTCCCCTCTGGCCCACGAGAGAATGGTTCACCGAGGTACTTCGATGGCTAGTGGACGTTCCCAGAACTCTTCCTCTAAGGGTGGACCTTCTACGTCAGCCACACGTAAAGAAGGTACACCAAGGCCTCCACGCTCTTCGTCTGACTGCCTTCAGACTATCGAAAGACTCTCGAGAGCTAGAGGCTTTTCGAAGGAGGCAGCCAGGGCGATTGCTAGAGCAAGGAGGACATCCACCCTTAGAGTCTACCAATCGAAGTGGGAAGTCTTCCGAAACTGGTGCAAGTCAGTATCTGTATCCTCGACCAGTACCTCTGTAACTCAAATAGCTGACTTCCTTTTATACCTGAGGAAAGAACGATCTCTTTCAGCTCCCACTATCAAGGGTTACAGAAGCATGTTGGCATCAGTCTTCCGTCACAGAGGCTTAGATCTTTCCAACAATAAAGATCTACAGGACCTCCTTAAGTCTTTTGAGACCACGAAGGAGCGTCGTTTGGCTACACCTGGTTGGAATTTAGACGTGGTACTAAGATTCCTCGTGTCAGAAAGGTTCGAGCCGCTACAATCAGCCTCCTTTAAAGATCTCACCTTAAAAAGACTTTTCCTGGTTTGCTTAGCCACAGCTAAAAGAGTCGGTGAGATTCACGCCTTCAGCAGGAACATCGGATTTTCATCTGAAACGGCTACATGTTCTCTACAACTTGGTTTTCTAGCCAAAAACGAGCTACCTTCTCGTCCTTGGCCGAAATCGTTCGATATTCCAAGCCTATCGAATATGGTTGGAAATGAACTAGAAAGAGTCTTATGCCCTGTGAGAGCTCTTAAGTTCTATTTAAGACGAACAAAACCTTTACGAGGACAGTCAGAAGCTTTATGGTGTTCAGTAAATAAACCATCTTTGCCTATGTCAAAGAATGCTTTATCCTATTTTATCAGACTGTTAATACGAGAAGCTCATTCACATCTGAGTGAGGAAGACCAAGCTTTGCTGAAGGTAAGGACACGTGAAGTTAAAGCTGTCGCAACTTCAGTGGCGTTTAAACAAAATAGATCTCTGCGAAGTATAATGGACGCAACCTATTGGAGAAGCAAGTCAGTGTTCGCGTCTTTTTATCTTAAGGATGTCCAGTCTCTTTACGAGGACTGCTACACTCTGGGACCATTCGTAGCAGCGAGTGCAGTAGTGGGTGAGGGTTCAACCACTACAATCCCCTAATTCCATAACCTTTTTAATCTTTCTCTTGAAATGTTTTTTATTGTTGTTTTTGGGTTGTCCGGAAGGCTAAGAAGCCTTTCGCATCCTGGTTGATTTGGCGGGTGGTCAAATTCTTTTCTTGAGAAGCGCCTAGATTAGAGGTTTTGATGAGGTCCTTTGGTATGGGTTGCAACCCTTCATACTTCAGATCCTAGGGGTCGCTCAGCATCCTAAGAGGATCGCGAGGCTCCGTAAGGAAGACGTACTTAAAAAGGCAGAGTAATTGTTCAAGTCGACTTCCTTACCAGGTACCTATTTATTTTGTTTTTGTTATTTTGATAACTTCTAAAATGAAATAAAAAATCCTTAGCTCATAATAATGTAAACATATTGCTGGTCTCTACCCACCCCCCTGGGTGTGAATCAGCTATTATAATCACCGGCTAAGTTAAATATTGAAAAAAGGGATTGTGAAATACTCCTAGAGCACTTATTTCTAAGGAATATAACTGCTATATATTACCAGAGAAAAAAAGCATAGGAATGCCAGGTTGAACCCAGCTCGCTCACCTATATAAGGTGTCGGTATAAAATACTGGGGCGTGATAATTCACAACCAGAGGTCTCGCACTATTTAGATATCTCCTCTTCAAAATCCCCGCCACAGCGAGGTGCCGTTCAACACTACTACCACTAACCCAACCCACGCCAGTGACGTCACTCCTCATAGCACCCAAGGTTTGGGGCCCATGTTGGGAGGGAAGTCAAGGGAGGGTTCACTGGGCGGCACAGGTCTCTCGCCCAGAAATAGATTTTTCCTTCGTCAAAATCCCTTTTCTGGGCTCCGACCTGTGCCGCGCAGTGAAATAGTACCAGAGAAATGGTCCCAAAACTTGGAACAATACCTGAGGAAGTAACAAAATCCAAAATAACAGGTAAGAGGATAGCAAGACATAGTTGATTAAGGTTCACTATGTTCAGGAGGAATCACATTCCCTGCTGCCACTGTAGCAAATATAAGGCTTCCAGAGGTTTTAAGCAGTGGCGTTTAAATACTGTTGGAGACTTCCGGCCTGTATATTTAGTAAGTCCAGTGAAGTTCATAGTAATTAACTGAGGTAGCTACAGCTCATATATCATGGACGTAAGGGAGTGATGTGGGAATGATTCTAGGTAGCCCGTTAATGAAATGCAGAATCTTCTGTCTGAGTCCTTTCAGGATGATGGTTCTTCACCTTCTCTAATGGGTAAGGGCCCCGAGGACTGAACGGGAGATATGTTTAAGTAGGCTTCCAGAGTGTTTACTGGACATAAAGATGGGTCCTGCGGAAGTGGGACAATCTTCCAGGGGAACCGTCTGTCCTGGGGGTCCTCATTTTCGCTAAAAATCTTTTGTCAGGGGAAAGGAGTACTTCCCCTGACGAGAGAAAATTCAATATGACCTGGATCTCTAGACAAGGTTGAAAGTTCTGATATTCTGGCGCCAGAAGTCAGGTTCATTAAGAACAAGGATTTCCTAACCAATGGAATATAATGGCAAGTCTCGTTAAGAGTGTCTGAAGCCAACTTAATTACTTCATTCAGAAACCAGGAAACTGAGCTATGGTGAGTTGATGGTTTCAATCTGGCGCAGGTTCTCGGGATGGATGAGAAGTATGAATCTGTAAGGGCAATATTAAAGCCAATTGTAAAACCTTCAAGGGTGACTTAATTTGTGGTAATAGTACAAGTCTCGAAGTCTGATTCAAATAAAATTCTGAAGAAGGTTACTGTCAGATTCATAGTCATTGTCTCAACCTTTGAGTCCCTTAAAAACTGGCAAGTTTCATAACAGCCGAATCATACTGTCGAAGGGTGGATCCCCTCTTATCTGATTCTAAAAATAACGTATTTGAGGATCAATATCTGCACCTCTTGAGCTGCAAATTACATAAAGTCCAGAAAGGTAGGGCATTCTGAATTTGAGGAAGCTAACACACAGCGAGTTGTACTGCTTGTGTTTGTATTGGATTGGGGATCTGTCGAGGTGGAGAACCAGTTCCACCAGAAGGGGAAACCCGTTGTGCTTGGGCCAGAAGGGGACTACTAGAGCAACTTGGCCTTTGAAAGTCCTGAGCTTGTCTAACACTTTCATCGACAGATTTATTGGTGGGAATAGGTAAATTCTCTCCTGAGTGTTCCAGACTAATGATAGTGCGCCTGTGGCGTAAGCCCGAGGATCCGGGCTGGGAGCTACGTAGCACTCTAGTTGTAGTTGGACTTTGTTGCAAACAGATCTATCTGGAGATCCGGAACCTGAGAAAGAATCCAACTGAAGGACATTGGGTCTAGTGACCACTCCGACTCCAGCGGAGTTGTCCTCGAAAGTGCGTCCGCCACTATCTATCTAGAAGAAACCTGATATGTTGGTTTTTGGCTGGAGCCGGTTGCTTAAGGTCAAAAATACCGCCATGGCTTCTAAAACATTGATATGAAGTTGGCGGAATATTGTCGACCATAGTCCCAGGACTTTCGTGTACTGAGAGTATCCCCCCCCCCCCCCCCCCCCCGCCTGTTAGGGAGGCGTCTGTGTAAATGACGAGCTTGGGGGTGGATATTGTAAGGAAACTGATTTGCCAGATTTTGACCTTTGTCCATGGTTGAAGTCTTTTCTTCAGAATTGGTTGGAGTCGAGCCCATTGTCTCGATATTACTCGTTTTCCTGGAGCACCATACTCGGCTTATATCTTTCAGTCTGGCCTTCAGTAGTATATCTGTTACTGAGGCAAACTGGAGGGCACCCAGGATTCTCTCTTGATTTCTTCTGGAAGACAATTTGTCTTTGAGAAAACTTATAGTGTTTTGCTATACCGTTCCTCTTGGCTGTTGGGAGACAGAGTGTGGGAGCATAGAACCCATTGAATCCTAACCATTGAAACTTGTCCTCGGGACTAAACGAGATTTCTCGAAGTTGATTTGGAACCAAAACTGTTGTAAGAGATTATCACTCTGTAGTTGCTGTGAGGCAGTTTTCCTAGTTGAAGCCTAGAAACGGACGAAAATGCCTTGCTTTCGGAACATGATAGCAAACGTCTGCAAGATCCATAGGGGAGGTGACGGCCCCACAGAGAAGCAAGGTCCGCACCTGAGAGATGGTCAGCATGTGAAACTTGTCGCATTAAATGTAAGAATTCAGAAGCGACAGGTCTAGGATTACTCTTCGCTATTCTGAGTCTTTCTTTGGCCCGCTGAACAAGTGATCCTGAAATTACAAACGATTTACTTTCTTTATTGCTTCCTTTTGCAATAAATCGATTTCATATAAGACTAGCTCTTCCGTTGGATGTTGATGAAAACTGGTTGGTGGAGGGGGCCATTCTATCCAACTCCACCCCAGACCTTTGGAAATTATACTGAAAGCCCAAATGTTGAACGTTCAACGGTTCCGGAAGATGGAAAGTCCTACCCCTACCTGAGAACCCCCAATGATTTGCTGCGGATTTACCTCCCCGGCCTCGAGAGTAGCTGTTGCGAAAAGTTCCTCTCGAGCTAGCGCCTCTGGGGCGCTGGTAACCCTGGAAAGCACCCTGAGTTTCAAAGGTGGGCCTAAGGGCTGGGGAAGTAGCATAGGAGGTAGTTGCTACTTGGGACTGAGGAACCAGCACGTATTGCTGTTGGGGTTGACCCTTCGAAGTGAAAGGTTGACTCCCTTGTGCCACCGGGATGGTTTGAACCACCTGTTGGGACTGCCGGTTTGGAAGGAATGGAAAGATCTCAGAATCTTTCTACCTCGAGATTGGTTGCTGGCCGGTTCGAACTTGTGCTTGGGGACTAAGCCCATCGAACCTTGAGGCTCTGATTGACCCTAGCAGCTCCAGACTGGGGTTTTAATGAGCTTGTTAGGCTCATGTCTGATAGTGGCCTCAGACAAGACATGCCTACAGCAACGACGTCTGGCCGCAAAGAAGTCGTAGGAATCAGACAGTAAGGTTTGAAGTAATGACTTTGTCAAGACCTTAAAAGGTGGTTCTTCTTCATACATTAAAGAGGTCTTTTCTGCCATTGTAGCCGAGTTGATAGGTCCACTCAGGCGCATACAGGCTTCGAGCTCGAGGCATATCAGAGAGTCCGGAAGCCTGGGTAGCCACTCACTGAACTGAATGGGAGCACAGTCAGCGCTTAATTTACCCAATGTGAAGGTCGCCGGGGCGTTAGCCCAGCAATCGTGATCCCCCAGGGACAGGAGGGAGGTCGGATGCGTTTCCTTCAGCTGCGGTAACGGCTTGTCCTCGTTTATTGCCTGCCGAGCAAGGTCCGATATCTTAGTGACACACGGAGTAGGGGTTCACTCCTCCACTAGAAACATCGTGTACGGGCTCTTGTGAGGTGTTAACGTAGTGTTAACACACTCCCACTCGTTTAAGGGCCGGACCCAGGTGGACTGAGCCTGCCCCTTTGGGTACATTTTGGTTTCTTTGGGGACCTTGTCAAACCTTACGAGTGTCTCCTCGGTAAGGCATGCGAAACTAGAGAGAGGGAACTGTAGACCCGGCGGGTAGAATTCAAAATCTTCTACAGTCCGGGTGCCAAACCATTCGATGGTTAACATACCATCTTTGAAGGGAGAGCGCAAGGCCCCCTTCCACGGATTGCTGTCGACGAATTCCGGGAGCCTAGAGGCATCCGGGATGATATATTGTGCTGTTGAGGTAGCCCATAACAAATGAGACCCTGTATGAGGCTATCTGGTTTAGCACTCACTTCCCCCTAATGGGCAATAATTCCATTCAATTGTCAAGTTCACAGAGGCACCAGGAATCTTCCATCCTATAATCGTGGTGACTCGGTATGTGACACGAGGTTTGAGCCAGTGAGCTACAGAGGTCCGTAAATTATATATATATGTATATATATGGATAAATATCAGCACAACATCGTGTTCAAATAGAAATAAATTTCTACCTCATCCCTGGGATCGGTCGCTGGCCTCTTCTAATGAAAGGTCAGGTTGAAACTAACCATGCCACGAGAGGCCATGCATCAATCTTGAAAGGGCTGCCGGATCGAAGGGAGCCTCCGGGGTCGTAGGTTTCAGGCCGGGCTTCGCTCTCGGCCCAAGAGAAGTCTTAACTGGTTTGGTGATTTGGAAGACCTGTGAGTCTTTGCTAGGGCTGGCAGGTAGCTTTAAGTTTAGGGACAACGGGACGTGGCCCGACATCAGCCACGTGCTTCCTTGAAAACCCTAAAAGGAAGAGACACAGGATCTCTTTGCCCTGACACTCCAGGCAAACCCGCCAACCCAGATCTAAAGAGTCGCCAAGGTAGAAGTCATGGAAGACTGCGAGCTCCGAAAGAGGGAATATCGTTACTAATGAACAAGGTAACTCCGTTGGGAATGTAAAATAAATAGATCGAGAATAAATGTTTAAATCGATCAATCACAAAGGAAATAAAATGAAAATCCCAAAATAATATATCCGAAGTTATAATTATAGATAGTAACGACAGGGGCACCTACAGTGTCCCATAGTAGGGTAGTAACCCAAAAAGATCCGGGTGTTCCGAATTCTTAAAATAGACCGGTATGAAACCGGGACAAAAGGCTATGAACAAAATTTCGGACCGGTATAATAACCGGGGAGAAAATTTTCATAAATTAACTGACATTGTCAAAATAATTCCATAAAAGGTGAAGATTATCAATGAAATAAAATTGTCATAGCGCGAAATATACTATCCCGTCGGTACTGGGAAAGTATAGAATATCATAAAGATACATAAGTATCCCATAGCAGGTCAGTAACCTAAAGAGATCCGGATGATCCGAATTCTTGAATTAGACCAATATGAAATCGGGACAAAAGACTATGAACAAAGTTCAGACCGGTACAGTAACCGGGGAAAAACTTATCATAAATTAACTGACTTTGTTAAAACAATTTCATAATAAGTTAAGGTTATCAATGAAAAAATATTGTCATAGCGAGAAATATACTATCCCGTTGCTACTTGGAAAGTATAGAATAAAATAAAGATACGTGAGTGTCCCATAATAGGTTAGTAACCTAAAAGGATCCGGGTGTTCCGGGTTCTTAAAGTAGACCGATATGAAACCGGGACAAAAGGCTATGAACAACTCTAGGACCGGTTTAGTAACCGGGGAATAACTTATAAATAAACTGACATTGTTAAAACAATCCCGTAATAAGTTAAGGTTATCAATGAAATAATATTGTCATAGCTTGAAATACACTATCCCGTCGCTACTTGGGAAGTATAGAATAAAATACAGATACGTGAGTATCCCATAATAGGTTAATAACCTAAAAAGATCCGGGTGTTCCGGATTCTTAAAATAGACCGATATGAAATCGGGACAAAAGGCTATAAACAAAGTTTCGAACCGGTATAGTAACCGGGGAAAATTATAAAAATTAACAGACATTGTTGAAACAATTCCGTAATAAGTTAAGATTATCAATGAAATAATATTGTCATAGCGAGGAATATACCATCCCGTCATTACCAGGGAGGTATAAAATAAAAAGGGATGAAAAAGGATGCAAAAAACAGTGATGAATAAATATAATCAAAACTAGTTCCGGGGCCGGGGAACAGGGTTGGTAAAGTAAACTTAAAGTAACTTAAAGTAAACTTAAAAGTAACTTAAAGTAAACTTAAAGTAACCTAAGATACATCCTTAAAATACATAAATAGAAAACTCCGGTTATGATCTAAAACTAATGTCTGTAATTGAATAGGGCTCCCGGAGGGAGGATATTAATCAAAACTGTGTCAGTGTCAACAGATCTTGTATTTAAGAGCTCGGAGGCTCCGATGTCTGATGACGGGAGGGTACCGCGGGGGAGCCAATGGAACCCCCACTACCCAACCAGAGGTACCGGGACGAAGGTAATGATTCATGTAGAATATAATATAATGATATAGGATATTAATAAGACCTATGCGGGCGATAATAGCAGGAGGTACCGTAGGTGGGGACACTCCTAATTTAAGTGCTCATTCTTACAACCATAGCTAAAAGCAAAAGTTACACCAAGGTGCAGTCATACCGACTAATCACGTGTGATAGTCCCCGGTGGTCCCGGCCCTCCCCCTCCCCCGACCGATGGCCAATCGGGGCGACGGGAGGGGAGGAGACGAAACAGCCCGGTATGAATGAATGAGACTAAGTCACACCCCGTGAGTACACTCAGTCCTCAATATGTCGGAACGTTGAGGGAAGACTGAGGAACAAGCATACTTGACCCGTATGTCATAACCAACAACCATCGAGTGAGAGGAAGGGTGTACACTGGAGGAGGGGGGGATGGAATAGCCTCCCCAACCTGTGGGGGGGGGGAGGGTATGGTACCGGGGAATCACCAGTGCGTAGTGGTAGACAGAGCTACCAACTGGAGATCCCCTCAACATGACATGAAAATCCCAAAAATATGATCATAACGGAGTAAAGCAATAAATATAATATCAATGCACAAATACATAAAAATAATTAATGAATTAAAAGCGAAATCACGTAAGTAAGGTTAGGCATTCAGAAATAATATGGCGAGAGAGGGACTCGTGCGAGTGGTAAGGGAGGAGCATGACGCCATCAGCAGATGGAAAGCAGGGGTACCAACCTAGTTACTGAAGCGGTAGATCGAACAGTAAAAACAACAAAATACGCGAGTCCCACTCGAACCAAATGTAAAACTAGGTGGAGCGTACGAAATAAAACTAAAATGTTTAATAATAATAAGTGAGATGGTCGTCTTCCTAGAACTAGCGAAACAATCTCAAAGGTGACGCAATCCACCAACATGCACGAATGCAGGCATACCAACATAACCTACTCCTTGATGAAACGCTAACACTGATATCATAGGATAACATAAAATTAATGCTAGATGAAAGCATAAAGACGGTGTACTATATAAATGTAAGGAAAAAACTCCTAAAAGTTCGAACAAATATTAATGACTGACGAACTAACGAGAAAAAGGGCAGAGCCGAACCATGAACGGTAAGAACGGGGACGCCGTTCATATATAAACACTTCTCCATTAATAAAAACAGAGGTGACACTGCCCAATCTCGCTAACATACATGGATAAAGTACTTAACTTCGATGGGGTATCATGGGAATCGGCCATCGATTATAAAATAATGATAAATCCAAGGATAAACACGAGAAAAAAACATGTTGGACTTAATAACAACAAGTGCTATAAAGGAGTATTTCACTGCGCGGCACAGGTCGGAGCCCAGAAATGTTATTTTGATAATAAAATAATTTTTTGAATATACTTACCCGGTGATTATAAATTAAAGGACCCTCCCTTCCTCCCCAATAGAGACGCAGTGGACCGAGGAGAAAATTGAGTTCTTTGTTTACAATGAGTACTGGGTATCTGGACGACAGATGGCGCTGTTGAAGTACACCCCCTACCTGTGTAGCGATCTCTGGCGGATTTTTTCCGTAGAGTTTTCTGTCGAGCAACAGAGTTGCAGCTATTATAATCACCGGGTAAGTATATTCAAAAATTTATTTTATTATCAAAATAACATTTTACTTGGTTTCTGTCACAGTATAGTTGTTCCTATCTAGTAAAACTGTAATGAGATTTGCTGATACTGTAGTGTATTTTACTTGTAATATACTATCACTATATAAACTGTACTGTAAGTGTTCTCTATTTTTGACTCGACGCACTCGAAGCCTACATTTACAATGAACAATATTAGTGTAATTCTCTACTGTACAATATGTATACAATCTAAGATGAAATGTGTACATATTTTATACAACGATTACTAACCATTTATGAATTTCTACGCAGCAATCTTTTGATATGACGCAATTCCTGATGCTTCGGTGTCATCACTATTGCAGTACTGTGAGGCATCTGACATCTACAGTAACCCAGAAATATTTATCCTATCTTCTTCTTCAGTGGGTTAGAAAATTAGAAGATGATGATAAAAGTATCACTTGTAATGTTATAATCATTACATAGATGCTTACAACCACAATAACAATCAAACAAAAAAAGTAGCATACTGTATAATATGCTCAATATAATAATATACTGTAGTTGCGTATCTAAGTAAAGTAGATAGAAGCAATAATTTTATCTTTACAGTACAATATTGCAATACTTCCGTCACCAAAAACATTAGTTTCAGTCAACGAGGATGCTTTACATTTTTGCCAAGAGTTGGCAGATGGTGGTTGCCAATATAAATTATGTAACCATTGTGTTAAAACTCACATTGTTTTATTTTTATATTTAAACAGAAATACAGCTTATTTTATAAACTAGAATAAAAATCTTATTAATACTGTAATTGATTCTTTTTGGAAATATGAAATATGCTTTGGTAGGATGCTGTTGATTTGGAAAACATGAATGTAAACAATGGAAAAAATTATAACTCGCTATGTTTTTATTTACAAATATGATACTCGAATGTAAATATTACATGTATTATTATTGGATACAGTTAAGTGAAACACCACTAATCAAAATCTAGTTTATTTCAGATATAGCTACAATATTTTTTTACCACAGTAAATGGATATAGCCTACAGTCTGGCACAAAACAAGGCCAGTGCAAAGAAGCATGGGTTATTTGAAATCATTGGGTTGCAAGATTTTTTTATCACAAATACTTGATTTTTTATAATAGGTATTACAGTTCTTTGTCAACTATAAGTGAGATCGCAAAGCATAAGTTAGCATAAAGCCTTGGCTGACTGGCATTCAAAAGAACATTATGACGTGCCTGTTCTCCCAGTGAGGTGGGAATCGGTGAACAGCCATTTGAGAAAAGCATAGGCAAGGGAAGTCTTAACCTTGGTGAGTCACAATGCTTAATTGTCACTCTTTCGCACAATTGCTCAGGCTGTTAATTCCCATTGGGAGTTAGCCAGGTGATAGGCCGTACTCTTCCACAGCTCATACAAAGGACAGGAGTCACATCCCAGGTCAGGCGCCAGCCTGTTGGTCTTGGACGTCCACCCACCTAAGTGTCTCTCCATAGTAAAGAGCTGAAAGGTTTGTATTTGGTACCAGAACAAATGACAAACTTAGATATAATTTGTATTTTTCCTAATCGTACAAACGTGAAGGTCTTCACACATACTGGCCTGCCATAACCTACCCCCAGAGAGTCCTGCTTGCAATTGCAAAGTGGCTTGTGTTGGCTACTGCTTGTATGAGCGTGGTGGTGGGTCTACCCCCAGTTATCTGGCGGAGAGGAGTATCACTTCACTAAAGGTTTTACGGTTAATTTCAGCTGTCACTGAAATGTATCTCCATAGTAAAGAGCTTCAGGTTTGTATGGTTAGGGAAAACAAATTATTTCCAGATTTTTAATACTGTACTTGAAGTAATCTCCCAAAGCCGCAGTAAATAGCCGCAAGGGTGTGAGTTTGCTAGTGAGGAACTTACTTGGGTTACCCCTAATATTGCCCAAGTAGGAGGGATAATGCCATAAGTGCACCTTACTTCTTGATCTATTGAAGGCAAAGACTTGGCCAGTGTCATTTGTCTTCTAGCAGCAATGACATGCTATTCTGCTTTACTGAATTTAATTTAGTTTTATATATATATATATATATATATATATATATATATATATATATATATATATATATATATATATATATATATATATATATATATATATATATATATATATATATACAGTATTTATATAATTATTCAGTTTTATTTAAATTAATAAAAAATTTAATTGATTTTTCCAAAATTTTTGTTAATCTAATTATGAAAGAACTCTTTCACCAATTTTATTGCAAGGTTGATGCATGACACTGTATATTGTGATAATTGTACTCTTGTTTTATCACACTATGGTTCTTTTTTAAATTTTACCCACCTAGTACAGTACTGTATGTGATTAAGTAGTATGGTAAATTGTAAAAGTTTGTCTGTGTAGTAGATCTTGGAGTACAGAAGTCTGGCCGCCCCTGCCATAGAGGCAAGGTATTTATAATATAATACATAGCAAATTTGATGAAAATTGTTGTGTGGTCTCATTAAATGCTGAAATAAACCTTAACAAGAATAAAATTCTGAGGGTTTCTCCCCCTATAAAGGTGTGTAATTTAAGTGTTTTCTTATTCTAGGGTTATTGGAGGAGATTAGTTCCTAGCAGTGAAGAAGTTTCAACATGGCAAGGTTTAGAGATTCTTAGGGAAAGACTAATCATCACATTAAGCATATATCTAAGCAAGAATGGGTGGAAGAAATAAAAACCAGGTGACTGCTTTTTTCTTTTTATGCATGTACATACATACATATACCAAAGGCACTTCCCCCAATTTTGGGGGGTAGCCGTCAACAACAAGAAACAAAACAAAAAAGGGGACCCCTACTCTCTACGTTCCTCCAGCCTAACCAGGAACTCAGCCGAGTTCAGCTGGTACTGCTAGGGTACCACAGCCCAACCTCCCACATTTAGCCGAGTTCAGCTGGTACTGCTAGGGTGCCACAGCCCAACCTCCCACATTTCCACCACAGATGAAGCTTCATACTGCTGAGTCCCCTACTGCTGCTACCTCCGCGGTCATCTAAGGCACCGGAGGAAGCAGCAGGGCCTACCGGAACTGCGTCATAATCGCTCGCCATTCATTCCTATTTCTAGCACACTCTCTTGCCTCTCTCACATCTATCCTCCTATCACCCAGAGCTTTCTTCACACCATCCATCCACCCAGACCTTGGCCTTCCTCTTGTACTTCTCCCATCAACTCTTGCATTCATCACCTTCTTTAGCAGACAGCCATTTTCCATTCTCTCAACATGGCCAAACCACCTCAACACATTCAAATCCACTCTAGCCGCTAACTCATTTCTTACACCCGTTCTGTTTAATCTATGTTTAATCTAATCAGTATGTTATGCAGTTGTTCCAGCCCATTTAATGTATCCAAAGGTAGGTGAGATGCGTTTGTTCATAAAAGAATATACCGTATATACTCGTGTAATGTTCGACTTCCTGTAATGTTCGACCCCCCTATTTTGCCTTCAAAATCATGAATTCATCATGTACCTCATGTAATGTTCGAGTCTTGATTTTGGCAGTAGGCTAGAGGTCTTTTATCTCCAGCATACCATAATTACCATCAAAGTAAGGGTTATGCCCAAGTGTGACAAACAAATGTATAAAACAAATCGGAACAACACCTAAATACTAACATCTGTTTACAATAACAATTGAGTATTCAGCGGACATTTTCTAGCGAACACTTTAGTTGCAAACAGCCGATTATCATCACCGCCTAATAGTTTTAAAAAACAAGCAAACACTACAAGTAGCAAACAAAATTAGTTCATCGTTTTGAGTAACAAATTACCATTACCGGTAATTTCAGGTAATTACGGTGATTATAATTACCCGTTATGCTAATCATTTTTTTTCCTCACAATATATATGAATAAGAATTAACCCATCAAGATGTCTACCAAGAAATATAAAAAAATTACTGCAAAATTCAAGCTTCAAATTATTGCAGCCGCTGTCCGCTGAAACGACAAATAACGTTCAAGCCGTAAAAATGTTTGGAGTTACCGAAACTAGCGTTCGAACTTGGAGAAAAAAAAAATGTGGATTCAATTAAGAAAAATTTTTGCGGTTTATTATTAATATCAATTAATATACAATACCAAGTAAAATAAAATGAGCCTTATTTTTTCATTAACCATATCATGTTATAACATACGCAACCCGACAGTTTGCTAGCTTCATACCTGCTGCGTTATGGTAAAGTCATTACTCGTAGCGGAAAAAAACTATTTATGATGGTTTAGGAAATAAAATCCATGCTAATAATATGTCTGGTGTTAAATGAACATGGTTAGTACTGTATATATAGGCCTAGCTTATGTTTACCTACCAGTAGGTAACCTTATATACGTGTAAGCATAGCCTACGATAACCTACCGGTAGGTAGCATAGCCTAGGGTAATTTTTGCATAGGCCTAGCTTACGTTTACCTACCGGTAGGCCAGAAATTTTTACTTTTTCAAATATATATCTCGTGTAATGTTCGACCCTTACTTTTTTAACTGAAAAATAGGCCTTCAAAAATCGAACATTACACGAGTATATACGGTACTTGACTTTAGTGGGGAAATAATTGTCAACCAATGAAATAGTATTGATGTAGAAGTAGGCAGAGCTTCTTACTGTTAAGGTACATTACTTTGACTAGAATGTTGTTTATTCTAGTCTCTTTCAGTATCCCTTTTCCCCCAGCTAGATCCACATTTTAGCCCTCTTCTATGGTCTTAACTTGTTTCTTCCACCTTGCTCTCCAATTTCTCTAATTTTTACTTTGCAGTGATATTTATTTCCCCCAGTGACACCTTAGCAATGAATGGCCATCCTATATTGGCAATTGGTCATATGGCCCAGATTTATTTCAATCCAATCCCTCCTTATATGGGCGAGATTCATGTTAATCTAATCCCACTAAGAGGCTTTTAATTGCACTTCTCTGAAATTTGAAATGTTACCCTTAATTACAAATTTCCTCGACAAATAGGTTTGTCGTCATTTTCACCTGAAATGGTTTTTGAAAGTCCAGGTAGTTTTAACATACTTGTTTGTTCCTACACGGATAAAAACCCTTGTCTCTTGATAGGAGTATGCTTACAGGAAAACTAGATGAGGCTGTTAAAACTTTACTGAAATAGTGGTAGTTACTGCTGGGTGATGGGAAAGGTCCACTCACTGGATAGGCACCTGAGCTCTCTCTATGTTTTCAGGTGCTAAGGATTATGGGCATAATTCAGTGCTGTCAACTTGCAGTTAGATTTCCATTTGTTCCGTAACTGAAATACAAACCACACTGTTTAATAGGGGCATTACTTTCGGCGTACTGAAATGACGAGCCATTAATTTTTAACAAGGGTTAACTACCCACACCGCTAGTTAGTGGGGATTAGGGAAGGTAGCTTGCTACTGCTCCCCATCACACACCTGTGATTGAACCCACTTTGCTTTTGGCTCGTATGGTGAACGGTCGTTACCGCTCTTCATCCTCGCCGAATATTGGCAGCCATTAACGACTTTTTTTTTTTTTTTTTCCGCTTAGTACTCTGTGTGTGTGAAGTTGACTTCTGCGACCATGCGCACCTGCCTTGGACTCCCCGGCTGCCCTTTTTGAACATATATGTCGGCGGTTGAGACTGATCCTCACGCCCTCTGTCCTTCCTGCAGAGGTTAACAAGTGTAGGGAGTGGTCTTCTTCCCAGTGGGAGAGGTTTGTGTGATGGCGGAAGAAGAAGTCCAAGCGGGATATTTCTCCTTCAAAGGTTGCTTTGAAGAAAAAAAAAAACCCAAGGCCAAAAAAAAACCCAAGGCCTCTTCTTCCGTCGTCCAACCCTCTTCCGAAGCTCCTACTCGTTCGCCTTGTCACTAACTTCCCTCTTACAGATATGGTCTTCCTTGGGGCTCACGAGTCTGCCCTCCAAGGAAGCCCTGCTGCAGTTCATCCGCATGGGTGCTTCTGTTAAGCAATCATCGTCGCTGGCAGAGGTAGATCCCCTGGCTCTAGTCGACATTGTTGTGTCAGAGGTGTCTCATGCAGTGTCATCCATCTCCTCTGCCACTCCAGACTCTACAGATGTTGCTGCTTACTTAGTTTCCCCCATTCCTGACCATCTTTCAAGGGGGAAACTTTAAGTTCAACGTGTCTCCTGCAAGTGTTTCTTCCCCTCGGGGGAGTTCACTTATAGAGACTCCTCTTCGGAGGACTGCTGACGGTCAGCTTGCTGATCCAAAGGCCCCCAGAGGGCGCATCCGTCGGAAGGCTCGCCTTCCTCTTCGCCTTAGAGGTCTCCTTTCACCAGCGGTGAAGAGGCGCCTCTTTGGTTCAACATCATTACGGCAGTCCACCGCAGAGCCGCCGCCTCTGTCAGACCTTCATACATCGACCATTACTGCACCTGCAACCAGTCTTGTGACTTCGATCCTGGACCTCTCTGCTGATCGTTTGCGATCACCTTCGGTGGATATTCATTCTTACAAAGGACACACCGACCATCCATCCTTAAGACCTGCCAACCTTCCATCACCATTCCTGTCACCGGTAGAGCCCACTGTAGCTCCACCAAAGTGTGCAGCTGCGCGCCATCACTCTAGCGCCCAGACCCTCAGCGCTCACCAGCAGTTCGTCACTCTACAGTGCTTCGGCGCACCCCTCCACCTGCTCGCCTTCACTGACAGCAGCAGCCTCACGTGCCCACGTTCACCTTTGCACATGCACAGGGTCGCCCACGTGCCAGTACATCACAGCGTGCTTGCGCTCGCCAGCGCCCTCCTGCGCCCACGAGCCCACGATCTCTTACGCGCCAGCGCCAGCGCCAACGCTTGCCTATGCACCAGCATTCTCCTGCACGCCAATGCTCTCCTGCGCGCCCTTTATCGCCCGCACGCCAGCGCTCCCCAGCCCGCCATAATGTCTGTAGGTGAGACAGCAACCACGTTGCAGCCCTCACCTACGTGCCAGCGCTCTCCTGGACGTTCGCGGTCAACTGCGCGCCAACTATCTCCCGAGCGCAAGCATAGAGAAGCACGCGCGCGCCACCTCTCTCCTACGGATTCGTGCCAACACACTCCTGCGCGCCAAGATTCTTCTGGGCCCCGTCAACATTCTCCTGCTCCCCTGCCAACATTCTCCTGCGCCCCCGCCAACATTCTCCTGTGCCTCCGCCAAGACTCTCCTGCGCCCCTGCCAAGATAATCCTGCACCCCCACTAAGATTCTCCTGCGCGCCCGCCAACATTCTCCTGCGGGCCCGAGCACGCGCACCAACAGGCACGAGTGCAGATTCGTCATCCGGCAAGGTCGCCATCGCCTCATTCCCCTTCCTGCAAACTCATACCACCGCGCACTGCAGGAGAAGGGCAACACAATCAAGCAAAGGGGTTCAGGATCCCTAAACTGCCTTCTAAGGCAGACCCACCTGTAACAGTGACTCCTCGTAGGGAACCTTCGGTCCCTTTCCCTTCAGGGGATCTGCCTGACAGTGCATCCGTCAGCCAGCAGCCTTGGTTTAGTGCCTTAAGAGCCGTAACACAGGCTTTCAAGCCTGTCCTGTCTATGCGCTCATCAGAGCGACCTATAGCTCTAGACTTAAGGCTCGGAACCATGGCTTCCTCTACCCCTTTTAAGAGGAAAAGAGGAGTTTCTGATGCGATCACTTTCCCCGAGGGAGAAGCTGACTCCGTGCAGACCATCGAGACAAGTTCCTCCTGTTTCTCAGAGAGACACTCCATCCCTGTCAGACGAAGACCTCCCATCACCAAGGGAACCACGCTAGGAGAGATATTCTTCCATCGCACTAATGGAGGAAACCTCTCCACGCGGAGAGTTCCCCGTAATCTGAGACCAGGAGGGACATGCCACACAGGTCATCGATGTTGGACTCTTCTCTCCTTCCTTGGAAGGAGTCCAAAAACTCCAAAACACTGCCAAAGTCTTCCACTGTGGCTAGAATGGAGACAGCCAGCCACTCGGGGAATGTCCGCAACTCACCCCAAGAAGAGCTCTTGGGGATAGTAGGAAATTTTGCTGCAAGTCCTACAGCAGGAGGAGACCAACAAGAGTCAGAGCATGCATTCTGGCAGGTTCTGACTGAAGGGTTCTCATTGGATTTTCCAACCCAGAGATACCTACTCAAGAGGGCAAAGACATGGTCTTAGACTGCATCTTTGGTACTCAGAAACCCTCAAAGACCAGTGCAGCCCTACCCTGGTCTCAAGGGGTGAAGAGTACCAGGGACAAGATCTCCCAACAGCTCTTAAAGTTTGCCTCCTCCAACCGTGTCGGCACCATGAGCAAGCTCCTCCCACCCTCTCGCGTACAGCAGAGGAGGTACTTTGAGATCCTGGATGAACCCAGTTCAGCTCTTCCTCTTCACCACTCTCTGGAAGAGCTAACCAGGGTAGTCCCTCTTGAGAGACTCACCAACCGCCAGGTCTCTTTCTCGGCAACCGAGATCCTTAATCAGGGAAAGGTTACCAAGTATGCGATGCAAGCTACTTCGTGGCTGGACATCTGGTCAAGGACCTTAAGTATCCTGATACGATCCGAGGATTTTTCCATGGAACGTACTAGGAAAGCTATGGAAACCTTACTCTCAGGCACTCACACGATCGAGTTTCTTGCCCACCAAGTCGTGAACTTGTGGGCAAACACCATCTTAAAACGGCGAGATGCAGTGTCTGAGAGGTTCCACCAGAAACTCCCTAGCATCAAGATAAACAGGATCAGACATTCCTCCCTAAAGGGGTCCCATCTATTTGAGCCTCAGGATGTGGAACTTGCTGCTGAGAGGTGGAGGAAGTCTCATCAAGACTCCCTCCTCCATAGGGCTTTAACATCTAAGCCCTATAAACCTCCAGCAGTCCCATCCAATCAAGACTGCAACAACGACAAAAACAGCAGCACAGACAGTTGTGTCTAAGCCCCTTCTTGTCAAGGACAAGAAAGGCAAAAAGTCTTCCTGGGGAGGAAAGAATCCTAGAGGGAGCAGCCGAGGCCTCAAACGCTAGGATAGGCATTCCCCCTGCGTTTCCACTAGTGGGGGGATGCCTACAAAGTTGCTCAGACATGTGGAAGCAACTCGGGGCCGATTCCTGGACAATCTCCGTGATCCGTCTAGGATATCGCATCCCGTTCATAACATCTCTACCTCCCCTGACCACGAATCCAGTGTCATTAGACTCCCTTGCCATGGGATCGGCAAGGGGGCAAGCCCTTTGGGCAGAAGTCCAAACCCTGTTGAAGAAGGGCGCTCTCCAAGAGGTCCTCGACAGATCCCCAGTCTTCTTCAGTCAACTTTTTCTTGTAAGAAAGGCGTCTGGAGCCTGGAGACTAGTCATCAACCTCTCAGCCCTGAACAAGTTTGTCAAACAAACTCCGATCAACATGGAGACGGCAGACACGGTCAGACTAGCGGCAAGACCGCAAGACTTCATGTGTACACTGGATCTAAAGGATGCGTACTTCCAGAACCCAATTCGTCCGTCTTCAAGGAAATACTTAAGATTCAGCCTAGAAAACAAAGTACCAGTTCAAGGTGCTGTGCTTCGGTCTTTCCACAGCACCACATGTTTTCACCAGTGTTTACCCTAGTGTCATCTTGGGCACACAGGATTGGCATCCGTCTCCTCCGATATCTAGACGACTGGCTAATCCTGGCAGACTCGGTGTCAACCCTTCTCCGACACCGAAACAAACTTCAGAGACTGGTATACTAAAACATGATCATAGACACCAATCTCCACAAAGTCTTCCCATCAGACAACAGGATAACAAAGCTGAGAAAGGTTGCAAGACCTTTTCTCAGACGAGAAGAACTTCCAGCCCAATCATGGTTACGTATCCTCGGTCACCTTTCATCGCTGGCCCATCTAGTTCCCAATGGTCTCCTCAGGATGAGATCCCTCCAGTGGTGACTCAAGTCCCGGTAGAATCAAGCTCACGACTCCCTGGACCTCCAGATCCCCATGGGGTCACCGGAACTGGCAGACCTTCAGTGGTGGGTGACATACAATCTACGAAAGGGAGTGCACCTTCTCGTCTTCCCCCGGATTTGATGCTGTTCTCTCAGACGCTTCAAAAAAAGGGTGGGGGCCCACGTGCTGCACCACACGACCTCAGGCCTCTGGCCAGTCAGAAAAGTACCACCACATATATCTCCTAGAGATGAAGGCCGTCTTCCTGGCCCTTCAACCGTTCCAACAGTTCCTGGCAGGCCACTCGGTGGTTGTGATGAGTGACAACACCACAGTAGTGGCTTACATCAACAAGCAAGGAGGTACTTTTTCGCAGCAACTATCCCATCTAGCAGTAGAGATACTGAGATGGGCCGAAATCCACTCGATACCACTATCGGCACGCTTCATTCCGGGCAAAAGGAATATGCTCCCCAACAACCTGACCAGTGCATCTCAGATTGTAAGTACCGAGTGGTCTTTGGATCATCTAGTAGCCAACAAAGTCCTGGCTTTGTGGGGTTCTGAGACTGTGGACCTCTTTGCAACGCCTCTGAACTTCAGGCTCCCGCAGTATTGTTCCCCAGTCCCAGATCCCAAGGCTCTCTGGCAAAATGCTTTCCAATAATGGTGGGACAGCATCGACGTTTACGCCTTTCCCCCGTTCTGTCTGATGAGGAGGGTACTCAACAAGACCAGAACATCAGTCGATCTTTCAATGACCCTCGTAGCTCCACTAATGGTTTCCCGACCTTCTGCAACTCCCAATGGAGCCTCCAAGGGAACTCCCTCCACGACACAATCTACTCAAACAACCACATGCCAACATATTCCACAAAGCCGTAACTTCGCTACGACTTCATGCCTGGAGACTATCCAGCATCTCCTCTCTGAGAGAGGATTTTTGCAACAAGTTGCGATTAGGATGTCTGGATACCTGCGTAAGTCATCAGCGGCAGTCTATCAGGCAAAGTGGAAAGTCTTCTGTGGTTGGTGTCGTGGAAGGGGTATCTCTCCACTTGATGCCACTATTCCAGTAATAGCGGAGTTCCTCGTGTATTTGCGTTAAGAAATGCACCTATCTGTCTCTGCAGTGAAAGGTTATCGCTCAACCTTAAGCCTCGCCTTCAGACTGAAAGGAATGGACATTTCTTCATCGCTAGAACTTTCTTTGCTCATACGGTTATGCACTTACCTGTCCCCAGTCAGAAGTGAGACTTCCCCCATGGAACGAGGTTCGAGTTCTCAGGCTCTTAAGAGACCTCCCTATGAACCATTACACCTGGCAACAGATCGCCACCTGACTTGGAAGACGGTGTTCCTGTTAGCTTTGGCTTCGGCTGAACGAGTCGGTGAACTTCATGGTCTCTCATACGACATCACCCATTCAAGGGGATTGTGAGAGGTGACGTTCAGCTTTGTTCCTGAGTTTATTGCTAAGACTCAGAACCCGGGAGTAGCAGATCCTCGATTCAACTCCTTCCAGATTTCTAGTTCCGTACTGTAACATATTACCCAGACCTTCTCTTACTTTGCCCAGTGAGGAGTTTGAGACTGTATCTTAAGAGAACAGCCACAGCCCGTCCTAGTTTGCCTGCACTATTCGTCGGCACAGGAAGGACCAAGAGGAGGGTCACCAAGAACACCATCTCAACGTAGATTTTCAGGGTCATTGACCATGCACTGAATCCAGACTCCTCCGTCATGTCGCCCCAGAGCTCATGATGTCGGGCATAGCTACGTCCCTGGCATTCAAGAGAAACTATTCAGTGACGCAGGTTCTTCAAGCTGGTGTGTCGAAGCGTTGGACCACGTTCACATCCCACTACCTGCAAGACGTGACCCACAGGAGACTTGATACGTTCTCTATCGGTCCTGTGGTGGCTGCACAACAGCTGGTTTAAAACCTCAAGCTCCTTATTGGACATATAGCAGAAGGTTGAGGGCATTGTTACCCGGTTTTAGTCTGCATGAATGAAAAGGTTTGACTGGCCCTTATTCTTTTCTTGATTCTCCCCTCTCTTGGGGAAAGCAGCATCCTGGGTTCTCTGCATAGCTGACCTCAAACCACTGCAGGGAAACCATGCTCCCTTGTATACCTAGTATTAAGATCAGTACTATTGCATCCCCATACCCTGACGAGGTGGTATTGGGAAAGTCCTGGTGCACAGATTTTCCGTGTAAAGAACTAGGAATAACTTTACCAGGACAGTCACACTTCTACATACCTCAACACAGCTTGCGTAGGCCGCGAACCTTGCGTAGCAAGGTTTTAACGAGGCGCAGGGACTCCTTATTCTTTGAGTGCTAACACATTCAGATAAGGAGCCCCCACGTAAAAGCCAAAAGCCAGATTGGCTGGGATGCCACCCTTCCTAATGGGTGACTCACCCCTATTAAATAGCGTGGTTTGTATTCCAGTTACGGAACAAATGACAAATTCGTAGATAATTTGTATTTTTCTCAACTATACAAACCTTAGCTATTTTATCAAACTTGCCCGCCAGCCCTATCCCCCTTGAAATCCTACCTCCAAGCAAAGTGAGCTCAATCATAGGTGTGTGAGGGGGAGCAGTAGCAAGCTACCCTCCCTACCCCCTGCTAACTAGCGGTGTGCGTAGTTAAACCTTGTTAAGAATTAATGGCTCGTCATTTCAGCTACGCCAAAAGTAATACCTCTATTAAATAGCTAAGGTTTGTATAGTTAGGAAAAATACATATTATCTACGACTTTATCATGTTTTTTTTCAGATTCTTGGCAGTTGTGTACAAGGGATATGAAAAGTGCTTGCTGCTACAGAGTTGAAGGAGAGGGGCATGGCCCTTCTTTTTGTCAGCCCTATATGCTGTGTATGGAAAGATATGATAGATTTCTCTCTTGGCAGTGCAGTCTCTTTCACAAGCTCCCAGGATCTATCCATGTGGGAATGCCATTGCTGCCATCCTGGAAACCATACTAGGAGTGAAGATGCAGGTGAAAGAGATTAAGAGGGTTTTTGAAGAATGGCTGTAGGATATCAGTATAGAGAACTATAAATGATATTAGAAAAAATAGGGAATTAAAAAGATAAGTGGCTAAGGAAAAGAGGTAGGCTAACTAGAGGTGGGGTCAGAGATTGGTTAGCTCATATGAAGAGAGGTTGTAGTTTGAAAAGAAGTGAAGAGAGTGAGTAAGGGTAGATACAGGAGAGAAGAAACAGTGAAAATGAAAGGTTATTGAAAGGAGATGAGAGAAAAAGGTGGCTGAATATTTTTAAAAGTTGCTGAATGTTGATGGTAGGGAGACATATAATTAGTGTTGCAGGTGTTGAAGTGCCAGTGATGGAAGATGAGAATGAGAGATTACAAGAGAAGTGGAGAGAGCATTAGATGAGACAAGATCAAAAAAAGCAACTGGTTTGAATGATGTAGGGACTGGAAATGTTAAAGGAAGTGGTTATGGTGACTGTCATAATAGTTTGTGATATTTTAATATACAGTATGTTCTATGTTTTCAATGTTGCCAGTGGACTAAGTGCATACACGTATCGTTCCACTATACGAAGGTAAAGGGTATGTGGGCGAGTTTTGTGATTCTAGGTGTATTAGTTTATTGAGTATGGCTGGAAAAGTGTATGGTAGATTGTTAATGGGATTAAGGATAAAACAGAAGATACAATTTTAAAAGATGCTGGGTGGTTGTAGAAGAGGTGGGGAATATATGGATCAAATTTTAATAGTTTGGCAGATAAGCAAGAAATATATAGTAATAGGTAAGGAGATATATTTTGCATTTATGAATCTGGAGAAAGGTTGTGATAGTTGATATGCATGCGATGTAGAATGTGATGAGTATATATAGAATTGTTAGAAGGTTGTTGCAAGCAGGGAAGAGTATATGTAGGCAGTAAAACATGTTAGGATAGGGAATGAAGTGTTTGAGTGGTTTTCAGTGAGAGTGGGGCTGAGACAGGAATTTTTGACATTGCCATAGTTCAATTTGGTTGTTGGAGCTGTAAGAGGTGAATGCCCAATTGCTTGGTCGTGAATTGAAACAGATGAATAAGTGATCATGATTGGGAGGTGAATCAGTTGCTGTGTACTGATGATACTGTAATGATTGCAGACTCGAAGGAGAAGCTGTTTCTATAAGTGGCAAAGTTTAGAAGGGTATGTGGAAGTTGCGAGAATAGGTGGCAAGACTAGGGTAATGAGGTGTACAAGTGACGGTGGTGGTAGATTGCCTGATGAAGTACCAGCAGTAGGCAAGTCAGCATATGAAGCTTCATTTTTGTGGGAAGAGTGGGCTGTGTCACTATCAGTACTAATCATACTCGTTGGAGTCCCTCATAAGGCAGGGAAAAACAGAGGAAAAATATTGCCCTTTTGTTTCTTATGTTAGTTAACCCCCCCATTTTTTTTTGGGGGGGTGGCATGCTAGATGGATGGATGGGCTGTTCTTGAAATAGTAGTTTGTTCCTCACTGACCTATTTTTTCCTGTCGGAACCCTCGATTTATTCAACATCATGGGAAACGTGTTGCTATGGGTGGTTCCAAATTGGCTGAAGAAGTTGTAGTGCAGTTGTGGTGGGGGACATTGTTATTAGAAGGAAACTTCTATCCTCTTGTTCAGTATTTACTGCTGAGCTATATACAATAATTCTCACAGTCCAACATATTTTTAGAAATGGTAATCAAAATATTTTTATACTATTTTTATGGAGTCCAATAGTGTTTCACTCTTAATTAAACAAATTATGCCAGCCCATCATCTAGTACAAGAGGTGCAGGACTGGTTAGTACTTCTGCAGTTTACAAAGAATATGTTATTTTCATTAGTAAAATAAATTTTGAATATACTTACCCGATAATCATGTAGCTGTCAACTCTGTTGCCGACAGAAATCTACGTTCGGGATACGCCAGCGATCGCTATACAGGTGGGGGTGAACACCACAGCGCCATCTGTGGTCAGGTACTCTAGTACTTCTAGTCAACACCACCTCAATTTTTTCCTCGGTCCACTGGTTCTCTATGGGGAGGAAGGGTGGGTCAATTAAATCATGATTATCGGGTAAGTATATTCAAAAATTTATTTTACTAATGAAAATAACATTTTTCAATATTAATCTTACCCGATAATCATGTAGCTGATTCACACCCAGGGTGGTGGGTGGAGACCAGCATACATGTTAACACAGAAGCTAAGTATCCCGTATTTTATTTTATTAGTTATTCAAAAATAACATAAAATAAATAAGTACCTGGTAAGGAAGACGACTTGAACCATTACTCTGCCTTTATTAAGTACGTCTTTCTTACTGAGCGTAGCGGTCCTCTTAGGATGCTGAACGACTCTTAGGTGCTGAAGTATAAAGGGCTGCAACCCATACTAAAGGACCTCATCACAACCTTTAACCTCGGCGCTTCTCAAGAAAGAATTGACCACCCGCCAAATCAACAAGGATGTGGAAGGCTTCTTAGCCAACCGTACAACCCATAAAAAGTATTCAAGAGAAAGGTTAAAAAGGTTATGGGATTATGGGAATGTAGTAGCTGAGCCCCCGCCTACTACTGCATTCGTTGCTACGAATGGTCCCAGGGTGTAGCAGTTCTCGTAAAGAGACTGGACATCTTTGAGATAGAATGATGCGAACACTGACTTGCTTCTCCAATAGGTTGCATCCATAACACTCTGCAGAGAACGGTTCTGTTTGAGGGCCACTGAAGTAGCCACAGCTCTCACTTCATGTGTCCTTACCTTCAGCAAAGCAAGGTCTTCTTCCTTCAGATGAGAATGTGCTTCCCTAATCAGGAGCCTGAATAGGTAAGAAACTGAGTTCTTAGACCTTGGAAGAGAAGGCTTCTTGATAGCCCACCATAAGGCTTCTGATTGTCCTTGTAAAGGTTATGACCTTTTTAGATAGTACCTAAGAGCTCTAACTGGGCAAAGTACTCTCTCCAGTTCATCCCCCACCAAGTTGGACAGGCTTGGGATCTCGAACGACTTAGGCCAAGGACGTGAAGGAAGCTCGTTTTAGCAAAAAAACGAGCTGCAAGGAACATGTAGCCGTTTCAGATGTGAAAACTATGTTCCTGCTGAAGGCGTGGATCTCACTTACTCTTTTAGCTGTTGTCAAGCACACGAGGAAAAGAGTTTTTAATGTGAGGTCCTTAAAAGAGGCTGATTGGAGAGGTTCAAATCTTGATGACATAAGGAACCTTAGGACCACGTCTAGATTCCAGCCTGGAGTGGACAACCGACGTTCCTTTGAGGTCTTAAAAGACCTAAGGAGGTCCTGTAGATCTTTGTTGGTGGAAAGATCCAAGCCTCTGTGGCGGAAAACCGCTGCCAACATACTTCTGTAACCCTTAATCGTAGGAGCTGAAAGGGATCTTACGTTCCTTAGATGTAACAGGAAGTCAGCAATCTGGGTTACAGTGGTACTGGATGAGGAAACTGCATTGGCCTTGTACCAGCTTCGGAAGACTTCCCCTTTAGACTGATAGACTCTGAGAGTGGATGTCCTCCTTGCTCTGGCAATCGCTCTGGCTGCCTCCTTCGAAAAGCCCCTAGCTCTTGAGAGTCTTTCGAAAGTCTGAAGGCAGTCAGACGAAGAGCGTGGAGGTTTGGATGTACCTTCTTTACGTGAGGTAGACGTAGAAGGTCCACTCCTAGAGGAAGAGTCCTGGGAATGTCGACCAGCCATTGCAGTACCTCTATGAACCATTCTCTCGCGGGCCAGAGCGGAGCCAACCAACGTCAGCCGTGTCCCTTTGCGAGAGGCGAACTTCTGAAGTACCCTGTTGACAATCTTGAACGGCGGGAATGCATACAGGTCGAGATGGGACCAATCCAGCAGAAAAGCATCCACGTGAACTGCTGCTGGATCTGGAATCGGAGAACAATACAACGGGAGCCTCTAGGTTATCGAGGTAGCGAACAGATCTATGGTTGGCTGACCCCACAGGGCCCAAAGTCTGCTGCAAACATTCTTGTGAAGGGTCCACTCTGTGGGGATGACCTGACCCTTCCGGCTAAGGCGATCTGCCATGACATTCATATCGCCCTGAATGAACCTCGTTACCAGCGTGAGCTTTCGATCTTTTAACCAGATGAGGAGGTCCCTTGCGATCTAGAACAACTTCCACGAATGAGTCCCTCCCTGCTTGGAGATGTAAGCCAAGGCTGTGGTGTTGTCAGAGTCCACCTCCACCACCTTGTTAAGCTGGAGGGACTTGAAGTTTATCAAGGTCAGATGAACCGCCAACAGCTCCTTGCAATAGATGTGAAGTGTCCTTAGCTCCTGATTCCATGTTCCCGAGCATTCCTGTCCGTCCAAAGTCGCACCCCAGCCCGTGTCTGATGCGTCAGAGAAGAGACGGCGGTCGGGTTTCTGAACAGCCAAAGGTAGACTTCCTTGAGAAGAAAGCTGTTCTTTCACCACGTGAGAGTAGACCTCCTCTCTTCGGAAACAGGAACTGAGATCGTCTCTAGCGTCATGTCCTTTATCCAGTGAGCCGCTAGATGATACTGAAGGGGGGGAGGTGGGGTCTCCCTAACTCGATGAACAGTGCCAGCGATGAAAGTGTCCCTGTTAGACTCATCCACTACCTGACTGAGCATCGGTTCCTTCTCAGCATGCTCTGGATGCAATCTAGGGCTTAGTATATCTTTGGGGCCGACGGAAAAGCCCGAAAAGCTCGACTCTGAAGATCCATACCCAGGTAGACAATGGTCTGGGATGGGACGAGCTGGGACTCCTCAAAATTGACCAGGAGGCCCAGTTCCTTGGTCAGATCCATAGTCCATCTGAGAATCTCCAGACAGCGACGACTTGTGGGAGCTCTTAAAAGCTAGTCGTCTGACGGAGCCGGACACAAGATCATGGTACTGCTGCACAGTCTGTGAACTGTCAACCATGGGGAAGCGAGGAAGTACAGTGACAACACGAAGCTGTCTAGACTGTCTGGGTCGTACAGACAACTCCTTATCGGGTTGCTGAGGTTGCCGCACTGCGTCACAACAAGACACTTCTGCTGGTTGTTGAACGTCTTCCCAGTGACACACTGACTCCGTAAACAAAAAATCCTCTAACAAGGACTAAGCTTGGACTGCATGTCTTGCAACACAGCTCAAGGTCTATGGGAGCAGGTGTGGTAACAGACGGGGTTAGCGACTGAAGTGGAACCATTACCCTCCCTGGAAGCATGCTATGCTTAAATAAAAGTCCATAGGAGGCTAAGCAGCTAAAGGCTCCTCTCCAAATGACAGAGTCCTCAAGGGAAAATCAGAAGGAGGGAGAATAGCACTTTCTCATCTACAGGAACCATATCCGAGAAAAGCTAAGTTCTCTCAGTGAGGGTTTCACTGGTGCAAAAGCAGCAGACTAGAAGGCAACGTTATGAAACTGCTTGACAGTCTAGTGAGTTGGCAACAACCAAAGATGTGTGACTGAGAAGCATGCGGTAAGGTATGCAGAGCATGCTGTATGTAGAGCATGCTGTAAGGTAAGCAGAGCATGTTGCATGGCGTGCGGCTTATGCTGCATGGGATGAGGCTCATGCTGCATGGGATGAGGCTCATGCTGCATGGTATGAGACTCATGCTGCATGGGATGAGGCTCAAGCTGCAAGGGATGAGGCTTATGCCGCATGCGTTGAGGAGGATGCCGCATAGTATGAGGCTCCTGCCTCATGGGTTCCTGCCTCATGGGTTGAGGCGGCTGCCGCATAGCATGAGGCTTTTGCCTCATGGTTTGAGGAGGATGCCGCATAGCATGAGGCTCCTCATAAGCATGAGGCTGCCTCATGGGTAGGGGAGGATTTTTTAAAGAAATCTGAACCTGACACTAATCTAGCTGTCCGAGGATTTACCTGGTGAGACATCAGTCTCTTTACCAGCGAGTTTTACCAGATTTCCCCGGGCCACCACGTGACACAATTGGTAGTAATTCATTCAAATTACCCCTAATGAGTCAATATGGATAAATATCAACACAACATCGTGTTCAAATAGAAATAAATTTCTACCTCATACTTGGTATCGAACGCTAGCCCCTTCTAATGAAAGGCCAGGTCGAAACCAACCCTGCCACGAGAGCCCATTCAAGAGTTGAGGTTCTTGCCTCAAGAGTGGAGGTGGCTGCCGCAAGAGTTGAGGTTGCTGCCTCAAGGATGGTGGAGGTTGCCGCAACGCAAGAGGTTGCTGCATAGCGCTGGTATCTGGCAACTCCCAATGCAGCAGCTCACGCGTGGAGGTAGGTTGAGGAACCTCAACATCATACGTCTGGCAGGGTGGACTGCGCAGAGGTGGAGTTGAGGTTGCTGCCTCGAGGATGGTGGAGGTTGTCGCACCGCAAGAGGTAGCTGCCTCGAGGATGGAGGAGGTAGTCGCAACGCATGAGGCTCCTACCTCAAGGGTAGAGGAGGTTGCTGCAAAGCATAAGGCTCCTGCCTCAAGTGTTGAGGAGGTTGCCGCGTGGCAAGAGGCTCCTGCCTCAAGGAAAGTGGAGGTTGCTGCACAGAGCTGGTATCTGGCAACTCCCAATGCGGCAGCTCACGCATGGAGGTAGCTTGAGGAACCTCAACATCATACGTCTGGCAGGCTGGACTGCGTAAGCAGCGTAGAGGTGGAGGAGCGCTCGCAGGAGGAGGTGTGTTAACCTTCTCTGCCTGAAACTCCTGCATCAACACCGCAAGCTGAGACTGCATTGTCAGCAGCATAGACCACTAGAGTTTAAGAAAGACAACAACAAACGGAGCTACTGTCCGTTGAAACTGAGGGTCTAAAACAGCTGGTGCGGCAACAGACGGAGTTACTGTCTGTTGCGATACCACCTTACCTCTCTGGGAGGTGTGCAGTTGTCGTACTGCAGCAAGTCCGAACTGACCCAGTGCTAATGGCACCACCTAGGAGTTGGACTTGCGCGGAAGGGACCGACTTGCACTTAAAAGCTGCAAGATTTGGTCCATGGTTTCTGCGAGAAACCTCTTCCGCAGACGAGGAATAAATGGGCTCTCTCGTCTTTGTGTGGGTGGGGTGATCACGTCGGCTACGTGAGTTGGTTACACCCGAAACCACGGAGGGAAACGTCTGTTCGTCGATCAAGGCCTGCTGAACCCATAAGTCCTTCGACATTACTTCTCCCCTGGGCTTGGGAGCTTGTAAGAGGTCCCAGACTAGGCGAACAACTGGCACGAACAGACGAACCCTCGAACGCAACACTGTAACACTTATCACTTTATCACTTTTGATTTTCTGTTTGCACTTATTTCACTGAACTCGAAACTTTGAGTGGTTTGTACCTGAAACACGCAATTCTATCCTTCATTAAAAGTTAGTAATTGCGAAAACAGTATTACAGTGTAACAGAAAAACATAATGAAAGATAAATAATTCAGTGGCTGGAAAAGAGATTAAACACTAGATCAAATAAAGTACGTTTAAAATCTCTCACCGCATAAAGTCTGAGAACAAGAATAAAACTCTAGAAACGTTTACCTTCTTCCCCTAAAGAGACTAGGGAGAAGAGCAAAAACGATAACAACGTTACCCGCTTGAACGAAACGTTTATCCTCCTCTCTCTCCCTCCGTCTCTATCTCTCTCTCTCTCTCTCTTGACTTAGCACCTGAGAGAAGAGCCCAATTATATATATCGTTAAAACATATTGTTAAAGGAAAAAAAAAAAAACTGAAAGGTTTCCCAAATAAAAAGTTCCTTTATTAGAATAGAACCATTTAAGCTAAGAAAGAATGAACAAAACGCTAGAATCGGTTTACTCTTACTGCAACGTGACACCGTGATAGACTCTCTCTCTATCGTAACGATAGAGCGCAAGTTGAACGTTCTGAACGTCAACAACTGCAGAGACAAAACAAAACGTTAGTTCAACTTTGAAAACAGTACAAGACTATCAAAGAAATTCTTTCAAAAACATTAAAATGGCATAATATGTTAACAGGTAAAAACGAAATGACGGGCTCAAAGTTAATTAACTTCGGTTCCAAGAAAAGACCGCCTACTATTAGGAAAGGTCGAATATAAACAAATATAAAAATTAATTTTAATAAGTTTATAATAAAAGGAAGTTAATCAATGAGGCCTATAAGGCGGAGAGATAAAAAATAAATCTATAACTTTGTTAAGCAAAATTAAGAGTCTATACTCTCTTCGACACCAACACTTCCGTCTAAGGGAAGGGTCGGCCATTTAAAAGTGAAAGAGAGTTCATACTCTCTTCGTACCAAAATTAAACCAAAAATTAAATCAAATTAATTCCAAAAACTTGCTAAGCTAATGATATAGCTTCCTGAATAGCGAAGGCTAAACTCTAGAGCAAATACATCACCAAATCGTGAGCAATAACTCCAGAATCAACAGCGTATCCATGTAGGTCTAGCCGGAGGCACGACAGAGGAAAAAATTGAGGTGGTGTTGACTAGAAGTACTAGAGTACCTGACCACAGATGGCGCTGTGGTGTTCACCCCCACCTGTATAGCGATCGCTGGCGTATCCCGAACGTAGATTTCTGTCGGCAACAGAGTTGACAGCTACATGATTATCGGGTAAGATTAATATTGAAAAGTCAGTGTTCACTTCTGTTGGGTCCCTGCCCACATTGGGTTGGATGGGAATGAAAATGTAGACAAGGCAGCTAAGAAAGCTTCAGAGCTACTTAACCCATCCCCCATAAATCTTCCTTACAAAGACCTTAAAAGTAAGATACATTTTCATTGTAAGAATATGTGGCTGGCTCGATGGGTTGAACTGACTACCAATTCAAAATTGAAACAAATCCACCCTTCAGTGGATAAATGGTCATCTTGTAATTCAAGTAGGAGGGATGATATTTTAACTTGACTGCGTATTGGCCATACATAAGCAACCTACGATTATTTAATGAAGAGTGGTGAAGGAAGATAGGCCCCTCTTTGTAATAATTAACCTGTCAAGTGACAGATATCAAACATAATTCAGTCGATTTTCCTGATTTTAATCTTCAGAGGAGGACATATTTTCTCAAAGACAAACCTTCAAGATATATACTAGGGGGAAAATTGTAATACCCTGGAACTTGAAGTGCGTACACGTATCGTTCCACTATACGAAGGTAAAGGGTATGTTGGCGAGTTTTGTGATTCTAGGTGTATTAGTTTATTGAGTGGGGCTGGAAAAGTGTATGGTAGATTGTTAATAGGATTAAGGATAAAACAGACGATACAATTTTGAAAGTTGCTGGGTGGTTGTAGAAGAAGTGGGGAATATATGGATCAAATTTTAATAGTTTGGCAGATAAGCAAGAAATATATAGTAATAGGTAAGGAGGTATATTTTGCATTTATGAATCTGGAGAAAGGTTGTGACAGTTGATAGGCATGCGATGTGGAATGTGAGGATTTTGTATGGAATTGGTAGAAGGTTGTTGCAAGCAGGGAAGAGTATATGTAGGCTGTAAAACATGTTAGGATACGGAATGAAGTGTTTGAGTGGTTTTCAGTGAGTGGGACTGAGACAGGAATGTGTGACGTTGCCATAGTTCAATTTGGTGGTTGATGGAGCTGTAAGAGGTGAATGCTCGAGTGCTTGGTCGAGAATTGAAACATAAGTGATCATGATTGGGAGGTAAATCAGTTGCTGTGTACTGATGATACTGTACTGATTGCAGATTCGAAGGAGAAGCTGTTTCTGTAAGTGGCAAAGTTTAGAAGGGTATGTGGAAGTTGCGAGAATAGGTGGTAAGACTAGGGTAATGAGGTGCACAAGTGACGGTGGTGGTAGATTGCCTGATGAAGTACCGGCAGTAAGCAAGTCAACATATGAAGCTTCATTTTTGTGGGAAGAGTGGCTTGTGTCACTAGCAGTACTAACCAAACTCGTTGGAGTCCCTCATAAGGCAGGGAGAAGCGGAGGAAAAAAATTGCCCTTTTGTTTCTTGTGATGTTAGTTAACCTCCCCCAAATATTTTTTTTTGGGGGGCGGGTTGGCATGCTAGATGGATGGTTGGGCTGTTCTTGAAATAGTAGTTTGTTCCTCACTGACCTATTTTTTCCTGTCGGAACCCTCGATTTATTCAACATCATGGGAAACGTGTTGCAATGGGTGGTTTCAAATTGGCTAAAGGAGTTGGTGGTGCAGTTGTGGTGGGGGATATTGTTATTAGAAGGAAACTTCTATCCTCTTGTTCAGTATTTACTGCTGAGCTATTTACAATAATTCTCATAGTCCAACATATTTTTAGAAATGGTAATCAAAATATTTTTATACTATTTTTATGGAGTCCAATAGTGTTTCACTCTTAATTAAACAAATTATGCCAGCCCATCATCTAGTACAAGAGGTGCAGGACTGGTTAGTACTTCTGCAGTTTACAAAGAATGTCAGTGTTCACTTCTGTTGGGTCCCTGCCCACATTGGGTTGGATAGGAATGAACACGTAGACAAGGCAGCTAAGAAAGCTTCAGAGCTACTTAACCCATCCCCCATAAATCTTCCTTACAAAGACCTTAAAAGTAAGATACATTTTCATTGTAAGAAAATGTGGCTGGCTCGATGGGTTGAACTGACTATCATTTCAAAATTGAAACAAATCCACCCTTCAGTGGATAAATGGTCATCTTGTAATTCAAGTAGGAGGGATGATATTTTAACTAGACTGCGTATTGGCCATACACAAGCAACTCATGATTATTTAATGAAGAGTGGTGAAGTAACATAGGCCCCTCTTTGTAATACCTGTCAAGTGACAATAGATATCAAACATTTCAGTCGATTTTCCTGTTAAATCTTCAGAGGAGGACTATTTTCTCTGGACAAACCTTCAAGAAATATACTGGGGGGAAAATTGTAATACCCTTGAACTTGAAAAAATTTATACAGAGTATTGGTTTATATCATGAGCTTTCAAGTAATTTTATTGTTAATTTTTTTTTTTTTATCTTTTCAGTCCCTCCTTATTTTACATTTAGATATTATTGTATGAAAGTTGTACGATTGGCTCTAGAAGTTCAAATGATACCAAATGTTGTGAGAGTACAGGTATGGTTGATTAATTTGCGTTATACAGTTTTGAATGGCTTTTGATGCCCCAGTGCTTGGCTTAATGCCCAAATTTTATGTTCAATTTAAAAGATATATTGGAGGAAAATCATAATACCCTCAACTTTAAAAAATGTATTGCAATGACTGTTTGATACCTTTGACTGTGAGGCATTTGATGACCGAATGCCTCACTCATAACACAGAAAGAAATAGATATCTGTTTGAGGCTCAAGGTGAGGATGGCAGGTTCATCCTTGCTAAGATCCTAGGACGCGTCTTACAATGCTAGCGGCATTTTTAAATTTATTTCAGAAGCAGGTTTTCTGAATGCCATTTAATTTTTATAACATTCACTAATATGGTTTTAATTGAATATTCTTTTACTCTTTATCTATAATAAACGATATCGGCGTCAATGACCTTCGATGTCAGGATGCCAGAGAACTTCAAATCGTTCATGAGATGTAATGAACTTTATGAATATATTTGATCCTTTTAATCCTTTCTTATTTTGCATTTAGATGTTATTGTATGAAAGTGATGCGTGCGATTGATTTTATAGATTAGAATATCAAATGATGATAGTGTTTAGGTACGATTGATTAATTTGTATTATATAGTATAGCGCTGAATGACCTTTGATGCCCCAGTGCTTGGCTTTAGACATAAATATTATTCAATTAAATTTTTCAAATAGGGTTGTAGCTATTAATGATGATAATGAAGAGTTTGAGAGTTATCTTCATTTGAAGAAAAATTGGTTGTTAAGATGATTCAAGTTTTTTTTTTTTTTTTTTACAAAACAGCCAGCTGCTTCTCTTTGTCACTGTTAAGAAAAAATTTTGGAGATCGTGTTTGTAATCTGAAGGCCAGACATCCATCGGAACTTAACTTTTGTCTGACCTCTGGTTTTCGTAACACTTTCTTATCTCTATCCCTCTCCTTGAAGCTTATACAGTATACTCGTAATATGGACAATCAACATTACCATGTAAGGTGTTTTTATTAGTGTAACCAAATTAGTTTTCTTTAAAACACCCACTTTTGTTAGGCCTTAGAAGCGTTTTGATTAAAGTTTTCTGACACAGTATGCAGTATTTTTGGAATGGACGAGCATTATTCTCAAATTGTTGCTTCATACTAAAACTTGTATTTCATTCTGTAAACGTGTATATACAAGACATCGTTGGGCCATTGTTATTTAAAATTTTATCGTTGTAAAATATTAGATCGTTAAAAGAAATTGTGCTAGAATAATATTTCAGAAAAAAAATTAAGTACGTTGGTGTAGCACAATTCCCTCTTGTCACTGTGTCTCCGTGAGACTATCCGTGCATGGAACTGTTGTCTGAAGAGAGGGAGAGAAGAGGGCGTCAAGACGGAGAAAAATTTAAGCTTAGCCCTATAGTCTAATGGTAAAAATTTATGCATTTGTGATGTGACTTCAAAGTTATTTAATTTTGCTTATGGCATTGTGTATAAAGTAGAAGTTATTTAGGATCGTTATTTCGAAACTTGCAATAAATCATTAGAAGTCACAGCTTAGGTTATAGTCAATGCTACCTATATAGGTCTAGTCTTTCAATGGTTTCTTCAGGGAGAGGAAATAATGATAAATAAGCGAGGTGGTAAGTTATCTTCGCTATTAGAAATATAATTAATTCTACCTCTCTTTTTACTTATAATTTACACACAAAAGTATATAATCAGGTCAGACATATTCACCCACAGCTATTATGTGTAGATTCCACAATAATAACATATCTAGAATAGTAAAAATGATATGGCTCTGGAGTCAAGGCTTTATAACATACTAGGGCATGGCTATACGTAAGAGAGCAGCAATTTATATTTGCATCAAATCTTGTAACTTATAAAGGGTGTCTATCAGGCCATAAAGTAGGATTTGTAAAAATTTTCCAGTCTAGGTGTAGTTTGAATCATTATTTATTTTCTTACTTAGCCCTATAAGCTTAATAAGAATTATTCAATCAGAAACACGAAGTTCAAGTCTCCTAAGACTTGGCCAAGAGAGTCAAACTCAGCCATTTGAACTTTTAACAAGTTGGGTCTAACAAAATCCTAAGTAAATCTCAAGAGATGAAACTTAATGAAGGCATTAATAAACCAAGTAATAGATAATGACTAAGACTAATGTTATAAAGGTTATAGGTTAAGTAAATATAGACCACTATAATTTAATAAAACATCACCATCATTATCTCCTCCTACGCCTTTTGACGCAAAGGGCCTTAATTAGATTTCGCCAGTCGTCTCTATCTTGAGCTTTTAATTCAATACTTCTCCATTCATCATCTCTTACTTTGCGCTTCTTAGTCCTCAACCATGTAGGCCTGGGTCTTCCAACTCTTAGTGCCTTGTTGAGCCCAACTGAAGGTTTGGTGAACTAATCTCTCTTGGGGAGTGCAAAGAGCATGCCCAAACCATCTCCATCTACCCCTCATGATCTCATCCACAGATGGCACTCGAGTGATCTCTTATAGTTTCATTTGTAATCCTGTCCTGTCATTTAACTACCAATATCCTTCTGAGGGCTTTGTTCTCAAATCTACTAAATCTATTGTAGATTAGTTCATTGTCATACCATGACTCGTGTCCATAAAGTAACGCCGATCGCGCTAAACTGATATAGTGTGATTTTTTTTTTTTTATATATAATTCAAGGCGATTTGATTTTCAAATATTACTTAACCTAGCCATTGTCAGATTTGCTTTTTTCAATCTTTCACTAAACTCTAACTCTAAAGACCCTGTATTGGCAAACAGTTCCTAAATACTTAAATAATTCTACCTCATTAATCATTTCTTCTTCCAATAATATTTCATCTTCCATTAATATTTCATCTTCCATTGCATTCTGGTAAGTAAGCATTGCAAATCCTGTGGTGTTTGCTAACAAAGACATCATCATCAGCTTACTCTAGGTCTGCTAAACTTCTATCTATTACTAATCCAGTCCAATCCTATTCCACCATCTGTGAGTGTTCTACGCATTACAAAATCGATGAGGAGGATAAACAACGTAGGTAACAACACATTCCCTTGGAGTACTCTGCTGTTCACTGGACATTCATTTGATAAGACTTCGTTAACATTAACTTTGCACTTGCTATGCTCCTGAACAGAATTAATCAAATTTACATATTTAAGAGGAATTCCATAATGCAGTACACTCCACAAAATTAGCTGGTGCACAGTATCAAAGGTTTTTCATAGTTCACAAATGCCATCAAAAGGGAATTTCTTTATTCTATGCATTGCTGTACGTCTCAAAATGAAAATTTGGTCAGTGCAACTTCTGCCTTTTCTAAATCCTGCTGTAAAACTGTTTCTGGGATTAGGTAAAAATAATATTTCCCTTTTTCTATTTTTATGTAACAACAAATGCAGTTGTTTCTAGTCCACTGCAGGAGAAAGTCCTTATTCATATCTAAGGTTTGGCCAGTTTTCATCATCATGTTGACCTCAGGAGATGGTGATGGCACAAAACTTTATTATGATCTCTCACAGCAAACCAACCAAGTATGGCTGACCCTGACTAGTACATTAGCTGATCATGTCACTCAATATCATGCCCTACAAGGTTAGTTAAACCTTCATTATATACCTAAGTTTCTGGGGATAAACATATACACTATTTCCCTTGCAGTTCTCTAGTTATATAGCAACAAATGCATCTGTTTCTAGTCCACTGCAGGACAAAGTCCTCAGACATGTCATTCATATCTTAGGTTTGGCCAGTTTTCATCGAAACCCTGCTGGCCTCTGCAGATTGGTGATAGCAGAAGATTTTAGTATGATCCTTCACAGCAAACCAACGTAGTAAGGCTGGCCCTGACTACTACATTTACGGATTATGGTAGTACACAAATCCTTTCACAATGTTAAGGTATCCTTGAAGTTCTTGAGCACAGTTTTTCTCTAAAACTAATTCCTCTATGCGACACAGTTGCTACAGACACCGAGTGTGCATTATGTTTCTTCAGCAAGTTTATGTGCAACCACTTGGCTCTTGGCCTAACCATATCGAGTAAGTACTTTACTGTAATTCAAATTTCCTTGTTCATCCAAGATATAAAAATGGGCATTCAAACTTATAAGATGATGGGTCTTCTTTCTGAACTTATTGCTGAAACTTCATCTCAAACTAAAATTTTTTTTTTTTTTTTTTTTTTTTTTTTTTTTTTTTTTTTTTTTTTTTGCCTTATGATTGTACATCCTTTTAGTTTCCCCTTCCTTGGGAGGCAGCAGCTGCTTTGTTACTAGCTAGATTGGACACTAGATGTAGAGGTGGCACAGGATCGAGCCACTTTTAGTACTGTTCTTCTGGCGAGAGTGGACAAATGTATGCAACCTATTTTAATAATGACTTTACATTGTCAACAAATCCTCCACATGGATATGTTTTCCTTAACCATCTACCAGTTCCCCGTGTCAACCTAGCCTATCGTGAACAGGTCGTTAAGAGCTTGACAGGAGTCATCACTTTTGCTCTTGTACCGGACTCGAGTGCTGAACTATGCAAACCCGAGTCATTCAAATTTCAACCTTCCTGCAATTCCTAGGCTGAAGGTAGATAGCACAGTAGCGTGTCAGATGGGGCAGGTATTATGAGCCATTTTGTTGAAAAGTCAAAACTGTATCCAGCTTTGTAAGGAACTCCTAATAAAATAGGTTTGGTATAGTTATGAACATGACGAATTTCTTTTGAGAACTTATGGATTTTATTTGAATTAACTGGTGTTCTAGTCTTTAATTCTTTTGTTTCTGTTATTTTTGCATGATTTTTATTGTTTCTCTTGTAACATAGTTGGAACTTGAACTTTTTATCTCAATTATGAAGTCTTACCTTGTATGTTTCTTCATATCTTGATTAGGAAGTCTTACCTTGTATATTTCTTCATATGTCTTTTTCAAAACCTTGAGATATATCCAAAAGTTTACTGCCAGTCAATCATCAGTCATCCAGAAAAAAGTTGAGGTTTTGACATGAATTCCCAAATTTGTGCAATCTTTTGGTGATGGTCCAACCACACAGGCGTAACAGCAGGAATAATTAAATTGTTTAGGTGTAATGTAATAACATGGTGTTTTGTATGTAACAGAAATTAGTAAATAACTAAAATCATCTCCCCTTACGTCTGTTGACGCAAAGGGCCTCTGTCAGATTTTGCCAGTCATCTATCTTGATCTTTTGATTTAATACTTCTCCATTCATCATCTCACACTTCGCGCTTCATAGTCCTCAGCCATGTAGGCCTAGGTTTTCCAACTCTTGTAGTGCCTTGTGGAGCCCAGCTGAACGATTGGTGAATTAATCTCTCTTGGTGTATGAAGAGCATGCCCAAACCATCTTCATCTATCCCTCATCATGATCTCATCCACAAATGGCACTTGAGTAATCTCTTAAAGTTTCATTTCTAATCCTGATCTGCCATTTAACTCCCAATATCCTTCTGAGAGCTTTGTTCTCAAATCTACTAAATCTATTGGAGATGGTTTGTCTTACCATGACTCGTGTCCATATAGTAACACCGATCTCACTAAACTAATATAGTATGATTTTTTTTATGTAATTTCAGGTGATTTAATTTCCAAGATTTTTTACTTGACCCAGTGATTGTCTGATTTGCTTTTTTTCAATCTTTCACTAAACTAATTCTAGACCTTGTATTGATCATAGTTCCTAAATTCTTAAATGATTCTACCTCATTAATCCTTTCTGCTTCCAATATTTCATCTTCCATTGCATACTCCATTCTCATCATGTCTTTCTTTTAATTATCTTCAGCCCAACCTCGTGTGATATTTCATGCATTCTGGTAAGCAAGAATTGCAAATCCTGTGGTGTTCTGCTAACAAGGACAGCATCATCAGCATACTCTAGGTCTGCAAAATTCCTATCACTAATACAGTCCAATCCTTCTCCACCATCTCGGACTGTTCTACGCGTTACAAAATTCCTGAGGAGGATAAACAACATAAGTGACAACACATTCCCTTGGAGTAATCTGCTGATCACTGGACATTCATTTGGTAAGAGTCCATTAACTTTGCACTTGCTATGCTCATGAATAGACTCTATCAAATTTATATTTATAAGAGGAATTCCATAATAACGCAGAACTCAACACAAAATTGGCTGGTGCACACTATCAAAGGCTTTCATAGTTGACAAAAGTGGATTTCTATCTACACATTGCTGTACATGTCTCATAATGAAAATTTGGTTAGTGCAACTTCTACCATTTCGAAATCCTGCTTTTTCAACTCTTTGATCTTTCTCTTCAGTCTTTAGGATAATTATACTACAGGTATATATTATTATAACTGACGTAATTGTGACACCTCTGTAAATATTGCAATCGGTCAGGTCACCCCTTTTTTTTTTTTGCCAACACTCCTAACTCCCATTCATCAGGTTTTGCCTCTTCATGCTACATTCTACAAAATCTTGTAAGTATTCTGGGAGTCGCTTCATTTTCGGCCAGTGTCATCTTAGCAGTTATTCCATCGTATTCAAGGGCCTTTCTTGAGTTTTTTTTTTAATGATAGCTTCGACTTCTAACACACTGAATTCATTGGGCACATCAAGGTCTTCATCAGCTTCAGGTATATCAAATCAAATTATTCCCTTTGTATTTACGATTCATAACCTCGCTAAAGTGTTCCATCCAACGATGTCTTTCTTCAACTTCTGTTATAAAACTGATCCATCTCTCGCGTTGATGGGTATGCGCTGCTTCTTTGTCCTAGTCGAGATTTAGTTTATAATTCTGTGAGCGATTCTTACACCATAGCCACTCCCTGAATTCATAGATTTGTAAGCCTCATTTCCTTCACTGTCTAAATGTTCTCTCCTGTCATTCCTGGCTTTTCTTTTAACCTCACTACCAATACTGGAATACTTAGCATGCTCTACCTTGTAATTTTCATTACTGCCTTGAAAACTTTCAACAATCGATTTTTGTCTTCTTTTTATGGTATCCCGAGATCATTTGATATCCGTGGCTTTCTCCTTTTAAATTTGTGTCCCAAGAATCCACTACCAACTAACTGACTGATGTATGTTCATAATATCACACCACAATTCATTAATTGTCTGCTCTTCATCTCTTAAGACTGCAAATTGATTCCTATATTAAATTTGTTTCTCTGTGCTCTTCTTCCTAGGTATTCTATCTACATTTCTGTTGGGTGGTTTATTTTAATTTCAGTGTAGTAATGAAGAGCTGCTGATCTTTACCAATATCTGCACCTCTTTCACTTTCTAATGACAGCCATGTGATGTTTAATTTTTGCAATTGCCACATGACGTCCATGTATATTAGTAAGATGTCCCTATGCTGAAAAAGAGTACCTCCATTCACAAAAATGTTTGCTGAACAAAAGCATTGTGTAATGTGCTTTATTTTCAATAGCTCTTTAAATAAATTTTTTCTTTAGAAATCCAATATATTTTAAAGCAATATTGTTTCACAAGTAAATAATATTTGTAAAGTAAGGACTGATGTTTCTTGAATTTATTTTCAGTGAAAAGTTGGTGACAACACTTGGAGCTCATACAAGCAAGCCTACTGAATAAAGAAAGGAGAACATCATTCATTGCTGCTACTGAATGAAGAACGGAGGACATCACTCACTGCTGCTACCTTGCTGTATCTACGAATATTTTAAGAATGAAGTAATAGGTTCAGTAGTTAAAATATATTAGCTTGCTGGCAAAATATAGATGTGTTTTTCAACGAATGTTTCTTTGTTTTTTAAATTTCAGGACCAATTTTAAAAATGAGTGGTGCTAATTATAAAACATTCAGATAAATGACAAAAAGTAGAAAACACATTATTTTTTGTATTTCATATTTTCAGACCAATTTGAATGGTTTTATTTTTTTATTTCATATTTTCAGACCAATTTGAATGGTTTTTAACCAATTTGAATGGTTTTTAATTAGTGCCCGTAATTTAAAATTAATTAGCACAAGTTATTAATTTAAATTGGTCTGTTCAGAGTAGTAAATACCCTGTGTTTTCTACTACTCTTTGCCCTTTTTCAATTAGCACCAGTGTAAAAGTATTTTCTCGTCAGACCAATTTGAATGAACTTTTTCATTTAGTGTCTGAAAAATTTAAGGCACCAAATTGATTATTCATTCCAATTGGTCTGATGAGAGTAGAAAATACTTCGTTTTCTATACTGGTGCAAATTGGAAAAGGGTAAAAAGAGTAGAAAGCACAGGGTATTTACTACTATGAACAGACCAATTTAAAAATTAATTAACACAAAAGAAATATATATATATATACCCCCTAATAATTTTTATCTACATTGTGTTCAATAATACAAATGTGTAAATAAATATACCATACTTAAAAAAAATTTATTTATTACTTTCCTTTTTCTTCATACACAATTTTTGTAATTTATCAATGCTCTCTCCCAACATCTCTCTAACACCTTCTGGTCACCTTCCTCCCCTCTATCTTGGGCAGACACCTCTTGGCCTGGCTCCTCCCGCCTTTACTTGATCATCCTGTGTTTGGCTAGATCCTGGCCGGGCACCTCCTGGCCGGGCACCTCCTGGCCAAGCTCCTCCCGCCTGTCCTCGGCTGGCATCTCCTGCCTTTACTTGATCATCCTGTGTTTAGCCGGGCTCCTCCTGGCCAGGCTCCTCCCGCCTTTCCTCGGCGGGCACCTCCTGGCCAGGCTCCTCCCGCCTGTCCTCGGCGGGCACCTCCTGGCCAGGCTCCTCCCGCCTGTCCTCGGCGGGCACCTCCTGGCCAGGCTCCTCCCGCCTGTCCTCGGCGGGCACCTCCTGGCCAGGCTCCTCCCGCCTGTCCTCGGCGGGCAACTCCTGGCCAGGCTCCTCCCGCCTGTCCTCGGCGGGCACCTCCTGGCCAGGCTCCTCCCGCCTGTCCTCGGCGGGCACCTCCTGGCCAGGCTCCTCCCGCCTGTCCTCGGCGGGCACCTCCTGGCCAGGCTCCTCCCGCCTGTCCTCGGCGGGCACCTCCTGGCCAGGCTCCTCCCGCCTGTCCTCGGCGGGCACTCCTGGCCAGGCTCCTCCCGCCTGTCCTCGGCTGGCACCTCCTGCCTTTACTTGATCATCCTGTGTTTGGCTGGAATCTCCTGGCCAGGCTCCTCCCACCTGTCCTTGGCAGCCACCTCCTGGCTAGGCTCTTCATGCTTGGAACTTCCTGTCAAGCCCCATAGCACATGTCCATGGTGGGCAACTGACAAGGATCTAGCCACTCTTCTTGCGCCTCATGAACAGACGACTCCTGTCGGTTAATAGCTGCAACCTCCTGATTATGTTCCTTCTGCTTGTCCTTTTAATACAATACATATACATAACCTGGAAAAAATTATTTGTAAAGTTAAACAAGTTATCAAGTACCTGATATTTCATTTATAGATTTTTAAAACTATTTATCCCTTTCCTAGTTTAATTAAGAATGAAACAAATACAACCTATATAATAAAGGTTTAGTATATATCTTTTATATTGCTCCCCTGTACTGTCTATTATGCCCTTTCCTTTTGATAGACTTGCATCTCTGGTAAAGTAATGAGACACACTAACAGTTAATGTGTTTATGAGGGCAAGCTGGGAAGTGTCACAAACCCATGTCTTTTCAGTCTGGAAGTGGAAACTATACTTATTCCCTTGACACCCAAAGTCATTGATAGCCAGGGATATATAACATCAGCATAGTGGTGAGAAATTTTATCCAAAACGAAAATTTATTTCTAAGAATTTGCAGCAAACAAATAATCTTAAAATAAATTTATAAATAATATCCTTTAATATATGGGAGTCAACTTCAAGTAAAAAGGTCAACTACATAATTCCGCCACTGTATTATTATTATTATTGGCTAAGCTAATGAATAAACCTTAGTTGGAAAGGAAAGGGCTCCAGCAAGGAAAAAAGTCCATTGAAGAAGAAAGCCTAACTATATTTTGAGAAATACTTTATATAAAATATCACCATATCAAGTAAAGTTAAAAAAACATGTGTCATATACAGTAAGTACTAAACATTCACAGCAAATTTGAACTTCTGAAGTTCCACCGATTCAACTACATCAGGAATAAATTTCAAAATTTCCAGAATACTGTGTAGTCACTGAAGTGTTGAGGCTTATGAGAGAGATGGCAAGCCTTAGAATTAACTTGCATACCTGGTACTACTTACAGAATGGTAGTTTGAGAAAATATAAAAACGGGAAGATCGGGTACATGATAAACTTGAGAAACACACACTAAAAACTAATTGAACAAAGCTTCCAGAGATTAAAATATACACGAGTAACAAGAAATTTAATAGACAGCGTCTTTGGCCAGCAAATTAAGAAAGTCGGCAGCTGAAGACCAAACAGGAGAACAATACGCGAAACAAGGAAGAAGGAGAGGATTATTAAAATATTTCAGAAAAGACGTGCTATGAAAGAAGAGAAGCAAACCAAAGTTCCAGTCAAGGTTGTAGAATATAGTGAGAGAGACTATATCAATGCCCCAACTCCATAATTTGCACCACGCAATTATTTTAACTAGATCTATAATGGATTCAACAACCCTTTATCTACATTTAGATGGAATAGCATCAGCTACATGTGCAAATAGCTTATTTTCGAGGCCAAACTACTTAAAGTGGTTGTTTAGTATTGAAAAGTACTAGGCCAAGATCTGCCTTGATGAACACCAGATATTACATTCCCATGATCACTTAAGGTACTTGAATATTCAATAAAGGTCTTAAGACAAGACCCAACTACTTCCTAACGTTTGAGTTTGAAAACGGGCACCTCATGATCAACACTGTCTAAGGCTGCATTAAAATCAAGGCCAATCATATGAACTCCCTGACCACAATCAAAATAAAATTTTTGGAAATTATGAAATGAAATAATGATTGGTAATTATCAAGCATCATAACATCAATGGTCATTGATGCAGTTTGGAATGTGCATATTAATTTTTTAATAACTCATGATGAAAAATTAAAAAACTTAAACATTTAAAATTTAATGTTTAAAAACACAAGAATGCCAGCTTTCAATATGAACTAAAATATGCCAATGGCTTCATACAAAATGTCTCCTCCAAGAATCCTTATTTCAAGCTTGAGAAAGGAATCTTTCTCCCATATCCACAGGACTGGGATCGTCGTCGTCGTCGGCGCCCACTCGTGTCCGAGTATTGGGTTCTGTCGTTAGCCATCAGCCTCCTATCTGTGGGGTGGGTGCTTATGCCTGATGTGACTGTTAAGTCCTAGTCTGTGGTGGAAGAGTCGTGGACAGTGTTCACAGGGGAGGGTAGGTGGTGGGCGGGGCTGTTCTAATCGCTCTCTCCTTCTTCTCCTCCTAGCCTACTCATTTTGTCTCCTCTCCTCGAAGTCCACGGTGCCAGGGTGTACTGTACTCCTCCAGGTTTTCCTGTCCCTGGCTGTTTCTTCCCAAGAGGAAGGATTGATGTCAGTTAGAGCCAGGGTGCGCTTTAGTTGATCTTTATAGCGCATTTTCGGGGCTCCTCGTGGTCTGGTGCCCTGGGTCAGTTCTCCGTAGAATATTTTCTTTGGGAGCCTAGATGGATCCATCCTATGCACGGTGGTGGATGATGGTGGCCTCCACGCTGGTCAGCGAGGCACGTTCTAAGACTTCAATGTTGGTGGTGTGGCTCTCCCAGGGGATTTTCAAGATCTGCCTCAGTTTCATTTGTTGGAAGCGTTCTAGGATTTTAATATCGTTTCTATATAGCGTCCATGTTTCACATGCATACAGGAGCGTGGAGAGGACTACTGCCCTGAACACCATTATTTTGGTGGTCATTGTCAGTGCGTGGTTGTTAAATACGCGGCAGTTGAGTCGGCCAAAGGCGGAGTGGGCTGCCCTGATCCTTGTTCTCCACGTCCTTTTTGCTTGTGGGAGCTGATGTTGGGATGCTCCCTAGGTAAGAGAACTGGTCCACCTGTTCTAACGGTTGGTCATTCACTGTGGTATTGAAGTTGGGGAGCATCAGTCCTGGTGGATGTTGGACGAGGGTCTTGGTTTTGTCTGAGTTGACTTGCATCCCAAAACGTTCGTAGGCAGAGTTGTATGCATCAGCTAACGACTGCAGGTCCTCTGCCGTCTGACCTGGGGTGGCATTGTCGTCAGCATACTGCAGTTCTCGCACTGCACACAAGGTGGTCTTGGTTCTGGCGCGGAGTCTAGCGAGGTTGAAAGCGCCTCCATCCATACGGCAACGTAGGTCGACTGAGGGTGTGTCTGGGGGAATCTCGTTGAGCATTGCTGCGGTGTATAGCGAAAAACACGTCGGGGCCAGAACACAGCCCTGCTTCAGGCCGCCGTTGATGGGGAATGGGTCTGAAAGAGAGTTCTGGTGGCAGACTCTCCCAACCATTCCGTCATGGAGGGCACGCACCAGCTTGACAAAATCGGGTGGGCAGCCATATCTTTTGAGGACAGCCTACATGGCAGATCGAGGTACTTTGTCGAAGGCCTTTTTCAAATCCCAGAAGATGAACATTATGGGCTGTTGTTGTTCGAGGCTCTTCTCTTGTAGTTGTCGCGCACAGAAGATCATGTCTATGGTCCCACGGGAAGGTCGAAAGCCGCACTGGGATATTCAATCAGTAAAGACTTAACAAAAAGGGGAACTCATCAATCATCACACAATGGTTGGCACCTGCCAGATATCAGGAACTCTTATGTTAAATGTGTTCCCCATTATAAAGCTACAAGCCAGTTTTCCATAGAGATCTAGAATTTTTTTATCTTCCTCTTATTATGATCAACAGAATACTAGTGATGTAGCCAAATAGATTTTTGAAGAAAAAAGTCATTACATGGGAGAAAATATTGTCCAGAACATAATTTGTCTGCTACATCTTTTGCAAATTTGTCAGCCTTTTCATTTCCTGTCACACCCAAGTAAGCTGGAACCTAGCAAGACTTGAGGGGACCGTCCGTCCGCTATGGTTTTTTACACATCTTTAAAAAAGTCGTAAATTGTTTAATTGTTTCTATGTATGCATAAATATATCGTACATGCTCTCCAGAAGTTTTAGCCAATTATTTTTACAAATAATGAAGATATAGCGCTTTAAATGGTCATCTGCACGACTTCAGTTTGACAGAATCGTCTGTGTAAGTGTATTTTTTAATATATATAGTGATTTTGTTCACTTATTTTTCGAAATCCCGTATGTCTGGCAGAGATGGAAGGCATTGGTAGAGGGTAGGAGAACAGTCGGTGTTTCCAAAGACACATAAGTTATGCATGTGTTTGTTTACTTCGTTTGTATATAGATTGTGTTTTCACAATGTCCTCATGAAATTTATAGCACGGCCAATGTTACTAAGGTCATAGAAAGAACAAAAATTAAGCAGAGAGCAACAAAAAAGAACCAAGAAGACAGGGAACCATGAATTACAGTACAAAGCTGGAACTTTCTATCTAAAACTCTGGCAACACAGAGGCCGCTGGCAACTCATGACGTGTGTTAATAAATCTAGGATTTAAATACCTCATTTAGGGAGCCTTCATCTAGGAATAAGCAATAAAAGTACAAAGTAAAGTTATCATAATAATGATATCTTGATTTTTTAAGAAAAAAAGCAAAAATATACAGCAAATCTTTGGAAGCTCATAACTCTTAAAACATACTTATTCACACTTGGGTACATTTTTCTCACTTATGGTTCGATTTTAGAGAAAAATATCATTGACAAGAGGAATAAAAATCCCACTTTTCTGTAGCAGAATTTTTATTTTCCTTTTTCTCTTTTTTTTCATAATTACTGTATTTTACATCTAGACATAGAAAATTAAGAAATTCATTAAAAAAAAAAGGAAAATCGAAAACCTATTTTGATAGTATTATTTTCAATACAATTGGTGTCATATGAGTTGGGAAAAATGTACCTAAAAACTTTTTTAATCATGATTTTTGCTAAATCAAAAAGATTTTGATCAAATGACTTAAGTTTTTATATGATGAAGTTATTATATGTCTAAAACATATAGAAATTGAGTAATTTGAATAATTAGAAAAAAATGGATGGCATAGTGGATGGTCCCCTTAACTTCCTTATCTGCTGTAAAGATAGATTATGGTAAGGGGAGCAAACATTTACAATTAAAATGACAAATTAGTAGATAATTTATATTTTTCCTAACTATACAAACCTTAGCTATTTAATAGGGGTATTACTTTTGGTGTAGCTGAAATGACGAGCCATTAAAATTCAACGGGTTTACTACCCACACCGCTAGTTAGCGGGGGTAGGGGAAGGTAGCTTACTAACCCCCTCAAACACACTTGTGCTTGAACTCTCTTTGCTTGGAGGTAGGACTTCAAGGGGGATAGGGCTGCGGGCAAGTTTGGTTAAATAGCTAAGGTTTGTATAGTTAGGAAAAATACAAATTATCTACGAATTTGTCATTTGTTCCGTAACTGAAATACAAACCATGCTACTTAATAGGGGTGACTCACCCATTAGGAAGGGTGGACGTCCCAGCCAGTACTGGCTTTTGGCTTTGCCCGGGGCTCGATATTTGTGTGTGTAAGCACCCAAGAAATAAGGAGTCCCTGCACCTCGCTTGAACCTTGTTACGCAAGGATCGCGGCCTACGCAAGCTGTGTGTGAAGGTATGAAGAAGTGTGATTCATCCTAGGAAGTTGTTCTGAAGTTCTTTAGATGGAAACTTGTAGAATAGGAGTTTCCCAATACCACCTCGTCAGGGTATGGGGACGTAACAGTATTAATACTGTTACGTTCCCATACTAGGAACACAAGGGAGCATGGTTTACCTGCAGTGGTTTGAGGTCAGCTATGCAGAGAACCCAGGATGCTGCTTTCCCCAAGAAAGGGGATGATGAAGAAAAGAATAAGGGCCAGTCAAACCTTTTCATTCATGCAGACTAAAAACCAGGTAACAATGCCCTCAACCTTCTGCTACTTGTCCAATAAGGAGCTTGAGGTTTTAAACCAGCTGTTGTGCAGCCACCACAGGGCCGATGGAGAACGTATCGAGCCTCCTGTGGGTCACGTCTTGCAGGTAGTGGGCAGTGAACGTTATCTGATGCTTCCACACCCCCGCTTGAAGGACCTGCTTCACAGAGAAATTTCTTTTGAAGGCCAGGGACGTAGCTATGCACCTGACATCATGTGCTCTAGGGCAACGTGGCGGAGGAGGATCTGGATTCAAGGCCAGATGAATGACCCTAAGAATCCATGCAGAGATGGTATTCTTGGTGACCCTCCTCTTAGTCCTCACTACGTATGAGTAGAGAAAGTTCTAGCGATGAAGAAATGTCCATTCCTTTCAGCCTGAAAGCTAGACTTAAAGCTGAGCGATAGCCTTTTACTGCCAAGACCGAAAGGCGCATTTCTTCTCGCAAATACACAAGAAACTCTGCTATTGCTGGAATAGTGGCATCGAGTGGAGAGATACCCCTTCCACGACACCAACCACAGAACACTTTCCACTTTGCCGGGTAGACTGCTGTGGATGAGTTTCGCAGATGTCCAGACATCCTGACCGCAACTTGTTGCAAAAATCCTCTCTCTGTGAGGAGATGCTGGATAGTCTCCAGGCATAAAGTCGTAGCGAAGCTACGGCTTTGTGGAAGACGTTGGCATGTGGTTGCTTGAGCAGATTGTGCCGTGGAGGGAGTTCTCTCGATAGCTCCATTAGGAGTTGCAGAAGGTCCGGGAACCATTCCGCGTGATGCCATAGCGGAGCTATGAGGGTCATTGAAAGATTGACCGATGTTCTGGTCTTGTTGAGCACCCTCCTCATCAGACAGAACGAGGGAAAGGCGTAAACGTCGATGTTGTCCCACGTTGTTGGAAAGCATCTTGCCAGAGAGCCTTGGGATCTGGGACTGGGGAGCAGTACAGCAGGAGCCTGAAGTTCAGGACTGTTGCGAACAGATCCACACTCGGTGAACCCCACAAAGGACTTTGTTGGCTACTAGATGATCCAAAGACCACTCGGTACTCACTATCTGAGACGCTCTGCTCAGATTGTCGGCGAGCACATTCCTTTTGCCTGGAATGAAGTGTGCCGATAGCAGTATTGAGTGGATTTCGGCCCATCTCAGTGTCTCTACTGCTAGATGGGATAGCTGCTGCGAGAAAGTACCTCCTTGTTTGTTGATGTAAGCCACTACTGTGGTGTTGTCGCTCATCACCACCACAAAGTGACCAGCCAGGTATTGTTGGAACTGTTGCAGGGGCAGGAAGACGGCCTTCATCTCTAGCAGATTTATATGGAGATACTTGACTCTGACCACAGGCCTGAGGTCGTGTGGTGCAGTACGTGGGCCCTCCACCCTTTCTTTGAACGTCCGAAAACAGCATCAAATCCTGGGGAGGACGAGAAGGTCCACTCCTTTCCGTAGGTTCTCGTCTGCCACCCACCACTGAAGGTCCATCAGTTCCGCAGTTCCCATAGGGATCAGGACGTCCGGGGAATCGTAACCTTGATTCCACCGGGACTTGAGTCGCCAATGGAGGGATCTCATCCTGAGGCGACCATTGGGAACTAGATGAGCCAATGATGAAAGGTGACCGAGGAGACGTAACCACGATTGGGCTGGAAGCTCTTCTCGTCTGAGAAAAGGGCTTGCGACCTTCCTCAGCCTTGCTATCCTGTCGTCTGATGGGAAGGCTTTGTGGAGATTGGTGTCTATGACCATGCCTAGATATACCAGTCTTTGAGTGGGAAGCAGTAAGGACTTCTCGAGATTTACCAGTATCCCCAGATCCTGGCAAAGTCTCAGAAGTTTGTCCCGGTGTGAAGAAGGGATGACACCGAGTCTGCTAGGATTAGCCAGTCATCCAGATAACACAGGAGACGGAGGCCAATCCTGTGTGCCCACAAAGATATTAGGGTGAACACTGGTGAAAACCTGTGGTGCTGTGGAGAGACCGAAGCACAGCACCTTGAACTGGTACTCTTTGTTGTCTAGGCTGAATCTTAAGTACTTCCTTGAAGACGGATGGACTGGGATCTGGAAGTACGTGTCCTTTAGATCCAGTGTACACATGAAGTCTTGCGGTCTCACTGCTAGTTTGACCGTGTCTGCCGTCTCCATGGTGAACGGAGTTTGTTAGACAAACTTGTTCAGAGCTGAGAGGTCGATGACTGGTCTCCTGCCTCCAGACGCCTTCTTTACAAGAAAGAGTCGACTGAAGAAGCCTGGAGACCCGTCGAGGACCTCTTGGAGAGCGCCCTTCTTCAACAGGGTCTGGACTTCTGCCCGAAGGGCTTGCCCCCTTGCCGATCCCATGGCAAGGGAGCTCAAAGACACTGGATTCGTTGTCAGAGGAGGTAGAGATGTTATGAACGGGACGCGATATCCCTGACTGATTACGGAAATCGTCCAGGAATCGGCCCCAAGTTGCTGCCACCTGTTTGAGCAACTTTGTAGGCATCCCCTCACTGGTGGACATGCAGGGGTACTGCCGATCCTAGCGTTTGCGGCCTCGGCTGCTCCATCTAGGATTCTTACTCCCCTGGAGGACTTTTTGCCTTTCCTGTCCTTGACAGGAAAGGGCTTAGACGCCACTGTCTTCGCTGCTGTCGATGGTTTTGCGGTCTTAGTTGGACGGGACTGTTGGGGAGCTGGAGGCTTATAGGGCTTAAATGTCAAAGCTCTATGAAGGAGGGAGTCTTGGTGCGACTTCCTCCACCTCTCAGCGGCCTGTTCCACATCCTTAGGCTCAAACAGGATCGTTCCTTGTAAAGAAGAATGCCTGAGCCTATTGATCTCGGTGCTAGGGACCTTCTGATGGAATCTCTCAGCCACCGCATCCCGACGTTTCAGGATGGTGTTTGCCCACAAGTTCGAGACTTGGTGGGCCAGAAACTCGATCGTGCGAGTGCCTGAGAGAGGGAACGCCTCCATAGCTTTCCTGGTACATTCTTTGGAAAAATCCTCAGAGCGTATCAGGATACCTAAGGTTCCTAACCAGATGTCCAGCCATGAAGTCGCTTGCATAGCACACTTCGCCACCTTCTCCTGGTTAAGGATCTCGGTTGCCGAGAACAAGACCTGCCGGTTGGAGAGACTCTCAAGAGGGACTCCCCTGGTAAGCTCTTCCAACGAATGGTGGAGAGGAAGACCTAAACAAGGCTCCTCCAAGATCACAAAGTACCTCCTCTGCTGTAAGCGAGGAGGTGGGAGGAGCTTGTTGCCGGCACTGGAACGATTGGAGGCGGACAACTTGGAGAGCTGAACAGCGATCTTGTCCCTGGTACTCTTAACCCCCTGAGACTAGGGCAGAGCTGCACTGGCCTTAGATGATTTCTGAGTACCGAATACGCGGTCCAAGACCGTGTCCTTGCCCTCACGAGGAGGGATCTCTCAGTCGGCAAACCCATTGAGAGCCCTCATTAGAGTCAGAACTTGCCAAAACGCATGCTCTGACTCCTGCTGTTCCCCTCCTGACGTTGGACTTGCAGCGAAGTCTCCTGTCCCCAAAGGCTCTTCTTGGGGAGAGTCGCGGACGTTTTCCGAGTGACTAGTTGGCTTCGTCCTTGGTCTTGTAGAGGACTTTGGTAAAGTCTTCGAGTCCTTTGACTCCTTCCTGGGAAGGATGTAGGACTCCAACATGGAAGATGGCAAGCTCTTTCCAGCCCCCACTTGGGAAGACTTCTCAGCGCGAGGCGGGGTTTCCCTCATTGGTGCAATGGGGGAAAGTCTCACCTCACGTGATTCCCGAGGACGGGAAACACTCGTCCAACAGAGAAGGAGAGAAAGTCTGGGGGAGTGAAGGAGCCTGCCTCGAAGGTTTACGTAGAGTCAACTTAGCCCTTGGAGAAGCTACCGCGTCCGGAACTCCTCTTTTTCTCTTCAGAGGGGTAGAGACAGCCAAGGATCTGTTCCCTAATTCAAAGAAAACTGGTTTGAACGTCTGTGTAAGAGCTCTGACTAGTGCACCGAACCAAGGTTGTCAGCTGACAGACGCGCTGTCAGACACCCCCTCCGAAGGGACAGGAATCGAGGGATCCCTGGGAGGAGTTCCCAAAGGTGGGTTCGCCTGAAAAGGAATAGGGATCCTGGACCCCTCTGGATGTTTCCCCTCCGCCGCAATACGCACTGTTATGCGTTTGCGGGGAGGAGAATGCGGCGATGGTGAGGGTAATGGTGCTTGTGCGATGGAGAATACCAGGGGTCGCACGCGGCAGACTGCTGGCGTGTGCGCGGGAGACTGCTGGGGTGCGGGCGACTGATGGCACGCTCCTGACTGTAGGCGCACAGCTGAGAGCGCGGGAGAACATTCGCGCGCCCATTGCGCGCGGGATCAGAGCGTTGAACTCGCTGGCTTGCGGGCGAGAGCTCGCGCGCCCCTGAAGAAGCCGTAGGGCGAGCGTGCGCAGAAGAGATGCCCCTGGCGCGTGGGCGTGTAGACGTAGCCTGTGTCGCTCGTGGGCGCGCGTCAGGATGGTGGCACGCAACTGCAGGAGAGGATGGGCGAGGGCGAGGGCGAGGGCGAGGGCGAGGGCGCGCGCATATCCTCGTGGACGTGTGCAGGGGACTGCGCGTCTGCGCGATGGCAAGCTGGAGAAAGCTGGCGCGTAGGTGACCGCTGGCGCGTTGGCGAGCGCTGGCGCATGAGAGAAGTCAGAATAGACTTTCCCACAGCGGCAAAGTCCGAAGATCGTGGGCGCGCAGGAGAGACGACTGCTGTCCGAGGGCGCTGGCGCGCAGGGGATCACTGACGTGCAGGGGAACGCTGGCGTACAGGAGATCGCTGGCGGACAGGAGAGCACTGGCGCGCAGGAGGTTGATGGCGCACAGGTGAGGGATGGTGCGTGGCTGGGCGTGGGCGCACTTGCTCAGGCAAAGCCTGGCGCGCAGGAGAATGTGGGGGCGTATGCTCTGCTTTGCTGGCATAGCGTGTGAGGGAAGTATGCAAGCGTTGGTGCGTACGCCCTTGATGCCCTGTATTAGGGTTAGATGATGCCTGACGAGCGTGAAGGTCAGGTTTCGTCGGCGCATGGCGCGCACCAGCACTCAGGAATGGTGATGGAAGGTCGACCTTCCACCGAAGGTGATCGCGAACGATCTGCTGAGAGGTCCAGGACCAAAGCTGGAACAGTTGGTGATCGCAGGCGAGACTCCTCTGCGGGGGACCGCAACGAAGATGTAGAACCAAAGAGGCGCCTCCTCACCGCAGGTGAAGGAAGGCCTCTCTGGCGAAGAGGAAGGCGAGCCTTGCGACGAATACCACCCTCTAAGGCCCGTGGGATCAGCAAGCTGACCTTCTGCAGTCCTCCGAAGAGGAGTCTCTGTAAGTGAACTCCCCCGAGGGGGAGAAACACCAGCAGGAGAGACTGTTGGACTTAGTTTCTCCCTCGTTGGTCGAACAGGAACGGGAGAAACTAAGCCTTCAGCTACTGTGCGGTGAGAAGAGATAGAGGTAGTAGGAGATAACGCATTGGATACCTCTGACACGACAAGAGACAGAGGATCAACCTCTGTTGGAGGCGGCGATTGCTTGACAGCGGCACCCAATCGGATGTAGTCAAGTAATGCTTCCTTGGAGCGCGAACCCTCGAGCCCCAAGGAAGACCAAAGCTGAAAAAGATGGGTTAGAGACAAAACCTCCCCCGGGGGGAGAAGCGGAGCTGCCTCGCTAGGGGAGGCAACCCCATCTCTCGAACCCCAAGTTCAGGAAACAGAACCACTGTCTATGCTACCACTCGACAGTCTCTCGAAAGAGACCGATCGAGTGGGAGTTTCGGAGGAGGTTTGAGCAACGGAAGCGGCCTTGGGTTTTTCTCCTTTCAAAGAAACCTCCCAATGAGAAATATCCCATTTGGACTTCTTCCGTCGCCGTGAAAACCTCTCCCACTGGGAGGTAAACCACTCCCTGCACTCACTACACTTATCACTATTACAACGTTGACCTCTACAGGAAGGGCAAAGGGCGTGAGGGTCTGTCTCGACCGCCGGCATGAATGTTCCACAGTGGCGATCGGGTAATCCAGGGCAGGTGCGCATAATAGCAGAGGCCAACTTCACACACAAAACTGTCAAAAAGAGAAAGCAAAAAAAGCATTAATGGCTGCCAATGAGCGGCGAGAATGACAGCGGACACGTCCGACTACCATCCGAGCCGAAAGCAAAGAGAGTTCAAGCACAGGTGTGTGTGAGAGTGGGGGGGGTGTAGAAAGCTACCCCCACCTACCCGCTAACTAGCGGTGTGGGTAGTAAACCCTCGTTAAATTTTAATGGCTCGTCATTTCAGCTACGCCGAAAGTAATACACCCTATTAAATAGCATGGTTTGTATTCCAGTTACGTAACAAAGATGAAACAAAAATGGGGACATCTCTCTATGTTCCTCCCAGCCTGACAAGGGACTCAACAGAGTTCGGCTGGTACTGCTTGGGTACTCGGTGGGTGGCTCCTTCCCCTCTTCGATCACGATGGTCACTTGATTTTGTTCTGATCTCCCCCTCCACCTCATGGGTCCCTTCCCCTTACGCCTTTGCCTCCCTCTTCTTTGGAGGGGGTTGGCTTTGGTCACGTGCTCTATGGTAGCAGACAGGAAGTTCCTCCAGGTGGGGGGTTGGCCCATATGCTCCCTACGTCAGTTCGGGTAGCACTCTCTTCTCGCTTCGCTTCGCTTTGGTTGGCCACCAGGCGTTCGAGACTGGGTTTGCGCTCGTCTTCCGTCTCCCCCTCCCCCCGTGTTATCCATCCATGATGTTATCCTCCCGTCCCGGAGGGCTTGAATATTTTAGATTCATTTCTACGTATTGTAGTTGTGTTTCTTTGATCGGTTTCAGACACTTCACTCTGTTCTGATACCGTTCTTTATCCTATATTTTTTAGTTTTAAAGTGTCAGGGAGGGCGATTGCGGCGGAGCTTTTAGTGTATTTTAACATTGTATTTTGTTTATATTCATTGCGTTTTGCGCCGGATCTTACGCATGTATTTCGGCGTTATTTTTGGGAGATTTTATTTTATATCATATTGTGTTATTTCTATATTTTTGTTTTTATGCGCCGAAAGTTTCACATGCCTTCCACGTCGGAAGGCATGTAAAACATTCTTTATTCACCCGTTTATCCGGAGCCTACAACTTTTGAGATTTGATTTTTAGTCTGTTTGTTCTTTCTCGCTTACATTTCCCACTCCAGTGGTATCCCGAATTCTGAGAATTTATTTATAATGGTGTTTGCACTTTCTCGTTTACGCTTCTCACTCCGGTGGGTATCCCGTATTCTGAGGATTTATTTATATTTTTTTTTTTTAAGGCGGTTTATTCGTCGACTCATTGTTCGGGGCTCCGTATATTGTACTTGGTTAACAGACTTTACAGCGGGGTTTGTCTTTACTTTTGAGATTTTTAATTAACTATTTCGTATGCCTTTTTTCCGCCGCTAGCGGATTTTAGTCTTACGATTTTCGCCAGTTCCTCTCTGGCTCGAGTTCATTTTATTCTCATATACCCATTCATTTTACAGGTGGTACGTTGTCAGGAGATGGCTTGTACTGCGGTATTGCAGCAGCCTTGCGGGCATGAAGTATGCCGTTCGCATGCCGGGTGTATTGTCCCAGTGGGCGATCTGTTAGTCTGGCATCCAGAAGGGTGTGAGATTTGCTATGTCCTGGTCTGATTTAATTGGTGGTTTGGTATGTATCTTTTCTGTCTGATTTAAACTAGTTTTGCTTTTGATTACATTTATACTGCACTGTAATGTTTTGATACATACGGCTTTGTTTTCATTTTATTTTCCCTGCATCACCTTTCCTTGTTTTATCCAGGTCTTTCTCTTTCAGGCCTCCTCCGCTATCAAGAGCTCTTCCCTCACAACCCTTAAGACCTGGGTTGGAGGTTTTGGTCGTAATGTTAAGGCCAAACAGCCTCATGTCTTGTCGGAGGAGATGTGTTCCCTCCTTTACCCAAATGCCAAGATGTTGGCGGCGGTCTGCCCCCGATGTGGCAGCTCCGATCATCACCCGGATTTGGGAAGAGATCCAAGCATTCCCCGATGATTTTGTACGAGATGTTCTCAATGATGTTGCGACCATTAACTTGGATGTCGAGCCTATGGATACGACTGGTACAGGTAGGGTGGTAGGTGAGGCAGGTGATGTTCGGTCTAAGGTTCCTTTCCTTAGTCCACCTCTTTCTCTTTCTTCAACTGATACTTCCTTTCAAGGCTTTCCTAGACTTCCAAAGCCAAGTCATGTTCAGTTATTCCCAAACTTAAACATGTGAAAAGGTTACCTAAAGTTCATTAGCCTCCCAAAATCCTTAAGTCTATTTCCAGCAAAACTTCTTTGGATGGTCGACAACAACCAGTCTTGGAAAAGGCTTCTCTCACGGCTTCTGGTTTGAGGGCGAAGGTTTCTAAAGCCAAGTCTCCGGAATTGGCTTTCGATCTGGTAGCCTTTTCTAGTTAGTTGATGGAGAGAGTGGGCAGCATTGTACAGTCCCAGATTGGCCCTCTTGCTGACCAAATCCAATCTATGAACTCTTTTGGACAGCGGCTGCAAAACCAAGCGTCCATGTTGGAGTCTCTTTTGAGATCCGGCCTCCCACAACAACAGCAATTGTGGTTCCGGATGCTTCATAACTCCCGGCCTTTGTGAAAAGCAACCCATGGAGGTTGGCTCTGCATGCCCCTTTCTCGGAAGGCATGTTAACCAGTGAAGGTTGTGGCACCCGGCCGGTGGAGGACTGAGTGTTATCCACCGGGTTTGCAGTTCCCATTCCCGGGTTACGCGCACTTGACGGATGAAGCGCTTGTTAGGGTGGATAAGGTACCAAGGGAGACTTATCATTCCTAAGGAGCAGGCTCAGTCCGCCTAGCTCCGGACCTTTACTGAATGGGAGTGTGTGAATACGAAGTTGACTCCTCACAAAGGCACATATACTATGTTTGTTGTTGAGGAGCTCACTCCTACTCCATGTACCACCAAAGTGGCGGATCTTACCCTGGCGGCGGTAATGGAAGAAAAGCCTATGCCTTAGCTTCAGGAGACCGATTTAACTTCCTTGCTTCTTCCGGGGGACCAAGATTGTTGGGTTGATGCTCCGTCCACCTTCACCGTGGGGAAGTTGGCTGCAGACTGTGCTACAACTCAGTTTAGCGAACTTCTTCCTCGGTTGCCTGATTCCTTGATTTGGGCAGAGTATGAGGCTCGAGTCCGTTTGAGTAGGTCTCTGAATTCCGTTACTATGGCGGAGATGTCTTCCTTAATTTATGCGGACGAAGATCCTCACTAAGTCTCTCCTCCACACCCTTCTGTGTGATCTTTATGACTTCGGTGTCGCTCGTCGTGCGTGCCGTAAGCATGTCTTTGCCGACGCCTCTATCCGGCATGAGCCGAACAAGTTGATCAAGGCCTCGGTCTGGGGGGCAGATCTTTTCCCTGAAGACATGGTCAACGCGGTTCTCAGCAAGGCAGCGCGAGTCAATCAGACCCTTCGGGTGAGGTGGGGTCTTGTCCCTAAGAGAAACTTTGACTTGGCTAACCCGCAGTTGAGGGGTAGGAAAAAGGCTAGACAATTTCTCCCTTTTCAGACTTCCCAACCTCAACCCATGGTTCAGGCTGTGCCTGTCTCTCAGGTGAGACATGCGTCCCCCATTAAAACTCAACCCCAGCAGCAGTTTGTGCTGGTGAGCCAACCACCTCAACCTTCGACTTCCTTCTCCACTTCGCCGGCTTTTAACCCTGCTTTTGAGTCTCATGCCCTGATGCAAGGATATAATAGGCAGCCGAGGGGAAGTAGGTCTAGAGGACCCTTTCGCTACAGGGGAGGTGGTTGAGTCTCTGGAAGGGGCCGAGGACCCCCTGGAGGCCGAGGTGGCAGGCCCTCGGTAATCCAATGAGACTCCGCTGGTAGGGGGGAGGTTATACTTGTTTTGCGAGAATTGGACCTTCAGCAGTTGGGCTCGAAGCATAGTTTCCAACAGGCTGGGGTGTAGTTGGATTCAGGGACCCCTCCATCGGTCGGATTTTTTCAGTTTCCAGAGCCGGAACTCATCGATTTCGCAAAGATCTTCTTCTCAAAAATGCAATTCAACGGATCAGGCATTCAAGGTTTCAAGGTCGCTTGTTCAGCGTGCCAAAGAAAGACTCCGACAAACGAAGGGTCATCTTAGACCTGTCTCGCTTGAACACCTTCATTCAATGCGACAAGTTCCATATGCTGACCGTCTCGCAGGTATGGACCTTACTTCCACGTGGGGCCGTCACCACCTCTATCGATCTTACCGACGACTACTATCATGTTCCAATAGCGCGACATTTTCGTCCGTTTCTGGGCTTCAAGCTAGGAAATCAAGCTTTTGCTATAAAGGTGATGCCTTTCAGTCTCAACATAGCCCCAAGGGTATTCACGAAGCTAGCGGACTCTGTAGTTCAAGAATTGAGGGCCCAGGCCGTACAGTTGGTGGCCTATCTGGACGATTGGCTTATTTGGGCCAACACCAACGAGTAATGTCGAGAGGCGACAGTCAAAGTCATCAGGTTTCTGGAACATTTAGGGTTCCAATAAATTTCAAGAAGTCTCGCCTAGTTCCGGCGTTGTGCTTCCAATGGTTGGGACTCCAATGGAATCTGGACACTCACAAGTTGTCGATTCCCCCGAAGAAACAGGAGATCGCAAGGGCCACAAAACAGTTTCTAGGATCCAAATTTACGTCTCAGAGGAACCAGGAAATGGTTCTGGGTTCTCTCTAGTTTGCTTCCGTGACGGATGTTATGTTGAAGGCCAGGTTGAAGGACATCAACCGGGTGTGGCGGTCCAGGACGAACGTCAGTCTCCGGGACAAGGTTTCGAGAATTCCAGCAATTCTCAAGAAAAGGCTTCTTCCATGGACGAAAGTCAAGAATTTGGCCAAGTCGGTGCCCCTTCAGTACCCTCCCCCGCCGTTGATTGTCCATACGGATGCCTCCCTCACCGGGTGGGCGGGTTATTCCCCGATCAAGGAGGTACAGGGCTTGTGGTCAGCGACCTTCCGTCGAATGCATATCAATGTCCTGGAAGCCATGGCCATCTTCCTGACCCTGAAAAAGCTCTCCCCGTCGAGGAACCAGCATATCAGGTTGGTTCTGGACAGCGCAGTGGTGATTCATTGCCTCAACAGGGGAGGATCCAAATCCGGTCACATCAATCAGATGATGATTACCATGTTTTCCTTGGTGGCAAAAAACCATTAGCATCCGTCAGCGGTTCACCTAGAAGGCGTCAGAAATGTCGTAGCCGATGCCCTATCTCGGGTTACTCCCTTGGAATCGGAATGGTCACTGGACCGCCAATCGTTCCGTTGGATTTGCCAGCAGGGTCCAGGTCTCCAGGTGGACCTCTTCGCCACGACGAAGACCAACCACAAACTCCGGTGTTACGTAGCCCCCAACCTGGACCCTCGGGCTTATGCCATGGATGCCATGTCTCGACTGGAACACCTGGCAAAGGATCTACCTTTTTCCTCCGGTCAACATGTTGATGCAAGTTCTGGACAGGCTTCAGTCTTTCCACGGTCAAGTAGCCCTCGTGGACCCCAACTGGCCGAAGAGCAATTGGCTTCCTCTCCTAGCGGAGCTGGGTCTCCAGCCTCGACGGCTTCCCAACCGGTTGCTGTCTCAAACAGTACAAACTCGCAATGTGTCAGTTTCCTCAGTAATTCCGAGTGCCCTAACTTTATGGACTTCATGAAATTTGCTGTTATTGACCCTATTAACACTTTGTTCCTGGAGTCGGATAAGAGGGATTCTACTCTTCGGCAGTATGATTCTGCTGTTAGGAAGTTGGCCAAGTTTCTGAGGGATTTGGATGTTAGAACGATGACTCCCAATCTAGCAGTTACTTTTTTTCGAACATTGTTTGAAGGGGGTTTAGCTGCAAGGACCATTACCACAGTTAAGTCCGCCTTGAAGAGAATTTTTCAATCCGGGTTCAATATTGATCTTTCGGATTCGTACTTTGCATTCCTTCCCAAAGCTTGTGCTAGATTGAAACCAGCAACTCGACCTGCTGCGGTTTCTTGGTTCCTCAATGATGTCCTTAAGCTGGCTTCTGATACTGATAATGATTCTTGCTCTTACATAACAATCCTTAGGAAAACTTTATTTTTGTTGAGTTTGGCTTCCGGTGCTAGAATATCTGAGCTGTCAGCCTTATCCAGGGATCCGGGTCACATTGAATTTCTTCCGTCTGGGGAGGTCTTACTCTCGCCGGATAGACGGTTCTTAGCTAAAAATGAAGATCCCCAATCTAGATGGACTCTGTGGAGAATTGTTCCACTTCCTCAGGATCCTTCCCTGTGTCCTGTCTAAACTCTCAAAGGTTATTTGCGTAGAACTACTTCTACATCTTCAGGCCCTTTGTTTATTCAGGAACGTGGCGAACTCTTTCCCTAGGGGGAATTCGTCAACAAATGCTTTATTTGATTAAACAAGCTAATCCTCTGTCAGTTCCTCATGCCCATGATGTCCGAGCTGTGGCAACCTCAGTTAATTATTTTCATAACATGAATTTTGAAGATTTGAAAGGGTACACCGGATGGAAATCTCCTACAATCTTTAAGCATCACTATTTAAAATCCTTGGAGCCCCTTATATTTGCGACAGTGGCGGCTCGGAGTATAATTCCTCCGGATAGAGACGAACCATTTTAAATAGGTCCCTTTTTTCTTTTCCCCTTATATTTTTTTATCGTCTCCTTATAAGGAGCCTATTTAGCCTGCCTTGCCTACTCCCCCTACCCTTCTTGTTGTATATTTGAGGTGCATCCTTACCTCAGTTTACATTGTTTGCTTGGAATTTGTATTTTTATTGGTTGTAATGGCATTTTCATTTTGAGAGTTTACCCAGTTTATCTGTTTGTTTTGTATATCTTATGTTTTATATTTGTAAATATTTTTGTACTATTAAACTCTCTTTTTGCATTAAATGTTTTTAGTTTCAGTCCCTAGTGTTTAACTCTTCCCAAGCTTGTACCATTTCTCTGTTATGATTTCACGGAGCGACACGGGTCGAGCCCAGAAAAGGGATTTTGTCGAAGGAAAAATCTATTTCTGGGCGAGGAACCTGTGTCGCCCAGTGAACCCACCCTTTCCCTTTTCTCCCCCACCCAGGTTGGTCCAAGCTTCGGGTGCTGGGAGGAATGAGGATGGGGGGTGGGGAGATGTAGGGGTAGAGAGGGGGGATGTTGATGGAGAGTTCTAACTGGTGAGGGATCTATGGTCGGGATTCAATCAAGCCCCAGTTTTCTATACCGACACTCAAAGAGTGAGCGAGCTAGGTTTATTCCTGGCATTCCATGCATCTCTTTTTTTCTCTGGTATAATTCAGCAATAACTATGCCTTAGAAATGGGGCTAGAGGAGCATTTCACTGGGCGACACAGGTTCCTCGCCCAGAAATAGATTTTTCTTTCGTCAAAATCCCTTATCTAGTAATACTATACTATAGTCTAATACTCACTGATAATGTAGAGTATATTACTGTAATATCTCCTCCTATGCCTATTGACGCGAAGGGCCTGTGTTAGATTTCACCAGTCGTTTTTATCTAGAGCTTTTAATACAATACTTCTCCATTCATCATCTACTACTACTTCATAGTCCTCAGCGATGTAGGTCTGGGTCTTCCAACTCTTCTAGTGCCTTGTGGAGCCCAGCTGAGCATTTAGTGAACTTATCTCTCTTGGGGAGTGCAAATGTATTTACAGTAATATCACTATAGTACAGATTAACTGTACTTACTATAAGTGTTCGGTGTTTTCGTTCATACGACTCGTACCCTACGCATTTTCTTGAAGCATAGCGGAATATTTTGAAAGTTTACTGAATGTTGAGGATAATAGGGAGGCAGATATTGCTGTTGCAGGTTTTGAGGTGCCAGTGATGGGAGATGAGAATGAGAGAGAGATAAAAAGAGAGGAAGTGAGGAGAGCACTAGATGAAACGAGAGTAGGAAAAGCATCTGGTATGGATGGGGTGAGAGCTGAGATGTTGAAGGAAGGGGGTGTGACTGTACTTGAATGGTTGGTGAGATTGTTTAATATGTGTTTTGTGTTGTCAATAGTACCAGTAGATTGGATTTGTGCGCGTGTATTGTACCACTATATAAGGGTAAGGGAGATGTGCAGGAGTGTTGTAATTCAAGGGGTATTAGTTTGTTGAATGTAGTTGGAAAACTGTATGGTAGAGTACTGATTAATAGGATTAAGGATAAAACAGAGAATGCAATCTTAGAAGTACAGGGTGGTTTTAGAAGAGATAGGGGTTGTATGAATCAGATTTTTACAGTTAGGCAGATATGTGAGAAATATTTAGCAAAAGGTAAGGAGGTGTATGTTGCGTTTATGGATCAGGAGAAAGCATATGATAGAGTTGATAGGGAAGCAATGTGGAATGTGATGAGGTTATATGGAGTTGGTGGAAGGTTGTTGCAAGCAGTGAAAAGTTTCTACAAAGGTAGTAAAGCAGGTGTTAGGATAGGAAATGAAGTGAGCGATTCGTTTCCAGTGAGAGTGGGGCTGAGACAGGGATGTGTGATGTCGCCGTGGTTGTTTAACTTGTATGTTGATGGAGTGGTGAGAGAGGTGAATGCTCGAGTGCTTAGACGAGGATTGAAACTGGTAGACGAGAATGACCATGAATGGGAGGTAAATCAGTTGTTGTTTGCGGATGATACTGTACTGGTTGCAGACGAGGAAGAGAAGCTTGGCCGATTAGTGACAGAATTTGGAAGGGTGTGTGAGAGAAGGAAGTTGAGAGTTAATGTGGGTAAGAGTAAGGTTATGAGATGTACGGGAAGGGAAGGTGGTGCGAGGTTGAATGTCATGTTGAATGGAGAGTTATTTGAGGATGTGGATCAGTTTAAGTACTTAAGGTCTGTTGTTGCAGCAAATGGTGGAGTGGAAGCAGATGTACATCAGAGAGTGAAAGAAGGATGCAAAGTGTTGGGGGCAGTTAAGGGAGTAGTAAAAAATAGAGGGTTGGGCATGAATGTGAAGACAGTTCTGTATGAGAAAGTGATTGTACCAACTGTGATGTATGAATCGGAGTTGTGGGGAATGAAAGTGAGGGAGAGACAGAAATTGAATGTGTTTGAATTGAATTGAATTGAATTGAATATGGGATTTAGGCATTAAGCCAAGCACTGGGGCATCAAAGGCCATTCAGCGCTATATAACGAAAATCATTCAATCATATCTGTACACTCACCATTTAGTATCATTTTAACCTTTAATACAAATCGTAACACTTTCATACAATAAAATCTAGATGTGAAATAAATAGGGATTAAAAGGGTAAAATAAATAAATAAATTAATAAAATCAATTATAGCTCGTAATATAACCCAATACTTTGTATAAATTTTCTCAAGTTCAGGGTATTACAGTTTTCCCCCAGTATATCTCTTAACGGTTTGTCCTGGAGTAAATGTGTCCTCCTCTGGAGATTAAAAACAGGACAATTGACTAAAATATGTTTAACATCAATTGTCACTTGACAGGTATTACAAAGAGGGGCCTGTCTCCCTTCCCCACTCTTCATTAAATAATTGTGCGTTGCATGTGTATGGCCAATACGCAGCCTAGTTAAAATAATGGTATCCCTTCTACTTATAGAATTACAACATGACCATTTATCCACCAATGGGTGGATTTGTTTCAATTTTGTATTGGTGGTCAGTTCAGACCATCGAGCTTGCCACTTATTTTTACAGTAAAGATGAATCTCACTTTTAAGGTCTTTGTAAGGAATACTCAAGGGGGATGGACTACTTAGCCCTGAAGCTTCCTTTGCTGCCTTATCAACTTGTTCATTCCCATCCACCCCAACATGGGCAGGGACCCAACAGAAGTGAACACTGATACTCTTCCTAGATTGCAGAAGTACTAACCAGTCCTGCACCTCTTGTACTAGATGATGGCCTGGCATAATTTGTTTTAATGAGAGTAAAACACTATTGGAATCCGTAAAAATTGTATAAAAACTATTTTGGTTGCCATTTTTAAAAATATGTTGGACTGCGAGAATTATTGCATACAGCTCAGCAGTAAAAATTGAACAAGAGTATGGGAGTTTCCTTCTAATAACAATATCCCCCACCACAGCTGCACTTCCAACTCCTGCAGCCGATTTGGAGCCATCTGTAAAAACATGTTTCCCATGATGTTGAGCAGCATGATTTAAAAACTCACTTTTCATTACCCTACTAGGTAAGGTATTTTTCCCTCCTGCCATAAAACATACTTTAACAGGTGGATTACACCAAGGAGGAGACTTGGGATATCCTACCTCTGCTATCTGTGCTGTTAACAAGCCTACTTCTCTAGCATCATTTTTCAGCTGTACTTCCAAAGGCTTAGGCACTCTGGATCTGTTAGGAGCCCGATCTAAAGGCGCCCTAACATATTTACAGTTAGGATTGTTTCTCACAGCAAGGGACCTAGCTAAAAACCTCAAACTCAACTCCTCTCTGCGAATGGAAAGGGGAGGTATGCCAGAATCAACATAGAGACTGTCAATGGGAGATGTTCTGTAAGCACCTGTGCAGATGCGAAGCCCAGCATTGTGAACAATATCAAGTTTTCCAAGTAAACTCTGTAGCTGACCCATATATTTGTCATGCATAGTCTAACTTGCTCAGACATAAAGATGTATAAATTCTAAGCAAAGTTGTTCTATCAGCACCCCAATCAAAATGCGATATCACTTTCAGAATGTTCAGTGACTTCTTAACCCTGATAGATAGGTCATTTATATGGGGACCAAATGTCATTTTCTTGTCGAAAATGACTCCAAGAAACTTGACACTATCCTCATATGGCAAAATACAATCGTTTAAGAAAAGGGTGGGGATCTCTTCCCTTTTACGAGTACGAGTAAAGCGAATGGCTTTGGTCTTCTGAGGAGAAAACATGAATCCGCGAGAATTTGCCCATGCGGAAGCAGCATTTATTGCAATTTGAAGATTTTGGCATGCTTGTAGTGCAGATGATCCACTACAATAAATTGCAAAGTCATCGACAAATAGTGATCCTTGTATGCCAGGAGGTATGTGACTAATGAGACTATTAATAGCAACAGCAAACAAGGTCACACTCAATATGCTGCCTTGGGGGACACCTTCTTCTTGCATGTAGGATGAAGATAGTTCTGACCCTACTCTCACTTTAATGGAGCGGTTTGATAAAAATTCTTCAATAAAAGAGAACATATGTCCTCCTATACCCCACGAGGCCAATTGCTTTAAAATACCACCCCTCCAGGTGGTGTCATATGCCTTTTCAAGATCAAAAAAGACACCCACCACCTGGTTTTGGTTAGAAAAAGCATTTGAAATTTCCCTTGATAACATCAGCAAAGGGTCTAGAGTACTTCGGTTCTTCCTAAAACCAAACTGTCTGTTAGATAAAAGATTTTTTGATTCTAGATACCACACAAGTCTGTTGTTGATCATTCTCTCAAATAGTTTGCATATGCAACTGGTCAAGGATATGGGCCTATAACTAGATGGCAGTTCTGGGTCTTTACCAGACTTGTGGCCTGGAATTACAATTGAAGTATGCCAGGAATCAGGAGATGTATGGGAAGCCCATAGACCATTAAAGGTTTCTAATAAAAATTCCTTGGTATCCACTGGAAGATGTGATATCATTTCATACCGGATGCCATCCTCACCTGGGGCAGTTAAAGAAGAGCTGGAGATAGCATTTTGCATCTCCTCCATACTAAGGCAGGTTAAAAGCTTCAGTATTTGAAGAAGCAGGAGGAACAACAGATGTTGATGCTCTAATTTGTTGAAATGCTGGGGAATAGTTGTCAGCACTTGATACATGAGCAAAGTGCTTAGCAAGAACCTCTGCTACATCTTTGGGGTCAGATAAATATCTATTATTTTCCCTTAATATTGGTAGAGGCTTAGGGACGAATTTACCTTGAAGTTTTCTAATCTTGTCCCATATTTCCTTTGAAGGAGTTTTGGTATTAATATTAGATATATATTTCTTCCAAGATGCTCTCTTTGCTTTTTTAAAAATTCTTTTTTGTTTGGTACAGGCTCTGAGATATGCTATTCTATCTGCTAAATAGTTTGTCCTCAAGTATCTTCTGAAGCAAGTTCGGGTCACTTTTCTTGCGTTGGCACATTCTTTACTCCACCAAGGAACTACAGAGCGATGAGGTAAACTGCATGTTTTAGGTATAAACTTGCTAGCATTATCATCAATAATATTTTCAAGATGTTGATAGGCATGCACTGGAGATGTAAATTCATCATATTCTTTATCAGTGTGTGAACAGTTTTCATAAGCTGCCCAGTCTGCCTCATCTATCTTCCATTTTGGTGGACACTGAGAAGGAAGATTATGGACATAATTTAACATTATTGGCCAATGGTCACTGCCATGTAGGTGTTCATTTACTGACCAAAGGTAGTCCAATCGAATGGATGAGGAACAGATTGACAAATCAATGGCTGATGTAGAGTTGTGGAATACATCATACCTAGTTGGAGAACCATCATTCATTAGTATTACATCATTGTTGTCGATTAATTCTTCAACAAGATTACCCCATCTATCGCACACATTTCCACCCCATAAAGTATGCTTTGCATTAAAATCACCCATTAAAATAAAAGGGGCAGGAAGCTGATTGATCAAGTCTTGGAGGTCAGAAAGTCTAAGCCTTCTTGGATTACCAGCATGATCTAAGAGGAAAAGTTCTAAGGATGGTTCAATATATAGCGAGCATTAAGTAATCTTTTTCCCGATATGAGTTCTAACTGCACATGCCTGTAGTGGTGTATTGAGTGGGATTGTTTCAAATTTTACAGATTTGTGAATAATAAAACCTGTACCACCTTGAGCTCTTGCAGCTTGCAAAGGAGGGGATCTACAAAGATGATAATTGAGTCCAGGATTAAATGGTTTGTCACCGATCTTGGTTTCCTGTAGGCAAATTACCTTCGTGTCTGAGTCCCTGGTTAAAGTTTTTATTTGCTCAATGCTAGTACTTAGACCTCTGCAATTCCACTGGATGATAGACATTATCTTTTGTTATTATTTTTCTTTGTCTCATTTGTCTTTTGGGACTTTTCAGATGAAGCCATGTAAGGCCTGGAGATGGAAGGCTTTACTAGGCCACCACTCTTCTTTTCTTTCTTTCTAGAATCTTTATAAGAGTCAACCTTAGGATCATGAGCAGTAGGGCACTTACCTGACTTAGATGAAGGTGAGGATGATGGGGACCTTTTCCTCTTTGGAAGATCTTGTTTTCCAATCTCCATCAAATCAGGTAGAGATTCTGCCTGAAACAATACATTTAAGGTGGTGGAAGCCACATTGGCTTCCTTGGAGGATTGTGCTAGAACTTCAACAGTTCGAGCCCTTAACCCAGAAGGCTGGGCTACTACCTCTAGGGGAGATGCTCCTATCGGTGACAATACTTTTGGTGTGTTGGACACCATATTGACCTCTTTGGAGGTTTGTGCTCTGGCTTTTATAGCCTGAGCACTTGACCCAGATGGCTGGGCTACTACCACTAAGGGAGATGCACCTGACGGGCCAGGTGCTGCCACTGGTCCCCCTGTGGTAGTAAGGGGTAGTGGATTATAATCTTTTGTTGGCATCTTAACCGCGCGAGCAAAATTAAGTTGCCGATTGAGTAAATGCTTTGCATAACCTACACTTATATGTTCAGCATTTGCTTTCAAGATTGCAGCTTCCTCATTCTTGTATTCTCTACATCTTTTATCATTTGGTTTATGATTATCTTTACAGTTTGCACAGGTTGTATCTCTGTTGCATTGGCCATGTTCTAACAAAGAACAGTTAATACAGATCTTCGTATTATTGCAGTACCGGGAAGGGTGACCGTACTTGAAACAATTAAAGCATTGTAAAGGCCTAGGTTTATATTCTCGAACACGTACTCTTTCATTCTCAATAATTATATGATCTGGTATAACAGGGGTTTCAAATGTTAAAACTACCATGCTTGTTTGAGGGATCTTACTTACTTTCCAAACATTAGCAGGGCACATGTCCAGAATTTCTGGTTCTGAGAATTCATATAGATCTTTATCAAAAACTACTCCTTTACCATAGCTGAAGCTCATATGTGGTTTAATATCCTTAATAGGATCAATTTCTGCAATCTTCATGCCACAAAGCATGTGAGCTTGAGTATCAGATTTTGCATTAATCAAAACATTTGAGATGAAGTGTCTAAGGAGTATGGCTGGCATATCTCGAGTAGATACGGTTGGGAACGAAGTAATGAGGGTGAGAACGGGTTTAAGAAATAGATAACAGCTAGAGTGGATATGAATGTGTTGAGGTGGTTTGGCCATGTTGAGAGAATGGAAAATGACTGTCTGCTAAAGAAGGTGATGAATGCAAGAGTTGATCGGAGAAGTACAAGAGGAAGGCCAAGGTTTGGGTGGATAGATGGAGTGAAAAAAGTTGTGGGTGATAGGAAGATAGATGTGAGTGAGGCAAGAGAGCATGCTAGAAATAGGAATGAATGGCGAGCGATTGTGACGCAGTTCCGGTAGGCCTTGCTGCTTCCTCCGGTGCCTTGGATGACCCCGGAGGTAGCAGCAGTAGGGGATTCAGCGTTATAAAGCCTCATCTGTGGTGGATAACGGGGGAGGGTGGGCTGTGGCACCCTAACAGTACCAGCCGAACTCGGTTGAGTCCCTTGTCAGGCTGGGAGGAACGTAGAGAGGAGAGGTCCCCTTTTTTGTTTCATTTATATGATGTCAGCTACCCCCTAAAATAGGGGGAAGTGCCTTGGTATATGTATGTATGTATGACGCAACTTCTTACTTGTCGTCTCTTGCGCAGTATGTTATATCTATACTCTCTTAAACAGAAATACAGCTTCTTTTATAAACTAAAAACATAAATATCTCGATAATAATGGTTTATTTTAAGTAAGCAAACAAAAACAGTGCATTCGATTACCGCTTGTCTGACTGTGCCTGCCGTCTCCACACTGAACGGAGTTTGCTCGACAAACTTGCTCAGAGCTGATGAGGTCTATGATGGGTCTCCAGACGCCTACTTCACAAAAAAAGTTGACCGAAGAAGCCTGGGGACTCATCCAGGACCTCCTAGAGAGCACCTCCTTTAACTTTGTCTGGACTTCTGCCCGGAGGTTTAGCCCCTTTGCTGATCCCATTGGATTCCTGATCAGGGGAGGGAGAGACGTTGTGAACGAGAAACGATACCCTGAACGAATCACGGAGATTGTCTAAGGCTTGACCCTAAATTTCTTCCACCTATCCCAGCAACTTTGTACGCATCCTCCCACTGGTGGACAAGCAGGGGGAACACCTTTCCTAGCATTTGCAGCCTCAGCCACTCCCTCTAAGAAATTTTCCTCCCTTGGAGGACTTACTGCCTTTCCCGTCTTTGGTCGGAAAGGGCTTTTTAGACACCACTGTCTTCGCTGCTATCTTGTTCGTCATGACTTTCGTTGGACAGGACTGTTGAGGAGCTGGTGGTTTATAGGGCTTGGATGTCAAAGCCCCATGGAAGAGGGAGTCCTGGTAGTACTTCCTCCATCTCTCAGCAGCATGTTCCACGTCCTTTTGCTCAAACAGAGAATATCCCTCTAAAGAGGAGTTCCAGAGCCTAGCAATCTCGGCACTCGGGACCTGCTAATGGAATCTCTCAGACATCGTATCTCGATGTTTCAGTATGGTGTTCACCCATAAGTTCGAGACTTGATGGGCGAGAAATTCGATGGTGCGGGTGCCTGAGAGAAGGAAAGTTTCTATCGCTTTTCTCATGCGTTCCTTGGAGAAATCCGCGGTTCGAACCAGGATTCGCAGAGTCCCTTACCACACATCAAGCCACGAAGCAGCCTGCATGGCATACTTCGTGACCTTCTCCTAGTTCAGGATATCAGATGCCAAAAACGAGACCTAATTGCTGGAGAGCCTCTCTAGAGACTCCCTTGATGAATTCTTCCAGAGAATGATGGAGAGAAAGAGCTTGACGAGGCTCGTCCAAGATCTCAAAATATCACCTCTGCTGGACGCGGGGAGGTGGGAGAAGCTTGGTTGTAGAGCCGGAATATTGAGAGGAGGAGAGCTCAGAGAGCTGTTGGGCGATCTTAGCCCGGGCACCCTTTAGCCCTTGAGACAAGGGCAAGGCTGCACTAGTCTTAGAGGGCTTCAGAGTGCCAAAGACACGTTCTAAGACTATGTCTTTGCCCTCTCGTGGGGGTATCTCTGGGTTGGTAAACCGTTGAGTACCCTAATAAGAGTTAGAACTTGCCAGAATGCATATTCTGACTCTTTCTGCTCTCCCTCTGAAGTGGGAGTAGCAGCGAAGTCTCCTTCTTCCACCCAAGAGAGCTCCTCTCAGGGTGAGTCGCAGGCATCCCTGAATAGACTAGTGGTTCCTGTAGAGGTTGAGGTCTTTGAAGAGGACTTTGGGAGAGTCTTCTTGTCCTTTGATTACTTCCACGGAAGGAGGTAGAACTCAAGTATCGAAGACCAGATGGGATTGTCCCTCTTGACTTCTGTCAGTGGTGGTGAACTCTCCGTGCGAGGATAAATTTCCTCTGAAGGGGGAAGGGAAGAAGCCCGAGCCTCGCGCGACTCCCTCGGCAGAGGTGAGGTAGGAGTGTGTCCGGTGGGAGAAACAGGAAGGACAGGCCTTGAAAACCTAACAGGAGTTAGTTTCACCCTTGGGGATGTAACCGCATCTGAGACTCCCCTTTTCCTTTTCAGAGGAGAAGCCAAGGTTCCCCGCAGTAGGTCTGCTGGTGCCGTTGGATGGGAGGTCACTGAAGAGCGAGATGACAAAGCAGACCCAAACGCTTGCACTACTGCTCTGACCATGGCACTGAACCAAGGCTGCTTGCTGACTGATGCACTGTCAGAAAGATCCCCTGAAGAGAAAGGGACAGAAGGTTCCCTGTGAGGAATCTCTACCGATGTTTGCAGTGGTAGGTCTGCCTTTAAAGATCGAATCTTCAGGATCCTGAACCCTTCTGCGGAGCCTCCTTTCCCTCTCCACGGTGGTCGCGCTGTAATGCGTTTGCGGGGAGGGGAATGAAGCACCAGTGACCTGTCACAATCTCTTATTGTGAAATTCCTTATGCCTATGGTGTTTTGAAGCCAGAAGAACCTGCTCTACGGTTTGGCGCATGAGCCCAAGGGAGCGCTAGAGCGCTGGAGAGCCGGTGAGCCGGAGAGCACTTGCACACAGAAGAGTGATGGCGCGCAGTGCGGCACTGCGCAGGAGAGCGCTGGCACACAAGACCGCACTGGTGCACAGGAGAGCGCTGAAGCGTAGGAGAGTGCTGGCACTTAGGAAAGCGCTGGTGCGCAGGAAAGCACTCCCAAGTTGGAGAGCGCTGACGCGCAGGAGAACATCGCTGCGACTGAGATTGCTGGAAAGTAGGAGAGCACAGCTGTGCAGGGGAGAGCTCACGAGTTGGAGAGCGCTGTTGCGCTGGCGAGCTGGCAAACACTTGTCCTTGGAGCGGCGAGAATGCGTTGGAGAGCGCTGTTGCGCTGGCGAGCTGGCAAACACTGGTCCTTGGAACGGCGAGAATGCGTTGGAGAGCGCTGGGGCATTGTTAGGCGCTGACACTGCTAAGAACACTCAAGCGCTAGAGAGCACTGATGTGAGTTTGGCGAAGGCGGCGACCATGACAACAACCCTCCACAGGAGCAGGCAGACCAGCAGGCAGATCAGCAGTAGGCCTCCAAAGAGGAGTCTCAAAGAGAGGTCTCTCTGGTCTCTCGCGAATGAGAGAAGTGGTCACTCGTAAGAGACATGCCTTGGACTTTGTTCCACTTCGGAAGGATCAGGAGGGGAAACGCAGTCCTCGGTGGCTGAGGTAGGAGCAGAGGAAGAGGCAGGAATGGAGTACACTGGTGGGGCAGCAGACGAAGCCTCGGAGACAACCATTTTGACCAGGAACAATGGGTCCACCTCTGAATCGGACAAACGCCGAAATACCGCACCTCACTGAAAAACCTGCAACAACACCTCCTTGGAAGGCGGACCGGGCAATCCCAGGGACGGCCACACCTGAGAAAGAGACAAGGTCTCCCTTGCGGGGAGTGGTGGGGCCGACTCGCTACGGGAAGGAACTCCGTCTCTCAAGGACAAAGGTTGACCAGGAGTTAAAGGGCCTGTGCTACTACTCGATGGAACCACGGGGGGAACCGCTCGAGTAAATGCTTCGGAGGACATTGGTGGGGGGGGGGAGAACCAACTTTGGGCTTCTTCTGCTTTAAAGAAATCTTTGAAGGAAAAAGAGTTCCTTTAAGACTTCTTCTTCCGGCGTTGCCCAAACTTTTTCCACTGGGAGGCAGACCACTCCAGACACTCAACACACTTACTATATATGTCACACCATTGCCCCCTACAAGCCAGACACAAACGGTGAGGATCGGTATCCTCGGAAGACATGAAAATGCTGCAGGAGTAGCCCTCAAATTCAGGGCAGGTACACATGACCAGCAAACAAAGGCACACACCCACAAAATGGGGAAGAAAAAGCACAAAAAGATTAACAATGGCAGTCCAAATGGAACGGAGGACAAGCGGTAACTACTGTTCTCCATTCAAGCCAAAAGCAAAAGTGAAGTACAGTACAGTTATAGGTGAGAGTGAGAGGGGTAGTTACTACCCCCCAACCCCCCTTAACTAGAAGGATAGGTGGTTAACCCTTGCTAAATTCTAATGGCTCGTTCTTTCAGCGAGGTAATACCCTTGTATACAGCGAAGGTTTGTATTCCAGTTATGGAACAATGTGGATTTTTTTAAGATTTGGAGTTCTTCTGACTTTGTAGTGGAGACCTAAGCTTAGGACCCCCTGGAGATTGCAAAAATTTGTCTTCCAACAAGGTTGCTTCATGATTAAGGGGAAAAGCTATCTCAAGTCTATGAGTCCCTCCAACAAGAATGTATGTGTGCTTTCCACGCATCAAGTAGATAGGTCTCCAAGAGCAGAAAAGTTCTCTCTGAACAAAGATTTCTCTTCATACTTATGGTTAATTACAGACACCTGGCTCAAGACAAGAATCTTTTACAAGTGCCGGCTCAAGGTCTCGCTGTGTATAGTCGACACTAATCAGAATACTATGGGTATTGTCTATTGTAATTAAAATTTCATGGGATTCAAAACGGGGAATGCAAGACACAAAATACTAAAGGGAGGCTTTCATCGCAGGAGAGGAAACTCGTCTCTTACTCCTGCTGAGAGATGCAAGGGATAAAAATCTTGTTAAGTTTCTCGAACAAGAATAACATCTCTCCCATTGGGAGGACATCCACTCCCTACAGTAGTTGCATGGTGATTCCATGGAACATCTCTTGTCTAGGAAAGAGGTACAAAAAGGATGTGGATCTATGTCTGCCCGGCTCATGAGAATGCCACAAATGGCTGCTATCCTGTCCTGGGAAAGACCGTAAAATGTTATTTTCATTAGTAAAATAAATTTTTGAATATACTTACCCGATGATCATGTAGCTGTCAACTCTGTTGCCCGACAGAAATCTACGGTCGGGATACGCCAGCGATCGCTATACAGGTGGGGGTGTACACAACAGCGCCATCTGTGAGTAGGTACTCAAGTACTTCTTGTCAACAAGAACTCAATTTTCTCCTCGGTCCACTGGTTCTCTATGGGGAGGAAGGGCGGGTCCTTAAATTCATGATCATCGGGTAAGTATATTCAAAAATTTATTTTACTAATGAAAATAACATTTTTCAATATTAATCTTACCCGATGATCATGTAGCTGATTCACACCCAGGGTGGTGGGTGGAGACCAGCATACATGTTAACAAAGAAGCTAAGTATCCCGTATCTTATTTTAGCCGTTATTCAAAATAACAAACATAAAATAAATAAGTACCTGGTAAGGAAGTCGACTTGAACCATTACTCTGCCTTTTTAAGTACGTCTTCCTTACTGAGCCTAGCGATCCTCTTAGGATGCTGAGCGACTCCTAGGTGCTGAAGTATTAAGGGCTGCAACCCATACTAAAGGACCTCATCACAACCTCTAATCTAGGCGCTTCTCAAGAAAGAATTTGACCACCCGCCAAATCAACCAGGATGCGGAAGGCTTCTTAGCCTTCCGGACAACCCAGAAATATTTCAAGAGAAAGATTAAAAAGGTTCTGGAATTAGGGAATTGTAGTGGTGGAGCCCCCACCACTACTGCACTCGTTGCTACGAATGGTCCCAGAGTGTAGCAGTTCTCGTAAAGAGACTGGACATTCTTAAGATAAAAGACGCGAACACTGATTAGCTTTTCCAAAAGGTTGCGTCGAAAATATTTTGCAGAGATCTATTTTATTAAAAGGTCACGGAAGTTGTGATAGCTCTAACTTCGTGTGTCCTTACCTTCAGCCAAGCTTGGTCTTCCTCATTCAGAAGGGAATGAGCTTCTCGTATTAACAGTCTGAAAATAATAGGATAAAGAATTCTCTGACATAGGCAAAGATGAATTCTTAACTGAACACCATAAAGCTTCAGAAGGGCCTCATAAAGGTTTTTAAAATAGAACTTAAGAGCTCTACAGGACATAATACTCTTTCTAGTTCATTTCCAACCATATCGATAAGTTAGGAATAACGAACGATATTGGTCAAGGCCGAGAAGGCAGCTCGTGTTTGGCTAGAAAACCAAGATGTAGAACATGTAGCCGTTTCGGATGAAAATCCGATGTTCTTGCTGAAGGCATGAATCTCACTGACTCTTTTAGCTGGTAAAGCATATCAGGAAAAGAGTCTTAAAGGTGAGATCTTTCAGGGAGGCTGATTGAAGTGGTTCGAACCTGTCTAACATAAGGAATCTTAGAACCACGTCTAAATTCCAACCAGGTGTAACCAAACGACGCTCCTTCGTGGTCTCAAAAGACTTAAGGAGGTCCTGTAGATCTTTATTGTTAAAAAGATCTAAGCCTCTGTGACGGAAGACTGATGCCAACATGCTTCTGTAACCCTTGAAAGTGGGAGCTGAAAGAGATCGCTCTTTTCTCAGATATAAGAGGAAGTCAGCTATTTGAGTTACAGAGGTACTGATCGAGGATACGGATACTGACTTGCACCAGTTTAGGAAGATTCCCCACTTCGATTGGTAGACTCTAAGGGTGGATGTTCTCCTTGCTCTAACAATCGCTCTGGTTGCCTCCTTCGAAAAACCTCTAGTTCTCGAGAGTCTTTCGATACTCTGAAGGCAGTGAGACGAAGAGCGTGGAGGCCTTGGAGTACCTTCTTACGCGTGGCAGACGTAGCAGGTCCACCCTTAGGGGAAGAGTTCTGGGAACGTCTACTAGCCATCGAAGTACCTCGGTAAGTTATTCTCTCGCGGGCCAGAGGGAAGCAACTAGTGTCAACTTTGTCCCAACGTGAGAGGCGAACTTCTGCAGTACCTTGTTGACAAACTAGAACGGAGGGAATGCATATAGAACTAGATGAGACTAATCTAGTAGAAAGGCATCTAAAAGAACCACTGCTGGGTCTGTTGAGAGCCTCTTGGACATCGAGGTTGCGAAGAGATCTATGGTTGGATGGCCCCAGGTGACCCATAGTCTCTTGCATACATCTCTGTGGAGGGTCCAATATGTTGGAATTATTGTCCCTTCCTACTGAGACAAACTGCTAAGACATTCAAGTTGCCTTGGAAGAAATTTGTTACTAGTGAAAAGTCTAGACCTGTAGAACAGGAGAGGAGGTCACTAGCGAACTCGCACCATGTCAGAGAGTAGGTCCCTCCTTGCTAGGAGATGAACATCAAAGCAGGGAGTTGTCCGTGTTGACCTCCATTACTTTGTCTTGAAGGAGAGACCTGAAGCTTTTCCAGGTCAGACTTACTGCCAGAAGCTTCTTGCAGTTAAAATGCATTGTCCTTTGACGCGAGTTCCATAATCCCGAGCATTCCCTACCGCCTAAGGTCGCACCCCAGCCTACGTCCGATGCGTCTGAGAAGAGAACGTGGTTGGGAGTCTGAACAGTCAGGGGAAGACCCTATAAAAGGTTGATAAAGTCCTTTCCTCAGGTTAGACCAGACTTATCTTCCGGAAACCGGGATCGAGACCGCTTCTAGCGTCCTGTCCTTTTCCAGTGAAGAGCTAGATGAAACCGAAGAGGACGGAGGTGTAGTCTTCCAAGTGACACCAAATGCACCACGGATGACAGTGTCCTAACCAGACTCATCCACAGCCTGACAGGGCCGTATTCCTTCTTCAGCATCTTCTGGATGGATAGCAGGGCTGGGGATTGATCTTCTTGTTCAGCCATGTCCTCATCAGGGGGTTCCTCATCCGAAACTGATGAGGAAACGGCAACGGAGTGGGCAACGTCTGACTCGCTGAATCCGGTCGCACTGGTGGATGCGTGACGGAGCCGGACACAAGATCATGGTACTGCTGCACAGTCTGTGAACTGTCAACCATGGGGAAGCGAGGAAGTACAGCGACAACCCGAAACTGTCTAGACTGTCTGGGTAGTACAGACAACCCCTTATCGGGTTGCTGAGGTTGCCGCACTGCGTCACAACAAGTCACCTCTGCTGGTTGTTGAACGTCTTCCCAGTGACACACTGAACGTCCACAACCACCTCCGAGAGTAGCATAACATCAACGTGCGACTGGCAACCCACACTGGGTCGCACCGGTGGAGGAACCATCTCAACTGGCGGACGTGAGTAGGATACCTCAGCGTCAACAGGGCGTACAACCAACCGGTAGGAAGGTCGTTGGCAAGAAGGGTCTTCTCCGTAAAAAATCCTCTATCAAGGACTAAGCTTGGACTGCATGTCTTGCAACAAAGCCCAAGGTCTCTGGGAGCAGGTGTGGCAACAGACGGGGTTAGCGACTGAAGCGGAACCATTTACCCTCCCTGGAAGCATGTTATGCTTAAATAAAAGTCCATAGGAGGCTAAGCAGCTTAAGGCTCCTCTCCAAATGACAGAGTCCTCAAGGGAATATCAGAAGGAGGGAGAACAGCACTTTCTCATCTACAGGAACCATATCCGAGAAAAGCTAGGTTCTCTCAGTGAGGGTTTCACTGGTGCAAAAGCAGCAGACCAGAAGGCAACGTTATGAAACTGCTTGACAGTCTGTGAACTGTCAAAAACTGAACTGTCAACCACAACAGGAGCGTGAGGACATACAGCACTGGTGTATAAGTAGCAGACCAGAAGGCAACGTCATGTAACTGTATGACAGTCTGTGAGTTGGCAACAACCAAAGTTGTGTGGGGAAGCCTCAACTCCTGACTGACTAGTTTGCTGCTGGCGAGTGGCGGTAACCACAGTGTGTTGCGGAGGCTGACACACCGTGTCAAAACACGGCAGCTTGTGGTAGCTCACGCACGGCAACGGAGTGCTGTGTGTGTGGGAGTCATCATACATCTGGCAGGGTTGACTGTGCATGGGTTGAGGAGCTCTCACAACAAGTGTGTGAGAGCAGGAAGCCATGCCGGGCGCACAACCGTGGGAGGTGTAGGCCCACGGGTGCATCGTCAACCTTCTCTGCAGTCGGAGTGTGGGAGCTGGCAACAACAAAAGCAGAGTGCTGGTGCGTGGGAGGGGCTGCGGTGGGTTGAGGAGCATGCGGTATGGTATGCGGAGCATGCTGTAAGGTATGCGGCTCATGCTGCATGGTATGCGGAGCATGCTGTAAGGTATGCAGAGCATGCTGCATGGGCTGCGGAGAATGCCGCATAGTGCTGGAACCCGGCAGCTCTACAGAACCTTCCCACTGCTGATGCGGTAGCTCACGCATGTTAGCAGATGGTGCAGCAAGAACATGCGTCTGGCAGGGTGGACTGCGCATCGGTGGAGGAGCTCTCACAGGTGGAGGGTGGGAGCAGGCAGCCGCAGTATCTGCTGAGCGCACAACCTCGGCGGGTTGTAGGTTAACAGGTGCATTGTCAACCTTCCAGCACGATACTCCTGCATGAAGGAGCAAGCTGAGACTGTATAGTCTGCAGCATGGACCACTAGGGTCTATGAAAGACAACAACAAACGGAGCTACTGTCCATTGTGACTGAGGGTCTAAAACAGCTGGTGCGGCAACAGACGGAGTTACTGCCTGTTGCGGTACCACCTTGCCTCTCTTGGGAGGTGTGCAGTTGTCGTACTGCAGCGAGTCCGAACTGACCCAGTGGCTACACCTAGGCCGTTGGACTTGCGCGGAAGGGACCGACTTGCACTTAAAAGCTGCAAGAATTGGTCCATGGTTTCTGCGAGAAACCTCTTCCGCAGACGAGGAATAAATGGGCTCTCTCGTCTTTGTGTGGGTGGGGTGATCACGTCGGCAACGTGTGTAGATACACCCGAAACCACGGAGGGAAACGTCTGTTCGTCGATCAAGGCCTGTGGAACCCACAAGTCCTTCGACATTACTTCTCCCCTGGGCTTGGGAGCTTGTAAGAGGTATCGGATTAGGTGAACAACTGGCACGAACAGACGAACCCTCGAACGCAACACTGTAACACTTTGCGCATATCACTTTATCACTTTTGATTTTCTGTTTGCACTTATTTCACTGAACACAAACTTTAAGTGGTTTGTACCTGAAACACGCAATCCTATCCTTCATTAAAAGGTAGTAATTGCGAAAACAGTATTACAATGTAACAGAAAAACATAATGAAAGATAAAGAATTCAGTGGCTGGAAAAGAAACTAAACACTAGATCAAATAAACTACGTTTAAAATCTCTCACCGCATAAAGCCTGGGAACAAGAATAAAACTCTAGAAACGTTTTACTTTCTTCCCCTATAGCGACTAGGGAGAAGAGCAAAAAACGAGAACAACGTTACCCGCTTGAACGAAACGTTTATCCTCCTCTCTCTCCCTCCGTCTCTATCTCTCTCTCTCTCTCTCTGACTAGAACCTGAGAGATGAGCCCAATTATATATATCGTTAAAACATATTATTTGTTAAAGGAAAAAAACTGAAAGGTTTCCAAAATAAAAAGTTCCTTTATTAGAATTAAAACCATTTAAGCTAAGAAAGAATGAAAGAAACGCTAGAATCGGTTTACTCTTACTGCAACGTGAAACCGTGAAATACTCTCTCTCTATCGTAACGATAGAGCGCAAGTTGAACGTTCTGAACGTCAACAACTGCGGAGACTAAACAAAACGTTAGTTCAACTTTGAAAACAGTACGAGACTATCAAAGAAATTCTTTCAAAAACATTAAAATTAAAATAGCATAAATTCTTAACAGGAAAAACGATATGACGGGCTCAATGTTAATTAACTTCGGTTCCAAGTAAGGCCCGCCTACTATTAGGAAAGGTCGCATATAAACAAACAAAAATTAATTTTTATAAGTTTATAATAAATGGAAAGTTAATCGAAGAGGCCTATAAATGGCGGAGAGATATAAAATAACCAAAAACCTAAACACACTTCCGTCTAAGGGAAGGGTGGGTCATAAAAAGTGAAAGAGAGTCTATACTCTCTTCGACACCAACACTTCCGTCTAAGGGAAGGGTCGGCCATTTAAAAGTGAAAGAGAGTCCATACTCTCTTCGTCACCATAATAAAATCTATCCAAAACGAGTTCAAGTTTTGAAATGAAGATAAAACCCCTGCATAGCGAAAGCTCAAAACTGGAATAGTGTACTTCACCAAAAAGTTGTGAAAACAAATCCAGTTAGGGACGGCGTATTAGTAGGTCTTGCCGGAGGCACGACAGAGGAAAAATTGAGTTCTTGTTGACAAGAAGTACTTGAGTACCTAGTCACAGATGGCGCTGTTGTGTACACCCCCACCTGTATAGCGATCGCTGGCGTATCCCGACCGTAGATTTCTGTCGGGCAACAGAGTTGACAGCTACATGATCATCGGGTAAGATTAATATTGAAAATTCCTTGATTTACAAGATATAAAGCACTCACTCGAAACACTCAGATAATGAATAGTAATGGAAGAGACCATGAATGAAGAAAAGATACATAAGTCATAAGCACTAAACACTAAAAGGGTAAGCAAGTTGAAAGCGAGAGGCTCGATCATAGAGAGGAAGTGAGAGCACATCTTCACTTCACAACCACCAGTGTTGTGAGGAGGCATACACTCTGCTTGCCTAGTAACGAAGCATGGTACAATCAAACAAAAATTTTCTTAAATTGGCCTGTCATAAAATAAACGACTAGCAGTTACCCATATAAATGACTGAAGTTTGCATCTGCATAGGAATAAATTCTCTTATTAAAGTATTAAAGTAAGAGGGTTTGTAATCGTGTGGTAACAAAGAGGGAATGCCATAATTGTAAAACTTAAAAGAACTGAACAGATTTACCTATGCCATAAACTAAGAGGTTCAACATCCAGTAAGGATTGGTAGGACTGGTCATTGAATGGTTGAGTATCTCATAAAAAATGGGAGGAATCTAAATCAGTAATGTAGTTGCTACATGCTACAGTTACATTAAAGGAGCCGTTATCCTTTAATATGTACCACCGCCAGGTTTCCACATGTAGACGCCACCAACCAGGAGTCATGATGCTTCTCAAATGAGGTCTTGTATTACTAATTAGCTAAATGCCATACAAAAATTAATTTATTATCTCCTGGGGGACCACAACTACAAACTGGGATACTATTAAGGAAGTTAATTTCTATGGGGATATGGATGATCTTATGTTTGCTTTCAATATTGAAGGAAATTCTGTATCAACAAATAATCTGAGATAATTCATCAATAGAGTAATATTGAAAATCTATATCTAAAATTTAAGCGTAATGTTACACATGACTATTCTAACATATCAGAAAATGTACAGTACTGCCCCTTTTGGAAATGCCTACAAAAAGCTGAACCAAACAAACTGACTGCAACTGTATACCCAACTGTATATAATAAATTTACTGTAAATTTAAAATCTTGGATGATATACCATAATTCCAGTAGCCAACAAAATTCAAACTTCACAAATATTTTAAATAAATTTATATTTTTCCTAACACTACAAACCTGAAACATTTAAGTATGACTTCACTAAAGCTGTGACAGCCGTCAAGCTTTGTAAGGAGGTAAACATAACTGGCTGCCAGACAAGTCCTTCATCCACCGAACGGGTAGCACTATCTTTGCTTTACTCTTAAACTAAGGCTTGCTGGGTTAGTTGAGCTGAGCAGTGTAACTTGTGGGGTGCTACTCACAACCTCTACCTGGAATTTTGGAAATTCAGATTACAGTACTGTATTTTTGGCTAGAAAAAAGTCTATATTTCCTGTTTTAAATAGTTCTTTAAATAAAAAATATGTTTTATTGCTTGAACATGATAAATTTAAAATATCAGTAATTTGCATTTTTTCTAACTATACAAACCTGAGTTCTTTACATAGGTGTATGATATCAGGGAACCTGAAAGACACCTTTTAAAATTTTCACCGACATGTCAACAATCGACTGGTCGTTACCACTTACCAGTCCCTGCCTGGCTTACTGATAAACCACTTTGATTCAGACAATTGGTGGGTAATTTGTGTAGAACTCAGGTTTGTATAGTTAGGAAAAATACAAATTACTTCCAAAGTTGTCATTTGTTCTACACAAACATTATAAAACTTTGTTCTTTACATAGGGAGACTCATCCTTAGGAGGGCGGAAGTCCCCTTTTCATCTGGCTGAAACTTGAACTCGGGATTACTACACTCGAGCATGATAATGTGCAAAGAGTTAGAATCCTTACACCTTGTTGACCAGTGGCTTGAAAATTCTAGCAGGTCAACAGTCCGTCCACTAGAGGAGAGCAAATGTAAAGAACACTACTGTGACAACTATCTTGGGCAATAATGAACAACAGGTGTGCATTACACACAATAAATTGGTTTCCCAGACAAATGACACTCCGTCTCTTAAGGAGCTTAGGAATAACACTTCTATAAACAATTATCATACAGCTATGAGCTACATGGGGTAACTTGCAGCCAACGTGGTGTCAGATGCTGTGGCCCAAGAGAGGGGAAGGTGAAGAAAGTAAAAATAAACAAATTTTAAAATTCACCCTAGACTAATAAATTACCTTTGTCCTATATCAGCTGCTGATGGTCCTTGAGAGGAGCTATGGTAGCTAAAACACTTGCTGAGCAACTACGAGAGGCTCTAGAGAAAAAAATGTTAAGAGACTTGTAGGTCAATTTCTGCAGGTCAGTGTGAAGGTTGTCGGGCATTTCAAAACTCCTGTTTATAAAACCTGCATCACTGAAAGGTTCGTCCTAAATGACATGGACATGCTTACACCCCTGACATTGTGTCCCTCAATGGGAGGAAGGAGGATTAACAACAAAGTCAATGGCTTCCCTGATCCATGAAGAGATCATATTCTTGGTTACCTTCTTTTTATTAATCCCAGTGGTAACAAAAAGATGTTTTAAATGGGGCTGAGCTTTCCTTGTATGCTTGAGATAAAATTTTAATGCTTTCACAGGACACAGCATTAGGATCATTGGTTACTTTCCTTACACTCAAAATCTGAAAGGATGTGAACTCGGAATCAGGTAGTAATAAATTCAGTGACGGAGGAGAACAAGGCCTGCCTCCAAATGAGAGATGTCATAGGAGAGACCATGGAGCTCGCTAACACTCTTGGCGGAGGCCAAATGGGGAAGAAAGACAGTTTTCAATGTGAGGTTACGGTCAGTAGCCAACCTTAGTGGCTTGTACGAATTACTTTGGTAACGTTCCCGGGAGGTGGTCTCACTTTTGACAGAGGGCAGGCCTGTTTGAAACTTCCCAAGATCATGAAAAGCTCCACCCAAGAGGAAATGTCAACTCCTTTCACCCTAAAGACCTGGCTCCAGACCGAATAATACCCTTTCACTGCTCATACCGAGCCATTTCTACTTCTGGAGATGAAGTAAAAATTCAGCCATGAAGGGTATACAGTATTGGCTTTTTGAGATGTGTCCCATCCATGACACCAACCATAGAAAATATCCCAGTTCACTTGGTAAACCGAGGATGATGACCTCTTAGGGCATTCAGAAATCTGCTTCGCCACTTCGCAAACACCCTGAGTGAGGAGATGCAGTACAACCTCCAAGCGTGAAACTGTAGGGACCCGAATGAATTATGGAATATCTGGGCGTGGTTACTGTAGCAGGTCGGGAAGGGGAGACCTCCACTGGCAGCAAGAGCAGGTCCAAATACCACTTCTACTCGCAGCCATAGCGAAGCTATTAAGAGTCATACTTAGGTTGCAAGACAACCTGACTTTTCAGAACGTTTCTCATCAGGCAGAATGAGGGGAAAGCATAGACATCCAGACTTTCCCAAAGATGTTGGAAGCCTTCCTCAAATGCTACCTCTGGATCTGTCAATGGTGAGAAATACACTATTAGTTTCCAGTTGAGGGAAGTTACCAACAACCCCAACAAAGTTATTATTTTCTTTCCTATCGGAGGGCTCAAAGACCACTCGGATCCAACTACCCGAGTCTTCCTGCTCAGAATGTCCTTCTTGCCCAGTATGAAGTGGGTCAACATATTCTAGAAGACAAAGCAGCCCTGAAATAGTACCTCCTCCCATGCTTAAGTATACCAGTATGGTTGTGGCTTATCAACACCCCTCAATGGCCTGAAATTGCTGCAATACTACAAATTTTGCTTTCAATTATGGAAAATTTATGTGGCTTTGACAATCTGACTTGGACCACCATCCAGATGCCACATGTTACAGCAGATGTGTCCTCCATCCTTCCCTCAATGCAAAGGAGGGGACAGGAGGTCTACCCCTCTGCGAAGGTTGTAATCTATTAGCCACCAACTCAGATCTTCTCTGCTCTTCCTCCATCGGACCCAACATTCGGTGAGGATCCCTGATTTGCGACAAGTTGGACTTTGGCTGCTACTGAAATGAGCGCATGCAAAGGCGGCTGTTCAGGACCAAGCGCTTTGGCAAGGCCAGGTCACTTAGAAGTTGTTGCCACTGGTGCGCTTTTGACAAATCACGTCTTAGGAACAGCAATACTACTTCCCTGAATCTTGCCAGTCAATCCTGTGATGGGACCACTCTCCCTTTGTGTCTATCTCTATACCAAGGTATACCCGATTCTGTTTGGGCTTTAGAATTGACATATCTCTGTTCACCATGACACCCATAATGTGACAAAACTCGAGTGGGCTCTAGAATTAACTTCTCGTTTCACCATGACCCCCTTATGATGAATCTCGAGAAGCCTAACTCATTGAAAGAGAAGGATCGTCACCAAGTCAGCCAAAATCAGCCAGTTGTCCAGATGATGCAAGACAGATCCCGTTGTTATGGGTCCAGGTTGATATTAAGATGAAAATTCTAGTGAAGACTTGCAGAGCTGTTGATAGCCCAAAACACACTACCTTTAACTGGTATACCTTATCCCCCACTACAAATCAGAGGTACTCCCTATAGGCATGACAAATTGAGATTTGGAAGTAGGCACCCAGGAGGTCTATTGTGATCAAGACGTCTGGTAGTCTTTTGTCTGTCTGACCGGTGCTGCAGTCTGCATCTTTAACGGAGTCTGTGGAACAAACTTGTTCAACGCTAAAAGGTCAACTGCATAAACGGTCTCCAGCCTCAAGACGTCTTTACGACAAGAAAGAGTAGACTGTATAAGCCTATGACTTGAGGCCTCCTGGAGAGCACCCTTCTCTACCATCATCCTGCTCTGTCCAAAGGGCACGTCTTTTAACAATCCCCAAGTAATGGGACGATGACCTCACTGGGAAATGAATTTGGGAGACCGAGAGTTAGGGAGTGGGACTAGATAACCTGAACGCAGGACACATACTGTCCAGTGTTGTCTCATGAAACTGTCATTTCTTCCACCTGGAACTAAGAGATCTACCCACCAGTAGTATTGCAGGTTGCATGAGGAATGCCCTCTACTAGGGGTATTGTCCTCACTTACCTCCTCTACCCCTTGTCCTTTTGTCTCTCACCCAAAAATGGACCCTCCTGGGGGTCCTGGCATTTGTTAGTGGATTAAACAGGTTGGGAATCATCCTTATAAGGCATATGAGCCCGTCTACCTACAGGTGAGGCTTTCTGTTACACCATAGCCCGAGTCACTGGATGCCAGGATGTTATTGCTTGAAGGATGGAGTAATGACTCGTCTTCGTCCACTTCATCAATGCCTCAATGTCTTCTATAGGGAAAAATTATGGGTCTTTACAGGTGAAGTGACATCAAATAACTATGAAAAAATTTAACAACATTCATAATTAACTCTGTGCCATAAATTAATAAACACACGGCCACATTTTCAGCCCATGTGCATTGCACTGGAGCGACCCACTGTTTTCTTAACAATGCATCCTTTGGGAAGAAATACAAGGAGATAATTTCACCTTCTGTATTCAAGCACCCCGCTGCAACACACCTGTGAGGCATTACAATGCATAGAATCTCAAACAACTTATAAGAAATCCCTTTTCCAACAAGCAAAATCTGTTCTAGCAAACCTACATTTAAATAAGACTTCTTGTCGAAGTCTCTCCATGACATCACATGTACTTCCTGCCCAAGTGACTGGTAGGGAATGGCACATTTATGGCGTGAAAATGAATCATGAAAAGCACAGCAATTTAGCTCCAACACAAAATAACATGAACATAACAGTTGATAAATACCAAACTCAAACTCTTTCTGTTGGGGTAACTCTAATAAAAGAGAGAATTGGCATTCACCACGTCAGCCCACCGTTAACAGAGATGTTATGCAGGTAAAGGATTTCCCTGAGAAGAACCGGCCTCTGGAATCTGGAGATGCATTGTGGGTAAGGAATTCAATCACCTTGGTGCCTGTCAAGATGATGCTCTTAAATACCCTACACTTATAGGGATCGGCCAGATCTTCAGTTGTAGCTAAATAAGCCAACCACACTCCAACAGTGGTCCATCTAGGATGAGGCCTGGAGGGTTGTCATTGCCCTCCTCTCCATATTCAGGGTGTCTGCTGCAGAAAGACTAACTGATTAAGCCAATAACTGATCCATAGCTGTGCCTTGGCCAAGGCCAAAAATGCCGGATCTAAATGTAAAGAAGTTGGGTAAGCTTCTTGTACCTCATAGTACGTTCTCTGTCTGAGAAACTGAGGAGGAATGATCTTTGACAACTTCCAAGCCCTAAGGGAGTCCTTCCAAGCCAAGATCTGGGAGTACACCTTGTCGAGAGCCTCAGCTGGCAAGATCAACTCTACAGCCAAGAACAGTCAAGGGGAGCAAGGAGCCTCACCCACATCACTTAATTACCTGATACAGACTAGAAGCTTCAGAAACTGTAATTGATTCCAACTTCCCACCTCAGCAACCGGAGCCTTAGAGACAGATGGTTGGGGAAGTGCTAGGATGGAGGTACAGAAGTTGAGTCAGAAAAGGCTTCATGTTCCTCCTCAGCTGCCCCACATGGACGGCATTAAGAAGGGTCAAACGGGTCATTGATACAGCAACGAGGCTTCGATGGACATTCCCAAGGGTCATCAGACGGTAAGTCTCTGTGGTATTGGAAGCCCCGTTCTTCGAGATAGTAGCGAGATGTTTGCTTTCTCTGGGTAGGGCCTATTTCCCAGTAAAGAAAGCCAGGATGCAAGGCATTTTCTTGGGCCTACTGCCTCCAGCTGAGCTTTGACTGGAAGCTTAATCGAGTCTTGCTTTCTTCACAAGATACCACTACTTCATTTAAAGTTAAAACGGCCGTTTCCAGCTTCGTTGGAGTCATACTCTTGTTGAAGGTTGTAAATGTAATAACATATAAAAAATTTTTCAAAAGTTGCAATTTGTTCCCATACAGAATACAAACCTTCGACATTTAATATGACAAATTCGGATATAATTAGTATTATTCCTAACCATACAAACCTTAGCTATTTACATGGGGGTATTACTTTCGGCGTAGCTGAATGACGAGCCATTAGATTTTTAACGAGGGTTAACTACCCTCTCGCTAGTTAGCGAGGGGGAAGGGGAGGGGTAGCTAGCTACCCCTCCCCCGTCACACACCGGTGAACTGATTCACTTCGCTTAGAGGTAGGACTTCACGGGGGACAGGGCTGGCGGGCAAATATGTGTAAATAGCTAAGGTTTGTATGGTTAGGAAAAATACAAATTATCTCCGAATTTGTCATTTGTTCCGTAACCGAAATAAAAACCACGCTATTTACATGGGGTGACTTAACCCTTAGGTAGGGTGGAAAGTCCCAGCCTTACTGGCTTTGCCTTTTGCCCGGGGACTCAGAATCCGAGTGAGTAGCACTCGAGAAAAGGAGTCCCAGCACCTCGCAAATTCCTTGCTCCGCAAGGAACGTGCGGCCTACATAAGCTTGTGTGTGAAGGGATGAAGTGTGACTTGTCCTAGGAAGTTGACCTGAAGTCCTTTAGATGGAAATCTAGGCTAGGATGCTCCCAATACCACCTCGTCAGGGTATGGGGGACGCGACAGTATTATATTAATACTAGGAACACAAGGAAGCATGGTTTACCTGCAGTGGTTTGAGGTCAGCTATGCAGAGAACCCAGGATGCTGCTTTCCCCAAGAGAAGGGAGGATGAAGAAAATAGTAAGGGCCAGACATACTTTTTCATTCATGCAGTCTAAAACCGGGTAACAATGCCCTCAACCTTCTGCTACCTGTCCATTAAGGAGCCTGAGGTTAGCCCAGCTGTTGTGCAGCCACTACAGGGCCGATAGAGAAAGTATCGAGGCTCCTGTGGGTCACGTCCTGCAGATAGTGGGCTGTGAAGGTAGTTTGACGCTTCCAGACCCCAGCTTGTAACACCTGCGTCACAGAGAAGTTTCTCTTGAATGCCAGGGACGTTGCGATGCCTCTGACATCGTGTGCTCTAGGGCGACGTGATGGAGGAGGGTCTGGATTCAGGGCATGATGGATGACCCTTCGAATCCAAGCTCAGATGGTATTCTTGGTGACCTCCTCTTCGTCCTTCCTGTGCTCACAAACAGGGCTTGCACACGAGGACGAACTGCAGCTGTTCTTTTAAGATAACGCCTCAGACTCCTTACTGGGCATAGTAGGAGATGGTCTGGGTCATCTGTTACGGAACGAAGACTCAAAATCCTGAAGGAGTCGAACCGTGGGTACGGAACTCCAGGATTTTGAGTCTTAGCAACAAACTCAGGGACGAACCCGAACGTTACCTCCCCCCATCCCCTTGAATGGGCGACGTCGTACGAGAGACCATGAAGTTCACTGACACTCTTGGCTGAGGCCAGAGCGATCAGGAACACTGTCTTCCAAGTCAGGTGATGATCAGAAGCCTGGCGTAATGATTCGAACGGAGGTCTCTTAAGAGCCCTGAGAACCCGAACCACGTTCCATGGAGGTCTCACTTCCGACTGAGGGCAGGTAAGTTCGTAGCTTCGTATGAGCAAAGAAAGTTCCAGCGAGGAAGAAATGTCTTTTCCTTTCAGCCTGAAGGCCAGGCTCAAGGCTGAGCGATAGCCTTTCACCGCCGAGACCGAAAGGCGCATTTCCTCCCGCAAATATACAAGAAACTCCGCTATTGCTGGAATAGTGGCATCGAGGGGAGAGATACCCCTCCCACGACACCAACCACAGAAGACTCTCCACTTAGCCTGGTAGACCCCTGCAGATGACTTTCGCAGGTGTCGAAACATCCTCTCCGCAACTTGTTGCGAAAAGCCTCTCTCTGTGGGGAGATGCTGGATAGTCTACAGGTGTGAAGTCGAAGCGATGCTACGGCTTTGTGGAATATGTTGCAGTGTGGTTGCCTGACTAGCTCGTGTCGTGGGGGAAGTTCTCTTGGGAGTTCCATCAGGAGCTGCAGAAGGTCCGGGAACCACTCTGCATGATGCCATAGCGGAGCTGTCAAGGTCATTGACAGGTTGACCGATAGTCTGGTCTTGTTCAGCACCCTTCTCATCAGACAGAACGGTGGGAAGGCGTAGACGTCGATGTTGTCCCACCGTTGTTGGAAGGCATCTTGCCAGAGTGCCTTGGGGTCCGGGACTGGGGAGCAGTACAGCGGCAGTTTCAAGTTCAAGGCTGTCGCGAACAGGTCCACTGTCGAGGAACCCCACAAAGTCAGGACTTTGTTGGTTACTAGAGGATCCAAAGACCACTCAGTACTCACTATCTGCGAAGCTCTGCTCAGACTGTCGGCGAGCACATTCCTTTTGCCCGGAATGAAGCGAGCTGATAGCGGTATCGAGTGGGCTTCGGTTCATCTCAGAATCTCTACTGCAAGATGGGATAGCTGTTGTGAAAAGGTACCTCCCTGCTTGTTGATATATGCACTACTGTGGTGGTGTCGCTCATCACCACCACAGAGTGACCCGCCAGGGTCTGTTGGAACTGTTGAAGGGCCAGACATACGGCCTTCATTTCTAGCAGATTGATGTGGAGGTACTTTTCTGATTCTGACCATAGGCCTGAAATCCTGTGGTTCAGAATGTGGGGCCCCCACCCTTCTTCTGACGCGTCCAAGAACAGCATCAAATCCGGGAGAGGACGAGAAGATCCACTCCCTTTCGAAGGTTTCCGTCGGTCAACCACCACTGCAGGTCCATCCGTTCCGCAGGCCCCATAGGGACCAGAATGTCCGGGGAATCGTAGCCTTGATTCCACCGGGACTTGAGCCACCATTGCAGGGATCTCATCCTGAGGCGGCCATTTGGAACTAGACGGGCCAAGGAGGACAGGTGACCTAGAGGACGTAACCAAGATTGGGCTGGAAGCTCTTCTCGTCTGAGGAAAGGCTCTACGACCCTCCTCAGCCTTGCTATCCTGTCGTCTGATAGAAAGGCTTTGTGGAGATTGGTGTCCAATATCATGCCTAGATATACCAGTCATTGAGATGGAAGCAGAGAAGACTTCTCGAGATTTACCATGATACCTAGGTCTTGGCAAAGTCCCAGAAGCTTGTCTCGGTGTCGAAGAAGGGTCGACTCCGAGTCTGCCAGGATCAGCCAGTCGTCCAGATAGCGAAGGAGACGGATGCCGATCCTGTGTGCCCACGAAGATATCAGGGTGAACACTCTGGTGAACACCTGTGGTGCTGTGGAGAGACCGAAACATAGCACCTTGAACTGGTAGATCTTGTTGTCTAGGCTGAATCTCAAATACTTCCTGGAAGATGGATGGATTGGGATCTGGAAGTACGCGTTCTTTAGATCCAGTGTGCACATAAAGTCTTGCGGTCTCATCGCAAGTCTGACCGTCTCTGCTGTCTCCATGCTGAACGAAGTTTGTTTGACAAACTTGTTCGAGACTGAGAGGTCGATGACAGGTCTCCAGCCTCCAGATGCCTTCTTTACAAGAAAAGAGTCGACTGAAGAAGCCTGGGGAGCCTTCGACAACCTCTTGGAGAGCATCCTTCTTGAGCATGGTCTCGAGTTCTGCCCGAAGGGCTAGCCCCTTTGCCGATCCCATGGCATAGGAGCTCAACGACACTGGATTCGCTGTCAGGGGAGGTAGAGATTTTATGAACGGCACGCGATATCATTGGCTGATCACGGAAATCGTCCAGGAATCGGCCCCGAGTTGCTGCCACCTGAACGCGCAACTTTGCAGGCATCCCCCCACTGGTGGACATGCAGGGGGATTGCCAATCCTAGCGTTTGCGGCCTCGGCCGCTCCCTCTAGGATTCTTGCCTCCCCTGGAGGACTTTCCGCCCTTCCTGTCCTTGACCGGAAAGGGCTGCTGTTTGGACACTTTTGCCTTTGCTGCCGGAGCCTGTTTCAATGTCCTAGACTGACGAGGCTGTTGTTGTTGAGGTGCTGGAGACTTGTAGGGTCTGGATGTAAGAGCCCTTTGGAGGAGAGAATCGTGATTCGATTTCCTCCACCTCTCAGCTGTCCGTTCCACATCCTTGGGCTCAAACAGGCTCTTTCCAAGGATGGAAGTGTGTCTGAGCTTGCAGACATCCACGGCTGGAACCTTCGAGTGGAACCTCTCGGTCACCGCATCACGACGCTTCAAGATCGAGTTTGCCCACAAGTTCGAAACTTGGTGAGCTAGAAACTCGATGGTGTGCGTGCCCGAGAGGAGAAAAGTCTCCATGACCTTCCTGGTGCTCTCCTTGGACAAGTCCTCGGATCCCAACAGGATGCCCAGAGACCCCAGCCAGACATCCAGCCACGAAGTGGCCTGCATGGCACACTTTGCAACTTTCTGCTGGCTCAAAATCTCTGTAGCCGAGAATGTCACCTGCCGGGCGGAGAGTTTCTCAAGAGAAATTCCCCTGGAAAGCTCGTCCACAGAATGGTGGAGAGGAAGAGCTAAACAAGACTCTCCCATGATCTCAAAGTACCTCCTCTGTTGTACACGAGGAGGTGGGAGGAGTTTGTTACCGGCAGAGGAACGGCTGGAGGAGGCGTGTTCGGAGAGCTGCCTCTCAACCTTGTCTCTGGTGCTCTTCACCCCCTGGGACCAGGGCAGAGCCACAATGGCCTTCGGAGGTTTTTGAGTGCCGTAGACTTGGTCCAGAACCGTATCCTTGCCTTCGCGATGGGGGGTCTCCGGATCCTCGAACCCGTTGAGTTGCCTCATTAGATTCAGGACCTGCCAGAAGGCATGCTCCAACTCATGCAGCTCTCCTCCTTGTGGACTGGCAGCAAAGTCTCCTGTCCCCAGCTGCTCTACTTGGGGGGACACGTGGACGTTCTCCTGGGGTCTTGCTGGCTCTAGTTGAATCTGGGATGAAGACTTTGGGACGGTCTTTGAGTCCTTGGGCTCCCTCCTAGGAGAGATACAGGACTCCAGTAAAGAAGTCTGAGGGCTCCTCTCTGCCCCCACACGAGACGATTCTCCTATTCGAGGTGGGGTTCCTCCCATTGGTGCCGTGGGAGAATGTCTCACCTCGCTGGACTCTCCTGAGGACGGAAAGGCTTCGTCCACAGGAGAAGGAAAAAACGTCTGAGAGGGGGAAGGGGCTTTCCTGATGGACTTCTTGGGAGCCAGTTTAACTCTAGGAGAAGTCACCACAAAGTCTACTCCTCTCCTTCTCTTCAGCGGAGACGAGGCTGCCATTGGTTTGAGGCTTAGATCAGCGAGGGCCGGCTTAACAGCCTGGACGACCGCTTTGATCAGGGACCCAAACCAAGGCTGACGGCTGACAGACGCAGTGTCAGCAACTCCCGCTGGAGGAAGGGGATCGGGTGATCCTTAGGAGTAGACACCACAGGGCCTGCCTGAAAAGAAGAAGAAGACTGTTGCCTAGACCTCTCTGAAGATTCTTCCTCCTCTTGCAAGTGCGCTGTTCTGCGCTTACGGGGTGGAGATCGTGAAGACGATGATCTGAAAGTACGCGCTCCAGAAGACTCGCAAGGTTGCCCGTGCTGCGAAACCCGGCGGGAATCGCGGTCGAGATCGCTCGATATTAAAATCGCGGGTTCGCGCGCGGGCAAACGTTGGCGCATATGCGCGCGGAGATGAAAGCGCTGGTGCGCGCGGAGATGAAAGCGCTGGTGCGCGCGGGCGAGCGGGCGCGCGGGCGAGCGGGCGCGCGGGCGAGCGGGCGCGCGGGTGAAAGTGCTCGTGGGTGCGCAGGTGAGGGTGCGTGCGGTTGTAAGGGTGAGCGCTGGCGGCCGGGAGAACGACGGCGCGCAGGGGAGCGATGGCGAGTTGGCAAGCGATGGCGCGTAAGGCGAGAAAGCGACCGACTGCGCACAGGCGAGTTAGTGAGTGGGCTCGTAGGAGACCTTCGGCGATCTGAAGTATGGGCGCGTGGGCAAGTTAGAGAGCGCTTGCGCACAGGTGAAGGATCGTGCGGGCACGCAGGAGATTGCTGGCGCATAGGAGATCGTTGGCGCGCAGTTGCGCGGTCAAGAGATATCAGCTGGGACGCAGGACCAGAAGGTGTAGTGGCGCGCAAAGGCGAACGCTAGTGGGCGCGCACAGGAGACTTCTCGCGGGTGAGCAGAGACCCGTACCAGTCTAGAGGTGCGCACAGGTGAGTGCACGCGATGGCGCGCAGGCGAAGGCTGACGCGTGGGCGAGTTCTGAGGGGCGCGCAGGAGATCGTCGCCGAGGAGGCAAAGGAATAATCTCCTTGCCTGCGCCCAGATCCGGAGATCGTGGGCGCGCGGGCAAACGTTAGCGCGCATCAGGAACAGGACGCGCAGATGTGCGCTGGCGAGTAGGCGATTGTGGGCGCTCAGGAGAACGTGGGCGCGCAAGGCGTACAGCAGGAACAGGGCGCGCAGATGTGCGCGGGCGAGCAGGAGAGTGCTGGCACACAGGAGATCCCTGACAAGCAAGAGAGCGCTGACGCGCAGGCGAGCGCTGGCGCGCAGGTGAGCGCTGGCGAGCAGGAGATCTACGGTGAGATGACTCGGCTACAGGAGATCGCTGGCGCATTGAGTCCGAAGAGATCTGGTCCACAGCTACAGCAGGAGAGCGCTTGCGCGCGAGCGCGCAGGAAATCGTGGGCGCGCAGGTAAAACCTGGCACTTAAGGGACTTACTCACGTTGTGAGATAAGCCCTTTTGCCCCGAAGGGACTGGTGCCCGTTAGAAAACGGGGTGCGTTGGCGCCCACTGCGCATCTGCGTCCAGGAACGGAGAAGGAAGACTAGCAGGTCTGGCAGGCGAACGATCTGCTGAGAGGTCTAGCGATGCAGCTGCAACGGTCTGCTCACATCGAGGAGGATCCTCTGCGGGGGACGTCGAAGGCGATGAACCGAAGAGGCACCTCCTAACTCCCTTGTAAGGAGAAGGAAGGCCTCTACGGCGAAGAGGAGGGCGAGCCTTACGGCGAAGACGACCTCGAGGGGCAGCAAGACCATCGTCGGTCCTCTGAAGAGGAGTCTCCGTCAGTGAACTCCCCCGAGGGGGAGAATCACCCGCAGGAGAGACCGTTGGACCCAGCTCCTCCCTCGAAGGATGTTCGGAGGGGGGAACTGAGCCTTCAGCAACATCCGCAACAACAGTAGGGGTTTGACCCGACCCGTCGGAAGCCTTTGTCACAACAACGTCGACAATAGACAGAGGATCTACCTCTGCTATTACCGGCGACTGTTTGACAACTGCATCCAACTGGATCAGGTCAATCAGGGCTTCCCTGGAGGGCGAGCCCTTAAGCCCCAAGGAAGCCCAAAGCTGCAAAAGATCATTGTTAGCAACAGAGTCATCAATATCAATATCCTCCCCCGGAGGAGGAGAAGGAGCTGCCTCGCTATGGGAGGCAACTCCCTCTCCCGAACCCCGAGGTTGGTCAACAAAAGAAAGGCCTACGCTACCACTCAACGGCCCCTCACGAGAGACCGATCGAGTGGGAGCTTCGAAGGAGGTTCGGGCAACGGAAGAAGTGTCTTTGGAACCTTCCTTCTTTAAGGAAGCCCTTGAAGGAGAAAGGTCACGCTTAGACTTCTTATGTCGCCGGGAAAAGCTCTCCCCTGGGAGGTAGACCACTCCCTACACTCACTACAAGTTTTATCCCTATCACACCGTTGACCTCTGCAGTACGGACACAAGGTGTGAGGGTCCGTCTCGACCGCCGACATGAACGTCTCACAAGGGCGGTCGGGTAGTCCAGGGCACTTCCGCATGATAGAGAGAGGTCAACTTCCAAACACACGAGCTGTAAGAAAAAGCAAAAAATTAAGGCTGTCAAAAATCCGAGGGTGAGAGACAGGTCTGATCATCACCCGAGCCGAAAGTGAAGTGAATCAGTTCACTGGTGTGTAAGGGGGGAGGGGTAGCTAGCTACCCCTCCCCTACCCCCTCGCTACCTAGCGAGAGGGTAGTTAACCCTCATTAAAAATCAAATGGCTCGTCATTCACCTACGCCGAAAGTAATACCCCATGTAAATAGCGTGGTTTGTATTTAGGTTACGGAACAAACAAGACTTATCCTTAGGAGCCCAAAGTCCCTATAACCAATCTGGCTCGTTTACTGGGCCAGGAAGTGTCACATACTTTAGTCCCGTATGGGGGCTAAAGTCAGGAATCCTTTCAAGGACTGATGGACATTTCTGAAGAATCTATATTCCTCCAAAAGACCGGTCTAAGAAGTCAACCATCTCAAGAGGGCGCATCAGGCAACCGACCCCTTACTGTAGGAATAACAGTGGGGAAGATGTTGACGATGTTGGTAAGAGACAGAAGGGGGTCCCCCACAAATTTTGTGTCCCAGGCCCCTCCCAGACTAAATTTGGCTCTAATACCCACCATCAACACCACCAACCAGCTACTGTAACACTACTACCTTGTTCTAAGTTTTAAACTGCTCTGCCAGCTTTGCTGAAATCATGTTCCTATTAAATGTGGAAGGTTTGTATGTATAAGAACAAATTCGGTTTTTTCACAGTATGGTGCAATATTACTCAGGATTTTTGAAATAACAGTTGAATAGATCTCTCCAAACCCAATATTTTGAACCTCATAACATTATATCGCTACAACTAAAAATTTAGATATCTATTTCTGCAAGGATACAAAATTCTGACCCATTTGCATGAAGTTGCTTTTAGTTTTGTTATCTATGGCCAGATAACCTAAAATAAATTGGTTTGATTACATCATGCTGCATTGTTAGGCAACTGCTGTACATGAAGCACAACACTTCTAGCTGGGAAGGTGGTCATAAGTGTCTTGCTTCTCCTCTACAATCAGACATCGGCATCACCTACTCAGTACCCTTATGGTGCTTAATGCTTGTGTCCTTGACATTCTTTGCCACTTGTATACTTTCATTTTTTGTGAGTTACATGTATATGCCTTTAAACATTATGTCCAATTCAGTGACGGAACCACCGTAATTTTGTTTACATCTTATCCCCCAGTGTCAATAATGTTCAATACAAGCTTCAACCTGTTCTTGTTGCAGATCCCACGGCTATAATCGCTGTCATCCCTGAGCAGGATCCTTTAGATGCATCTGTCCCTGATTATTCTGTAATGTCTAGATCTGCCTCACCCTCGCAATGCGCATTGAGTGGAGATTTATGAACTTATCAAATCATGCAGATAAGATGTTTCCCCCTATAGAGATGTCTCCTATCAGAAGTGAAATTATCTCCTCGTTCTCATTGGAACTTAGAGCAGAGCCTGTCATTTCCCCCGGAACTGAGACAGCCTTACTGAAAGACCCTTATTATCAGTCCCCAGTTCAAAAAAACAAATAAGGGCTGTGTAGTATGCCTTAGGGTCCTTGGCAGAGATCCCCTCAAAAAGAGTTCCCAGGACAAATCAGTAGATTTGTCATCTCTTTATTATGAGGGTGGTCAGAATGCTTCGGCTGTCCCCCCCACAAGATTTGGCAATGCCTACATGCTCTTAATAGGCCTCTCCTTCTAAGCCTCATAATGCTGCGAAGTCAAGTTTAAGAAATCCTGCTTTACCATGAATTTCAGCTGAGCATTCTAGGAGGCAGAGTGCTGAAATTCTCCCCTTGCACATCAAGATCTGAGAGACATAATTCCTCCACCAAAGCCTAAGGGACTATAGGCGAATGTTCTTACAACAGGAGGGAACTGGATTCCTCCCACTCCTTCTCCGCCTCCCTTTCCTGTTACAATATGAATGACTCGAAGGAAAAGAGAGACGTTCAAGGAAGAGTTGATAGCTATGGCAGTTAAAACGGAACAACCTAATCTTGTCATTAGTACCTCTGATGACTCTCCGGAGAGCCTCATTGCATGTGCGACTACAGTACTGTACAAGCTCTGCTGATGTTAACCCCTTGAGGCCCTGGTATCTAGCTCTGAAGTCTTACCCTTTATCAAGAATGAGTCTCATCAGCCATTTGAAGGGTTTAGATGAACCTCCCCTTAAACAGACCGCCGACAGACAGTCCGTTACTGATGCGACCTTTCCGCAATCTCAACACCCCAGACTTAGGCTGACATGGTCTTTCAAATCAGACTAAGGAAATGCTAGAGTTTCTGAATACTCAATGCTCTGCAGCAGAAAACTCGCTGAAGGCAAGCAGATCTTTAAAGCTTCCTCCGTTACCTCTTATGCAGAGACGTTTATACCTTCACTCTGGTGCATTTCAGAGTCCTTTTCCCATTGACGGTGCTGTGGCTAATCTAGTCAGTACCTACAGAAAGACTACCTAATCTCCCAAAAAGATTTTGGGGTATGAACTAGCTAACATGAGGGTAGCAGCTATGTCAGCTATAAAAAAAAAAAGAGAGAGAGAGAGAGAGAGAGAGAGAGAGAGAGAGAGAGAGAGAGAGAGAGAGAGAGAGAGAGAGAGAGAGAGAGAGAGAGAGAGAGAGAGAGAGAGAGAGCAATAATAATAATAATAATACTTTATTTCCAAATATATATATTTGGTATTATACATTATATATAAAGCAACATACTGTATAGTGATTACTGCTATTTCTATATTTCCTTGTGATTACATTTAAATTTAACATTTACATGAGTGATGCTTTGATATTTATGATTTGACTACCAACTAAAATTAATTCGGTACCATACTTGCATTATCATGACTTTAAAATAGAAGAAAAACTAATTTTATTATAGTTAAACTCATTAAAATTCTATACTGGGTGCAGAATTACAGTAGACGCCATAAAACATTAAAAAAACAGATATACACAAATACATAAAACCAATCCACAAATTTGTAACTAAAATCTTGTTGTAATCATATATTTCCTAAGATTTGCTTTAAAAGTGTCGAGGTTCGACGCAGTTTTCAAAGACTCTGGTAAGGTATTCCACATTGTTGGTCCTCGTACCGTAAAGCATCTACTTCCCAAGTCTGTAGTGGTTTTCAGTATATAAAGGTCATTGTTCTGTCTCGTTCGTCTGTCCCTCCCAGCTCCAACTGTTATAAATGTAAAAAGCCAAGTTGGTATTAAACTTTGCATAACTTTAAAAACTCCCACACAAACGTTGAATTTAATCCTTCGTTCAACATTTGGCCATTCTAATTTATCTAAATTTGGTGATGCATGATCCTATTTTTTGGCCAAACCATCAACTACTTCTGCCGCAAAATTTTGTAGTTTTTGAACCCGTTGTAATTGTTGTTTAGTAGTAGTTCCCCAAATCTTTAAACAATAATTTATTACGCTCAATGCAAGCGACTGAAATACCATCGCCCTCATGTCAATATCAAATCTGTCTAATACGTGTACACTTCTCTCAATCTGATGGCCATTAAAGTTTAGAATGATATCTAATGGGGTTTGCGATACATATTGCTTTGTACCCATGAATATTATTTTAGTTTTTGATTCATTTACATTTAAACCATTTAACTGAAAATATTGCAGTCCTTATTCGAATACAGCTTCTGCCTTTGTGATAGGAGTGGGTATATCATTTATACTACATATGAGGCACATTCATTTAGACCATCAATAAAGGTTCTCCTAAAAGTATCCTCTTGGGTATTTACACAGTCTGTTAACATTAAGAGGTTAAAGATGGGATTCCTATTCAGCAAGTTGTCATGCAAATTGTTTTTATCATAATTTACCAAATTACAGTGTTTTTACTATTGGGAGTCTTTTTGGCTTGGAAATGTTGATTCCAAGTGTAGTCGTCTCATGGTCGGCAATTAAACTAGATATCACAGTGGCATCTGAAACCACTTAGTCTGTTTGTAATTACAACATCTAGTAATGTAGCACAATTGTTTGTTATCCTTGTCGGTTCCTTTATTAATTGGTTACGTTTAACTGATACAATATTTTACTGAATCTATTATTGGGAACAAAAAGGTTGTCTCACACACACACACACACACACACACACACACACACACACACACACACACACACACACATACACACACACACACACAGAGAGAGAGAGAGAGAGAGAGAGAGAGAGAGAGAGAGAGAGAGAGAGAGAGAGAGAGAGAGAGAGTTCAGATGTCTCAAACTTTTTAGTCCATCCACAGAAACTCTGTTTGCTTTTAAGTCGAGCAATTTAGTTTAGGCATTTATAGAGTTCTTATGATCTTGTCTATCTTATTCTTGAACTCGTTTACCATATTACTGTTTACTACATTTGCTGGAAGTCTATTCCAAGAATTCGCTATTTTGTACGTAAAGAAATTGACGCATTGGGTGGTGGTGTATCTTTTCAATTCCAGTTTGTATACGTTACCTCTGGACTGATTTGTGCTAAGCGTGAATAGATTGTTGTAATCTACATTTGCTATTCCTTTATGAATTTTGAATGCCTCTATTAACTGTCCACTTAGTCGTCAAGTTTGTAGATCAAATAAGTTCAAACGTTCCATCCTCCGTCTATATCCGAATTGCCTTAGTGATGGAACTAGTTTGGTGACCCTAGCTTGTACTGCTTCCAGTCTATCTATATCCTTCTGAATACTTGGAGCCCAGAATTAGACTCCGTATTCTAGATGGGGTCTTTCTAGTGATGTGCACAGCTGTAGTACAGTGTCTTTCAGTATTTGAATTGTCTCTATGTAGCCTATTAGTTTCTGTGCTTTCTTTTCAGCTTATATGCTGTTTGGTGAACTTTAAATCCTTGCTGATAATAATACCGAGATCTTCCTCTTGGTCCACACTTTCTATTTTATTACCCAGCAGTGAGTAATCTGACTATGGGTTACTATAACCGATGTGCATGACTTTACATTTCCCAAAGTTGAAAGGCATTTGCCATTTTTTGGACCATTCTCATAGCTTTACTAGATCCTCTCTTAAGGCTTCTACGTTTTCTGATTTCACAGCATTTATGCCAAGTTTAGTATCGTTGGAAAATTTGGCTACCGTATTCTATTCGTTAATCCTAAATGTATGTCGTTAACGTAGATCAGAAATAGCAATGGGCCAAGGACGGATCCTTAAGGTACTCCGCTTATAACAGCTGCTCACTCTGGAGCTTCTCCATTAATTACAACTCACTGTTTTATGTTTGTTACCCAATCATCGATCCATTTTTTTATGAGGAACTTTGTAAGAAGCCTTTTGAAAATCTAGGTATAAGATGTATATTTCCCTGCTTTTGTCGTAAATGCCAAACATATTGTAGAAAAATTCCAAAAGATTTGTCGCAGGATTTGTTTTGTCTAAAACCATGTTGGCTGTCTATCAGAAGATTGTTTTCTCTATATGTTCTACTATTGAATCTATTATAATTGACTCAAAAATTTTGCAAGACACTGAAGTTAGACATACAGGTCTGTAGTTGCCAGGTTATTCTTTTAGTCCCTTCTTGTCGACTGGAGGAACATTGCCTAGTTTCCATCCATGTGGTGCCTTCCTTTCGCTGGCTGTCTTTCGGAACAATTTGTAAAAGTGTGGGGTTATCTCTTCTTCTAGTTATATAATTTTTCTAAGCAAAGCAAAAACCAGTTGAACCGAGTGATTAATTAGATAAGACAGGTACTGTATATGGTGCAATTTACGGATTTCAAATGTTTTTTCTGATAACTTTTGAAAACTCATAGATTTTTGTAGTTATAGTAGTTATGCCATCACATAAAAATCAATGATTTTCTGTAATTATTTATCATAAAGTTTAAAACATCACAAATGAAATACACCATGTACCATTATTAATTTCTCTAACAATTATTGTCCTTTACACTATAATTTTACCAATATTTACCAAGAGTAGCCTAATAGGTTAGGTTAGGTGGCAAACTATTTGTAACTTGCCATTCTTGTGCCCCTCTCCTTCAAAATTTAGTGTTCCAGTTATAACTGCTGGAATTTGAAAAATATGGGCTTCCCCAACCATTTGCATCAGAAAAGTTCAAAGTATCAATAAGTACATCAGGAACACTTATTTTCCTCCATACGAACAAAACATTATAGCAAATATGGTGCTATTTTAGCATGAAGTCTACTGCCATGTGTAGCCTACCCATGTGAAACCTGAGGTCTACCACTTGACCTGTTGCTCCTGCTCTTCCCGCTCATATAAAAGAAAAAAAAACGAATCTCCAAAATCATATTCAAATCGGCCTGAAAGTTATCAATTGAGGGTACTTCAAAATGTTGCCTAAGGAATTTTATAGAAGAGTCATTCTGACAGAAAAAAACAGACCTAACCTAACCTAAAATTTATATTTTTACCTTTCTTCCTCATCTATTTCAGTCTTTCCTAGGATATGTTTAAACTACCTTAATTGTTTATCATTAAAATAAATGTACGGAAATGTGTTATGTCGATGAGGGAGGGATTAAACAGCGGTAGCCGTCATCGTTAGGTAGACCTCACACTGAAGTGCTAACGAGAGGTAGATTTCACACTAAAGTGCTGTATACCTCACGCTAAAGTAGCACCGCAAATATTTACCCAAACCTGTTGGGTGGAACATGGGTATGTTATACCTAAAACCAACCAGAGCCTCTGTATATCAGCAGCCAGTTCCTCCCACGTGCATACAAAATGGCCACCAACTAACCTAACCATCCCCCACCCCAAACTCATGTCGTGTCCTTACCTACTTACCTAACCGGGAGAAGGGGGGGTTAATGCCACTCTGCCGTATTCTTAAGACAAGTTTATATGGTTGAGCGGTTCGACAGACAAGTGTTTGAGGTGATGTTCGAACGTGTGAACGGGATATTTGGTGGTTGAACAGGTTTGTTAAACAGTTCGAAGAAAATCTGTTCTCGCCTAACATTTGTAGGTGGGGCTTCATTGTCCACAACCCTTATGCACTTGTGGCCGACTCAACCTCCACGAACCGTTTGACCAGCAGGTTCGATAACCGGGTTCGACAAGCCGTTCGACCATGAAAACCCCCGCTTTAGTCAACCGTCACCGTACATACAAGTGGCCACTATAATACATACCCCTCAACCAACCTTTAAACATTACATTAGCCTACAACATGTTCCCATTACCTTGTATTGTTATTATGAAATTAGCCTTCATAGCCAGTGCTTTGGGCCACCTAGTGACCAAGTAGGTTACAACGGGGAGTAAGGGGGAATCTTGCAGTCGCACTATAAACTTACAGTTATATTATAGGTTACTATTTTAACAGGCAGCAGGATAGCAGGAAGGGTGTGGGAATGGAATTAAAGTAGAATATAAAGAATACGAAGTTCAACTTGGGTCTAAAGGCATACCCTGAAGCAATACCTACAATGCACAGCTAATAGACCCCTACCCGGACACCTAGACTCCAATAATCCAAAAAATATTTCAATTACCGGGGCATAATAACGATGATGTACGGATTAATAACTTACAAATAATACATTACTCACTTCTTGGTTTCACAACAACCGGCTGATTAGTGACAGCTGACAGATGACGCCCTGCTCTGGTCCATGGATCGCGGAGCCCATTGACGCCATAGCAAATCTGAAAGAAACCCAAACTCTGCGACTTCATAATCCTTTGAAAGGAAATCAAGATTTACAATAAATGTACAGCATCTTTCATAATATGAAAGGAAATCAAAATTTACAATAAATGTACAGTATCTTTCATAATATGAAATAAAATAACTACCGCCTTTGAAATTTTAGATATTTTACTTCTAATATAAAATTACACGAATGTACAGTACATGCATTATGTTAAATTTTAAACTCAAGACATAATGGTTACGTTTATACTTATTAATTTTGGTGTTGATGTATTCATTAATTCATTCAAAACCGTTACGATATATAATTTCTGATAATACCCTTGGACAGAGGGAAATAATTTAATTGTCCCCACACATTTACACAATATTTTACCAAATAATACGATTTACAGCATACAGTAGCATTACAGTATCACATTTCCTATGAACAATATCATCAACAATGAAGCGCGTTCTATGATCAATGAGTCCGTATTAAAGTTGCCTTGGTTTTGTAGTTACTGGAATGGATGGAATCATTATTATTAAAACAGGGCATTCATTCATTAGCTTTATAACTGAACCTCATGGAAGATAATATATCAATGCGTTGCGAAAATGAATTGTATAGGGGTTGACAGGGAGTTACAATTTCATAAAGACATTTTAGTATTAGTTGATATATACAAATTGTTGAATCTATTTTCAGACAAAAAACAGTTTAGAACATAACTAATATCCTTCAATTTGGATTTAGTTATTACAGCAGGCATTTTAGTCTATCTATTTGTGGGCAAATTGAGACATTATTATCAAATCAATTTCTATAAACACTATGGATTGAAATATCCTTCCGCTGTCATGGCTGCTGACAAAAATACAACAGCTTAATCAGAGAAAGTTGGTATGGATTAATTCATCAGAATCATCACAGATGATTATGTACAAGACTAAGTTGGAGGCAGGAATATTATTGAATAAGATTCTTTGGAAGAATAAATGCTAAAGATAATACAATTCCAACAAAACTGTATACCAGAGGCTCCCACAAAAGAGGATAAGTATGAACATCACACACACACACACACACACACACAC